>NC_141343.1:6930000-7265000 GCF_037954235.1 Aulostomus chinensis | reverse complement strand
ATATTTATAGCTTTATAATTGATGTATAACTACAGCTGTATAACAGAGGGATATCTATAGCTTTATAACTGATGTATAACTACAGTAATATAACAGGGATATTTATAGGTATATAATTGATGTATAACTACAGCTGTATAACAGGTATATTTATAGCTATATAACTGATGTATAACTACAGCTGTATAACAGGGATATTTATAGCTATATAATTTATGTATAACTACAGCTGTATAACAGGGATATTTATTGCTATATAATTGATGTATAACTACAGCTGTATAACAGAGGGATATCTATAGCTTTATAACTGATGTATAACTACAGTAATATAACAGGGATATTTATAGGTATATAATTGATGTATAACTACAGCTGTATAACAGGGATATTTATAGGTATATAACTGATGTATAACTACAGCTGTATAACAGGTATATTTATAGCTATATAACTGATGTATAACTACAGCTGTATAACAGGGATATTTATTGCTATATAATTGATGTATAACTACAGTAACATAACAGGGATATTTATAGGTATATAACTGATGTATAACTACAGCTGTATAACAGAGGGATATCTATAGCTTTTTAACTGATGTATAACTACAGCTGTATAACAGAGGGATATCTATAGCTTTATAACTGATGTATAACTACAGCTGTGTAACAGAGGGATATCTATAGCTTTATAACTGATGTATAACTACAGCTGTATAACAGAGGGATATCTATAGCTTTATAACTGATGTATAACTACAGCTGTATAACAGAGGGATATCTATAGCTTTATAACTGATGTATAACTACAGCTGTATAACAGGTATATTTATAGCTATATAACTGATGTATAACTACAGCTGTATAACAGAGGGATATCTATAGCTTTATAACTGATGTATAACTACAGCTGTATAACAGAGGGATATCTATAGCTTTATAATTGATGTATAACTACAGCTGTATAACAGAGGGATATTTATAGCTTTATAACTGATGTATAACTACAGCTGTATAACAGAGGGATATCTATAGCTTTATAACTGATGTATAACTACAGCTGTATAACAGAGGGATATCTATAGCTTTATAACTGATGTATAACTACAGCTGTATAACAGAGGGATATCTATAGCTCTATAACTGATGTATAACTACAGCTGTATAACAGAGGGATATCTATAGCTTTATAACTGATGTATAACTACAGCTGTATAACAGAGGGATATCTATAGCTTTATAACTGATGTATAACTACAGCTGTATAACAGAGGGATATCTATAGCTTTATAACTGATGTATAACTACAGCTGTATAACAGAGGGATATCTATAGCTTTATAATTGATGTATAACTACAGCTGTATAACAGGGATATTTATAGCTTTATAATTGATGTGTAACTACAGCTGTATAACAGAGGGATATCTATAGCTTTATAACTGATGTATAACTACAGCTGTATAACAGGGATATTTATAGCTTTATAATTGATGTATAACTACAGCTGTATAACAGAGGGACATTTATAGCTTTATAACTGATGTATAACTACAGCTGTATAACAGAGGGATATCAATAGCTTTATAATTGATGTATAACTACAGCTGTATAACAGAGGGATATCTATAGCTTTATAACTGATGTATAACTACAGCTGTATAACAGAGGGATATCTATAGCTTTATAACTGATGTATAACTACAGCTGTATAACAGAGGGATATCTATAGCTTTATAACTGATGTATAACTACAGCTGTATAACAGGGATATTTATAGCTTTATAATTGATGTATAACTACAGCTGTATAACAGGGATATTTATAGCTATATAACTGATGTATAACTACAGCTGTATAACAGGGATATTTATAGCTTTATAACTGATGTATAACTACAGCTATATAACAGGTATATTTATAGCTTTATAACTGATGTATAACTACAGCTGTATAACAGAGGGATATCAATAGCTTTATAATTGATGTATAACTACAGCTGTATAACAGGGATATTTATAGCTTTATAATTGATGTATAACTACAGCTATATAACAGGTATATTTATAGCTTTATAACTGATGTATAACTACAGCTGTATAACAGAGGGATATCAATAGCTTTATAATTGATGTATAACTACAGCTGTATAACAGAGGGATATCTATAGCTTTATAACTGATGTATAACTACAGCTGTATAACAGGGATATTTATAGCTTTATAATTGATGTATAACTACAGCTGTATAACAGGGATATTTATAGCTTTATAAATGATATATAACTACAGCTGTATAACAGAGGGATATCTATAGCTTTATAACTGATGTATAACTACAGCTGTATAACAGGGATATTTATAGCTTTATAATTGATGTATAACTCCAGCTGTATAACAGGGATATTTATAGCTTTATAATTGATGTATAACTACAGCTGTATAACAGGGATATTTATAGCTTTATAACTGATGTATAACTACAGCTGTATAACAGAGGGATATTTATAGCCAGATTGCGACCGTGCATGTAAACCCACTGACAGTTCAACAACCACAAGGGTCACATTTGCCTTTGTTTGCTGATCTTGGTTTCTCTTGATCTCAGGCAGCAGCAGGAGAGTAAACAAACGCTCCCCAGCTGAGGCAGTGGTGTGTGCGTATTCGAGTCAACAGTCATTTCAAATGGTAACTGTGTGTGGGATAAAAAGTGTGGCCAGTTAAACCAGTGACCGTTCAATCAGATGACTGGTCACACATGCCGCTGTAGGCTCAGGGGACGTCTCAGTAGCTGAGGAGGTTAAAGGTTGTCTCACTGTGTACACTGAGGCGACAGAGCCGTCTCTGTTCACCACGCAGCATCCCTGAATCCAGCACAGCGGATCAAGTGGGAGCTGTCCCTCGAACATGAAAGCAAGCTCAGGCTGGCAGCGTGTGACTGTTGAAGACTGAGCTGAGGACAATGTAGCTGTGCTGGATGTTAATATTTTCCCAGAGACACAGGAATGTTGAAGGCCTTCTCTGACTCAATGCTGCTGGCCTGACTTCTCTGATAACAGTGATTTATGGTGGCGCGAACTCCCAGTAACCAACATAACAACAAGCCTTAACAACAATTTAATTAGTTTATATGGCAAAGAGGACGTTAACCTGAACTTCCTTGTTTTTGCCAACATGGCATAATTTGAAAGTAAAAGTGCTTTCATGCAAACTGTTTGAGAATGATCTAAGTGGTTAAAATGTCTGTGAACGAGATCTGGTTGAACTGGTGCCCCGAAACTGCAGACAAGCTAACACTTCTTGCTGCGTGCTCGCGTAGCTCCAGGGTTCCCCAGCAGGCTCGTAACGCCCTCTGCTCCTCTGGATTTACATCATCCATCTGAGAAAATGAAATCTTGCGTGTTACATTCCCTTGTCACCTTATCCTTGAGGCTTTCGTGTCAAGTCATCTTGGAGGAGAAGTTACCAAAAGCCTGATTATGCCTCGTAAACTTGCCGAAACACAGTAAAAAGTTGCTGGTTTGACTTGATAGAAGTTGATACTCAACAACAGCAGCAGCCCCGCTCGGACCTCACACACCAGTGGCTCTTTGTTAGGTTTCCGTGGCAACTGAAGAAAGCTCAAGTAGGAGTTACTATAAAACAAATTAGAAGTTCTGCATCCCTAAACTGTTAAACAATGCTGATCGCTCCATATGTGTTCTGAGCAGGCAGTTGCAAAACAAATAAACCAAAAAAAAAAGATTTAAAATTTGCATTTTTAGAACAAACTATGCAAATTTGATTGTTTCTCTTCCAGGCAGCTTGACCGGGTCATGCTGATGGACCAGGACACTCAGTGGCTGTACCAGCTCCTGACCGAGGTCCAGCTGGAGAAATTCTATCTGCGTGTCAGAGATGGCCTCAACATCACGCGCATTGAGCACTTCGCCTACGTCAAAGAGAGCGACCTGGAGCAGATAGGGATCAGCAAACCTGGTGAGCCTGATCGTCTCCATTTCCTCTAAACTGAGCGGAAACCAATGCTCTTCAGAATGAAAAGGGTGTCTCCCCTGTAGCGCAAACCAGAACTACTCAGAACATTTCAAGTGGAAAATAATTGTCTTTTGTTCACACACAGTGATGTTCTTTGAATGCGCCTAAACTAATGGTATGAAACGTATTTTTTTCTGTCCCGCTATGTTCACATTAACAACCCGTCTTTTTCTTGCAAAGTATCCAACTTGGATAAACCACTTATTGATATTTTCTTGATTAGTCTATGGAATGTAAAAAAATAATGAACTAGAAAGACTGCATTGGAGTTGTACTGTATGCGGGCATCACGGTGGAGCAGCGGTCCTCACTGTGGCCCCACAGCAAGAAGGTTCCAGGTTTGAGTCCCGGCTCCAGCACAGGATCTTTCTGTGTGAGTCTCCATGTTCTCCCTGTTCCTGTGTGGGTTCTCTCTGGTACTCCAGCTTCCTCCCACAGTCCAAAGACATCAAGAGGGGACGAGGCTGATTGATACTCTAAATTGACCGTAGGTGTGACTGTGAGTGTGAATGGTTGTCTGTCTGTATGTGCTGGCCCTGTGATGGACTGGCGACCTGTCCAGGGTGAACCCCGCCTCTTGCCTGAAAGCTGCTGGGATAGGCTCCACCCCCCCGCCACCCTTAACAGGATAAGTGGAAGAAAATGGATGGAGTTATATGCCCCCCTGATGTGTTCCTTGGCCTTTGTGCCAAATTTTAAGTATGAAGTATAAAGTTATCGCATTCATATGATGACACAGTAACCTTGACCTTGCCTTTATTTGGAAAGCCTTTCTGGTTCATCCTTTTGTGCCAAATTGAAAGAAATTCCTCAAGGTGACAGCATTCTTTTATGTCTTCCAGCACAAAGACGATTATGGGATGCTCTGAAACGCCACAAGACCTCCAAGCCTCGATCATGGATTCCAAAGGTCTTGAACATAAACCTTTTTTTGTCACGTATGTGTGTATTTTGCGTAATCATCAATATACTGATGCACACAGGTGTTGAGTGGTCGAGGTCCAGATGGTGGTGATCAGTGGAGCGGAGGTTCAGCTCAGAGCCAGGAGAGCAGCGGCCGAGCTCTCCCTTGTTTGATCCAGGACACCGAGCTGGTTCTGGGAGAGAAACTGGGCTCAGGATCATTTGGGGTGGTGAAGCGGGGCGAGTGGCACACGCCCACCGGGAAAGTGGTAGGACACAGATGAAATGTTGCATTTTTACAGTGTTTCTTTGACATTTTCAAATATTTTCATTCATTTTAAAGAAAAAAGAGGTCAAGTGCAGGGCAATACTGTACATCACTCAACATTCAAAAGACCCCTAAAAAAGAGAAAAAGATGAAAAACATATAACCCCCCCCCCACAAAATGTTATCCCAAACAACCATAGTTACAGAGTTTCTTAAAGGAACTCGCCAACTAGAGTGGAAATGCGCATACATTTCATCTTCTCCAGAGCCAGGCAAGAAGATAGATACCCTTCTTACCTGTCTGGGTGCATCAGAGACCAGATGACCGCCAGTCAGCTTCGTGCAATGAATGGTAGTGAAAGGAAACTGTTAGCATACCTCAGTCACCAAATATAAAAGGTTCAGGATCTTGGTTTGTCCAGAAGTAATCCTCCTCCTCTTACAAAGTCAGCCATCGTTAGCAGCAGTAGTTGCTCTTCTCCTTTTCAAACGTTTCATTTTGTTGGCATCAAGTATTGAAATGCTACGTGAAATCGTGAAGCCCAGCCAGGAAAGTAGTTCCGACTTTGTACCTGATTCTAAATTAACTAAAATAATAAATGTCTCCTACTTTTAATTTTCATTTTAAATGTTCGATACAAATACTTACCAACATATGTTTCATTTGCCAGAGGTATGCTAATACTTCACGTTCGTTTACATGTATTATGCTAAGCTAACTGGCAATTAGCTCGTCTCTAGGTCTCTAAAGAAGCACAGAGAAGACGAGGACATCTATCTTCTTGTCTGGCTCTGTGGAGGACGGCAATAAAGTGTATTTTCCAAAAACCTACAGACTAATGTGACAAAACCTACATTTAAATGGTTCACTGCATAATTTTGTTAATGAGTTAGACATGAGTTGAACCCTTTTTTTTCCCCTCCCTCAGCTGCCCGTAGCAGTCAAATCTCTGAGGAGCAGCATGTCCAGGCAAACTGACACTCTGACCGACTTCCTCCAAGAAGTGACCATCATGCAGTCCTTAGACCACCCCAACATCATACGACTCTATGGTGTGGTGCTCACGCAGCCCCTCAAGATGGTACGATGTTCGATTTAGGGAATATTCAAACTATTTAGGAGCTTGGTTTCATTTATACCTGTATATCTTTAGGTGACAGAGCTGGCCCCCTTGGGTTCTCTGTATGACATCCTGCGCTCACGTCAGTTTGAGTACCCTCTAGTACGCCTCTGGGTCTTTGCAACTCAAATCGTAGCTGGTATGGACTACCTAGAGACCAGGAGATTCATCCACAGGGACCTGGCTGCCAGAAACGTCCTGCTGGCTTCCAGAGAAGTGGCAAAGATCGGGGATTTTGGCTTGATGAGGGGCCTGAGCCAAGAGAAAGATCACTACGTCATGTCTGCACATAGGAGGATCCCGTTTGCATGGTGACTATTTGTGGGGAAAAGCATTGTAGATAAGGAGAACAATTTAGACTAACACTCTGTTCCTTCAGGTGCGCTCCAGAATCTCTTCGCGTTGGTTCCTTCTCCCATTCTTCAGACGTGTGGATGTTTGGTGTCACCTTGTGGGAGATGTTCACGTACTGTGAGGAACCGTGGTTCGGTCTATCAGGCAGACAGGTACGTGCTTGTCAACCACATCATAACTTTCACGCTGTGCTTTTTGTGTGTATCCATGCATTTTGGAATGTGTGTCCCCACCCTGTTTGCTTTTTGTTGACTCACAGTAAAAGCATGCCTGATATTTACACAATGCAATTCAGATCCTGTGGCGTGTGGAACGGGAGGGAGAACGTTTGGAAAAACCTCCAGATTGTCCTCAAGAACTGTATGGCGTCATGAGGAGGTGCTGGGCCTGCAACCCGGTGGACAGACCTAGTTTTGCTCAGCTTGCTATAATGGTGGCAGAGGTCTGCAAAAGTTTTTGTTCCCCTGAATGATAAAATCCAAGTATTGATCATGAGTTTTTGATGTTAAATTTACATTTTCCTCCCTTTTCTGTTTTCCACCACAGGCGAAACCAATGGAAGTCCAAGCAACAAGGGAGTTTGCGGAACCTAGAAAACTTGCATTCTTACCCAACGACCATTTGACCGTCATAGAACATGGGTAATAGGAGAGAAAAGGGTGGAATACACAAGAAAAAAACCACCACAAAAAGCCTTTGTAGTTTAGCATAGCAAAAGATGCCTTTTAAACAAAAGAAGAACCTGTGTTCCCACCCGACTGATTGGTTTTACTCTCCACTGTACAGCCTGGAGCTGAGTGAGTGGAGGGGTCAGAACCAGAGGACGCTCTCAGTCGGTTGGTTTCCCGCCAGCCTAATTGTGCCGTTACCCCCGGCTGGTGTTGCTGCTGCTGCTGTCAGTACTTCCAGCAACTCAGGGCCCAACCCTGCCGTTGGCTCTGCTTTCATCTCCACCCCTGTGAAGGGCAGTCTGCAACACACCGGGCACGGCGATACCCACCCTGATCGCAGCTGGGGAACGCCTGAGAACCTTGACGAGTCAGTGACACTTCTCTTGTCATGTGCTGTACCTTGCTGTAGTATGCAAAGTCTGCAAGGGCTACATAGGCAAACTGTATTTATGAGAGAGTGGTAAAAGGTGATAATATTTGGTTTTTGCATGAAGGAGCACACCAACGCATGCAGTGTGGCGTAAATATTAGCGTCCTGCTTCCTGTGTCCACTAGGCCAGTGGTTCCCAACCTTTTTTGTCTTGTGTACCCCTTGAGCCTTTTTGTCGTACCATGAGTACCCCTTCACTCATACGTGTTCATGATTCTCCAAAAGTAGAACATAACACAACTGAATATTCAACGCAAGTCATTTTATTTCATAGTTTTCACTATACTGCCTTGGTTTAGGTTTGGAATCTTTCTTGCGTTTGTCGACGGTCTCTTTTCCCCCTCCTGGATCCACAGCAACTGGACGTGTCAGCCATTTATCCATGTTTACCTGCAGGTAAACAGGTTCCCGCTGTTTGATTTTGGTATGGCTGTGCCACAGGTTACTGTCTCCCCAGGGAAACAAGTCATAGCGAACACGTACCATTTTATTGACGGACTCATGAAATGACTAAGAATGTTTTTTATTATCGTGGAAATAAATTCTTAATTTTTCCACGTACCCCCTGCAATGTGCTCACGTACCCCTGGTTGGGAAACACTGCACTAGGTGACAATAGAGGGCACACATTTACCATATATTATGTTAAGTTTTGTGTTCTGTGTCCAAATTGGCCACTTTGCCTCATTTGACAAGAACTCACACTAACCCACCATCAAGTTTTGAAGTGTTTCTGGCCAAATTTTTTGATGGATCAAGTCGACTCATCAGCATGTTAAAGTGTAAAAACACGTTATTTCCTATTGGCATCAGGTGGCGCTATGACCAATCTTGCTGAAAATTGAACAGGTTCTTCCTTAGGACATTCTATACCACTCGACTGCCAGCGAATCTCCTTAGCAGAGGAAATAAAGTAAAATCTGTTTGGAAGTAAAGTAACTCTTGAATTAAAATGTACTCTTTAGGATTGTTTGTCAATCTGGTCACAGGAACAGGAAATGGTGAGATAAGAATGCACGCAGGAATGTCAAAGATCATTTCTAGATGCTGTTGTTTAGAGTTACCACGCTAATTGACAACCTTAAATCCTTTGGTACCTTTTAGTATCTCTAGTAGAAAAGTACAAAAAATACTTCTCTATCATTTAGAAAAGACAGAGTTTACTGCCCTGTAATCACCAATGTGTCGATGTTGTGATATGCACAGCAGCGGCAACTGGAGGTCGGGTCCTGCCAGAGAGAGGGACAGCTCGAATCTGCAGAAAATGGCAGGTAGGCAGTGAGTGTAATGTACAGGAGGCAGAGGGTAGATGGACTATGTCTTCACCATACAACCTCCATATGTGTATCTGGTTCTCTCTTGTGTGACAGCTGTAATTGAACGACATTGTTTTGTAATAAGGTCATATCATCACCCCCATGTCTCCAGGTATGAGTCGGAGTCTTGAGTCGGTCTTGGGTGGACAGCGTCCACGGGCTCAAACAGTAAGCGTGGTCAGAGTGGACCAGCATGGTAGACTCATGCCCCCCGTGATGGCAGCTCGTAGTGTGGTGATGCAGCAGGACCCCCGTCGCTTCAGCGAGGCCAGTATTGTCCCTCCTCCTCGACCGCCGCCACCCAACCTGAAACGTTTGAACATGAAACCCCAGAGGAGACCCACGGTCCACCCAATCCCTGGTTCGTCCTGGCCTCCACAGGTTCCTGTGGCTCAGCCACAACCTCAACCCCAACCTCAGCAGGTCGCCGGAGGAAGCAACCTGGTGAAAGTATCCCATTTGGCACGTTCAACGCCACAACTGGACGAGCCAACAGACAACAGGGAAAGAGAGTGGGTTAGAGATCGTGACAGGGAGAAGTCGCCTTATGGGCCGCAATCAAGAGACAGTCGTATCTCACAGGTAAAGGGCAGATTCCTGACATCTTTGGATGATTGTTCCATATGAAACCTCTTTCAAGTGTTTCTCTGCTCGTCTCAGGTGATGGACGCGGTACACGGTGTGACCACTGAAGAGGTTCATTCTGCACTTCAGCGCTGTGACTGGAACCCCATGAGAGCTGAGCAGCAACTCAAGGTTAGACCATAGGATGAAAAAAAGAGTGGGAGAAAACCAAATATAAAAATACTCGATACGGTACAATACAATGTAATCCAGGCTTTTTATAATAGTCACAGATTTTAATACGCAAGGCAACATAAATGAGTTATTGAAATAATAGTACACTAGAAATACTATGCTGTGGTTGTGTACCTGAGTCCCAGTGGATGCTGGTGCCAAATTGGAAGACATTTGCTCAACATGGCCATGAGTACCGCATTCATGTGAGGTGACAGTGACTTTTGACCACCAAACTCTTTCCAGTCATCTTTGAGTCTCAGTGGCCACTTTTGCCAAATTTGGAGGAATTCTCCCAAGGCGATCCTTGGAAATGGCATTCCTAAGAATAGGACAGATATCACGTAGAGAGGAGGTGAGTTTGAACTTTGATGTTTCAATTCATCCTTGAGTCCCCGAGGACATTTGAGCCAAATTTGGAGAAATTCCCTCGAGATGTTCTTCAAGAGATTCTGTAACAAGAAGTCCAATTTGAAGTCAGACATGAGTATGGAGAATATCCATCCATCTATTTTCTACTGCTCATCCTGTCAAGGGAACCATGAGCACTACTTTCAAGGTAATTCATCAGTGGATTAGCATATAATTCTGCACAAACAACAATGTTCCGTCCCTTTTCTTCTTCTCTTGTCCCTTCAGTTTGAGCAGCTGTACTCGCTGAGCCTCTGTTCTAAGGAGGACTGCCTGAGGATCCTGGCCAGGTACCAGTGGAACCTGCAGCTGGCCAGTCGCTGCCTGATCCGATGGTCACGGGAGGACAAAGCTGGCCCTGGTGACAGGGACCGATCGCAGATTAGTGCAGAAAGAAGAGTTTGAAACTCCTTTTTGATGCAGATGATGCCATGTTTCTCCATGCTTTGACAAGGAGCACTGATGTGCACGGACACTGCAAACTGGCCAAGACTGTCACCTGGTACCTTGGTACGGAAACAAGGGCCGTGAACATTAAACCAGATAGATCAAGGTGGATGAATGTAAAAAAGAAATTTAGAAAACCTTTTTATATTATTGACACATGACAGCACACGTCTTTGCAAATATTTTTTTGTATATTGTGTACATACTGTTTTGGTGATGATTGTCTCATTGAATAAATTGAAGGTCCAGTCATGCTGAGTTACTTTCTCTTATTCTGTAAGTACACACTGCAGAATACAGTATTATTCCTTTATATAGGAAGACAAGTCTGACCTGGACAACACTTCAATTTAAAATCAATAGAAAGATTTTAACATTAATCTTTATTATGCATTGATTGTTTAATATGTATCACCGTGTTGATCTGTTAAATGTTTCTGTATTTAAACACCATGTACGAGGGATCCTGTCAGTGTTGATGGTGACCTTTGCATTTGATTCTGATGAGTACGACTCATCCACATAATGTACATTTTCTTTCAATTTAGTTGTGTTTCTAAAGCAGTAATTCTGGTGATCTTGGGTTACTAAGATCAGGTCCAAACCAAGCTTTGTTGATTTACAGTAAACCATCATATTCCCTCGTTAATGACAGGCAAATATCCCTTTAACAGGAAGGAAAAGCAGATTTGGATCCAGAATGGGCGGCCATCTGGCTCGACCAACTCTATTTTATCTTAAGCAGCAATTCCTGACAGAAACAGGATACGTTTGAGTACAACTCAGCCGAATGAACCATTCGTTCCAAATTTAGAGGGAAACAATGCAACGGTATCAAATCAGGAACTGGTATTTTCAGATTTAGTTCTGTAAAACACCTTCCGTGCTCATAAAATCTACGGCTTCAGAACCTCACTTGTTCCAGAGTGCAGTAAATATTAACATGACAGTAGCTGGTGAAAGTTCAAGTTAATACTTGTATGTTATTAACGTGTTAGGATGGAATCTGATGTCACGAGACGAGCAAAATCTGAGTTAATACCAGATGTGGAAAGGCATGTGCAGACATGTTACACCCGTAATTCTGTCCTGTGCCCAATAGGTGGAGCTGTCTGACCTACCTGCTGATTGTGTGTAGCAGGACTTTTGTGTGCAAGAGAATAGATCTCCCTCTGAGGCTGCTGGAGTCATTCTTTCCAGTGCAGCCAGATGTTCCACATTTAAGACTCCTTTCTTTGGGCATTCCCCAAAATTTCCTGGACACCCAGTGAAGCAAGATGAAAACAAGGCACTCTAACAAGGTTTTTATTATGGCATTTGTTTTCTGAACGACAGAGTGTTTCTGGTTCCTGTGAAGTTAGTTTAGAAAAAAAGATCCATGAATGGATGAAGGATCCTGTGAATATGGAGAAAAAAAAACAAAACGTTGTGCCACACAAACTTGACTCAATGAACACGGAATAGTTTTTGCTCAAAAGGCTGGTGGTAGCGTACATAAACACACACACACACACACACACACACACACACACACACACACACAAAGACATGTAAATAGTAGTGGTGACAAGGCCTCATGAAACCATCCCAGCAAGACGATTACAGAGGGAGAAAGCTGCGATAAAACGAGCTGGAAAGTTCACAGTCTGGCTTCTGAAACTAAAGTCAATGTATTAGCTCTCGCTAACCACGCTCTCTCTCTCTATCCTGTATCATTTCACTGGCTGTCATTCAAAACAATAGCATCTGGAGAAATGGGAGGGCGAGGTTTGACTGCGCCCTTGGTCTCCATGTCAACCAGTAAACCACATGGGGACATGAGAGCATTCGCACTATAGCTGCAAGTTGTTAGTGCATGTACACCCTGGATGGCTTTGAAGAAATAGAAAGTGCACTTGGGTAAACTGTGTGTATGTTAGCATTGGCTAAATACAAAACTTGAACTGGCTGATATTTAGGAACTCTGTAAATATCATTCACAAAAAACAAAAAATCAAGGCTATGAATACAGCTTCCATAACACTAAAGTACTAGAGTGCATATACATTTATATAAAGCATTAATGCCAGCGTAGGATAAAACAAATTCAGACATGTCGGGTATGTTGAAAGGCGCTGAAAGAACAATGAGGGTGAGGCTGGATTTCTTTGGCAGAGACTGGTTTTCAGCTGAAAACAGATGAACAGTTTTCAGATCGTGGAACTGTGGAGAGTAGCTGGCAATATGAGACGTCCAGGGCAACTAGCTCATATCGCATTCAAAAGGATCCTTGCATTTGCACCACATTGGCTGGAGTCTGATGGATAAATGGCTAAAAGAACGACAAAAGTGTTTGCATCATGACTGTTAAAGTAGAAAAAGTCCATTTCCTCCTTATGAGAACACAGAGCTGCGCTGGTTTGCCTCGCCCACCTTCTCGAAAAACATGAAATCCTGTGAAAAAGAGCAGAAACGGAAAAAGCTGAGTGACCTTTCATGGGGCAGCAGAAGTTTCTACTTTTGCATAACAAAACAGGACTTACAATAAGGAAACAAGCTCCCATGAGCACAGCCTTTATTTTCACGTCCATGTCCAGCGGGAACTGGATGCCGAAGTTGTCCGTGTCGGTGAAGACTTCTTTTAAAAGGCCGCTCCACTGTTTGCTGATGCGACCGATAGGATTGCCGCCGTCTTTCCCCTTCAGCTGTGGGGCAAAATAAACAACGAGATTTCAGTTTTTATTTGGCCCCCGCTGAAAAAAACTCCACGGGGTACTGTTTTAGGTGACCTATTATTTTATGTTCATAAAAGAAACAACCAAAGCATCAAAGAGACCGTAAGGCCAGGTTGGTATCACCTTTCACGGTGTACGGTTGTGCTTTGCAATATTTTCTGTCAAATATTGTTAGAATATTGGATGTTTGTTTATTTACAGTGTGGTAAACCTGCATTTTGTGAGCAAAACTTGAAGGCTCAGATGCCAACGTTTCTTTCGCGCGAAGGCGAATGCTGCTTTTATTTGAGCCGTAGGTACGCCGCTGTCCATGGGACGGTCTGGTACAGGATACCAGACTGGTGGCAGAGGACCATCATGGGGACCTTCGGTGATGAAAACTGTTGTGCACATATGGCACGCCATTAACTTCTGCTTTGCAAACCTCACTACGGGCAAAAGAACCCCGCCCGCTATGAGTACTACCTACTACCTCGAGTAGTTTCAGCCACAGACGAGGCATTTTGGCCCGTGGAGTTGTTGCATGCAGACTTAAAAAAAATAAATAAAAATGAATGAGTTATTTCGACTATTTCTGACACTCACCTCAAAGTTTACGTCCCCACAGCAGTTGCAGGCGAAGCAGGGCCCCTCCAGTTTCAACAGGGTCTCCTTGTTTGCTCCCTGGATGGAGAAGCGTGGCAGGAAAGGGTGCCAGTCCTGTTTGACATAGCCTATGGTGGTCCCTGGTGGAGCCTGGATCTCCATCTGTGGGCCACAAAATTAGAATCTCAATGCCACGAAGACCCCTGGACACAGACAGCAGCTATAAATAAACCATCGTGGGGTTACGCGCGCGTCACGTGCTGGGAGGGGTTGTGACTACGCCATTGTGGCTCCACATAACACAGGTAATGGATCTCACATGGCTGGTGTCTGCTCAGTGAACAGAGAGCTGCAGTGTGATAGCGTGCAGTTCCATGGGAATGCAGCGATGTCATTAATCTGCAATGGGGGGGGGGGGGGGGTCCACTTCGACAGACATCAAATCGCCAGACATCTGCAGGGTTCTATCACTCGACAGAAAGCCCCAGACTTGCTTGGGTAAAAGTATTTTCAAAGGTCTGGTGATTTTTCCGACGTTATCGGGAAAGATGTTGATATTTAAGTATTCAAATTCTGTTTTGTTTTTTTTATTATCAAATGCACTTTAATCCAAATTTGCAGTTTTTAGTTTGCATTTTTTATTTGTGAAATATACATTTCAAAAGAAGGGGCGGCGTGGCTCAGAGGTAGAGTGGCCATCTAGCAACCGAAGGGTCGCTGGTTCGATTCCCCCGCTGACCATGTCCAAGTATCCTTGAGCAAGATACCGATCCCCTCATCTGTAGACTGACTATTACACCCTCATCATTTACTGGCCCTGAAATGGAACGCTGCTACTTCCCAATCAGCTCTGACCAACATATTACAGGAAATCAATTCTTCTTTGCTGCTCTAAAAAGGCAGCTTACACAGGAACTTGTGCTGAGTTCAGACTGCAAGTACATCAGAAGTTCCCACCAATTAAGGGTGTGTCCAAATTAGATGACATAAAATCTAAATATATGAACTTTTAACACGGATTCACATGTTCAGGTATCAGCAGTTTTTCCCGCGTGATACAGATTCTATCGGAACATTTTGGGCAAATGTAGAATACTGAGAGTAACGAATCAAACGTATCCCTCAGAACTGCTTCTGCAAGCAACAGTGCAAAAGCTTGTTGGTTGAACATTGACCAGACCAATGATAGCGGATTATCTGCACCTGTTGAAGTTATTGACAGATATGAGATGCAATCTACTGGTCTGGCTGGTAACATCAATAGCATATGAGGCTATTAAGGCCCATATTAAGGCTATAGTCACTGACCTCTTGCAGGCAGCAGGGACACCAGCAGGAGACGCAGCGGAAAGGTCGTATGAGGCGGATGACCTCTCTGTCCATGTTGTCCTTGATCTTCATGTCAAAGCTGCGCAGAGAGCCGCAGCAGTTCCTGGTGCAGCAGTCGTTTTTCTCCTTGGCCTTGTAGATCTTCTGGCCAAGGCTGTTCTTTATCTCATACTGATTGTTGGTCTCGAACCCTATGAATGCTGGGTGGAGTCGGGAGGAAAAGAGGGAGATGAAGGAGCGATTCCAAGGGAAGGAGGGACTTTATGGTGATTTATGAGAGAAAGGTTGAAAGGTCATCAATGTGTGCATGCGTGTTCTGGACCAAGTAGTCACAAACTTTACCTTCTAGGAGCTCCACTTTTTGGTGGATGAGAATCTGGTCGATCTACAGCATAAAGAGAGCGTGACATGTGACATAGATGCATTACTAATATATTTGTCTTCTAAAACTTCATTTCTGCAAGCCTGGGTGACAGTGACACTTGGGGAAGTTGCTGATTAAAGGGTTTGTGAATTTCCCTGCTTCCTCTTGACTGTTTCTCTCTCACACACACACACCCTTGTACTTATATCTTTGTGAGGACTTTCATTGACGTAATAGATTCTCTAGCCCCTCACCCTAACCATCTCAACTGACTGCCTGACCCCCCTAACCTTGACCCTAAACCTAACCAACACTTGATTCTAACCTCGACCCTAAAACCAA
Source organism: Aulostomus chinensis (assembly GCF_037954235.1). NCBI lineage: Eukaryota > Metazoa > Chordata > Actinopteri > Syngnathiformes > Aulostomidae > Aulostomus > Aulostomus chinensis. The sequence goes on along the minus strand of NC_141343.1, from coordinate 7,248,909 downwards.
GTCTTGACCTTCAAACGGCCCTCTGAAAATGTGAGGACCAACGACAGTCTTTGAATTCATCTTGAAGTCTTTTCAACCAAGTAAAGCAGAACTTACCAAGACATTCTCTCAGAAGCTGTCTTGATGTCTTGCATGCGGTCCCCACACACATGAAATGGTTTATCAGCACAACACCTCAAGGTGCTGTGTTGGCTGTGGTAAATGCAACATGGAGGACAGTGACTGGGTTTCTGTTTTGCCCTCATTGTCGATGCTAGAACAGCGTGTAGCCATTGTTCCGGAGTTAAAATGATCGGTATGTAAGAGGTGTGTATAAAAACTGGTAAAATCCTCAGTATCTTGCTTAAGACTCTGATGGGGAGGAAGGTTTATAAGGTTCTAGTGTACTGAAAAACTGCCCACCTGCGTGAGGTACTCCAGTCCTGGTGGGACCCCAACAGGAACCACAGCAGGAGCTGCTGCCGGCGCTGGAGCGATGCCTCCCGGAGAGCCTCCATACATGGGCCCTGGAACCTGACCTGGATCCACTTTCCCTGGACCTACTGGGCCTGGCTGATACATGACAGGAGGCGGACCTTGGTTGTAGTCCATGTTGAAGCCTGGTGGAGGGGCTTGAGCAGGGTCTCCATACATCCCCTGAGGAACCGGATAGGGAGCCACAGAGTGACCTCCATGCTGAGGCATGGGGTAGGGGGGCTGGTGGGGCGAGCTGGGGTAGCCTGGCAGAAACACCACAAAATACATGATTTTTTTTTCACGTTTGCACTTTCGTTTGCCTCAATTTGAATAATTTGATTGAAAAAAATCTACATGTACGCTCCTAATAAAGCTCTTTCATTAAACACGCAATGTTTTTAAAAGCAGTTTACATCCGTCAAGGTTCATTTTAACACAATAAAACACAACAAGTACATCAAATAATACAGAAAACAAAACATATAAAACATAATCTTTATCAAATAAGGTTAAATGATCAGGAGTGTGTGAGCGAGCATGTGTGTTTGTGGCGGATCATCCTGCTTTTCACCACCTGGACAACAAAGCCACTAAGCTACTTATTAGCCAAGTTACAGACGGGAGAGCAAAAAGAAAGGAGGAAAAAAAAAAACGGCCCTTGTAGCACACGTCAGTTTAACTTCTCCTTCTGGCTTCTTCATGCTTTAATATTTGCTGAACATTTTGGTTTAATGACCTGTTTCCTGCGTGCAGGACTGTTTACTTCATGATGAGGTACATCGATCAGAGTTCAAAGTAATTAAAAAAATAGTTAATCGTTCACTCAGGCACTCAGATATGTTCTCAAGGGAGAATACAGCGATTACATTTAGAGAGAGGCAAAAAAGTGTGTGTGTGTGTCAGTGTCTAATTACCTAGTAAACTGACAGTCACAAGTTCATGAAACGTTTCCTGCCCGATGGTGAAACCCACACATAGAGAAGTAGATTCTTCTGCTCGAAGTTTCCACAGGTTACACTTTTAATTGTTTTTTTTCACTGATCTTTTCCTTCATCTTTTAGATTGATCAGCTACCACAATATTTAAAAAAACAACAACAACGCATAATTTAATTGTTTTGTCAACTAAATTAAAAAAACAACAACAAAATCAACTCACCTGTTAATTTTTTTCTTTTAATCTTAAATGAATGCTGGTATGACGTTTAACTGTAGGCAGACCTGGATGTTAGTCAGCACAAATTCCCTTGATCAAAAATAGATTATTAATGAAAACAGTCCTGCAATCCTTTCATCTCGCAACTCGAGAGGTCAGAGGTGGGGGGGGGGGGTGGTTAACAGGTTAACCACGCGCGTGACTGACTATTCTGTCACTGGTCGCCATTTTGAATTATGATTTCAGGTGCCTTTTATCCCCCTCCAGGTATGTTAACTGATTTCCAACTGAGAAGTTTGACATTCAAACCTCCTTCTTCATAAAATCATTACCGGTGGTATTAATAGTTATGATATCGTAACATAATTATGTAGTTTTGCTGAGCAGCAGCAGCGTCTGTTGATACAAAAACTAGTAAAACAACAGAACGTTAGCTTCAACTATGACAAGCTAGCACGTTAGCTGAAATTACTTGATTTAAATCTCAGAGCTTTTTTTTTCTGTACAAAACCAAAAATAAAGTGTATTATCTTCATGTAATTACATAATTTCTGGTTTCTTTTATGTCCAATGGGGGGGGGAGGGGGGGTGTTGCCTCACAAAGAAGGATTAGCTGTAAGGCTAAGTTTAAGGCTTAACCTTTGCAGTTTCTCTAAAAGCTGTCTTGAATTCAAACCAAGGCCTTTTGCCATGGTTTCTCATGACAAACACAAAAACTCAATGGGAAAGTTTAGCCTGGGCTCGTGAAGAAATGTGGAGGAATGAAAGAGGATCCAGTCTCTTTATCACATGTCAGCGTGCCATCAAACTGACGATGATAACGTTAGCTCAAGCTAAAAAAAAAAAAAAGAAAGAAAAAGTGCTGCACAATATTGCTTTATAAGGATTTGTGTGATATTTACTGGAGTCAAATTAATGTCACAGCTGGTCTAACTGATTTTTCTTATCATGTCAGGACAGTCCTGGTCTGGTATCAGATGGACTCAAGAATGTTAGCCTCCATTTTGTCCCCCACTGACGTCAAAACCAAGCTGACCAATGATGGTTTTCGCGGTCAGATACACTTTATCAGTCCGTCATGACAGACGACCATGCTACCATACTGGTTTTACTTTAGTTGGGCAATAACGGATTACTTTAGAACCTAGTCCCTCCCGTCTATTTTTCAACTTGAGTTTGCTTTCATGCCATGAAAGTCAAATCAGTCAACTCCAACCTAAACAAGAGGACAGACACACACACACACACACACACACACACACACACACACACACACACACATCCAAACGAAGGGCACCAGCGAATTCCTCACACCACGTCAGCCTGGTAAATATTCTGGAAACTATGATGTTGGCTGTAGCTCCGCCTCTTTCCACATTCCTGTAATTACTAGCAGGAAACAGAGAAATAAAAAACCAGCATGGCCACAGGAAGGCTACCATCATCATCTGCGTGCCCACATACACCCTGGGAGAGGAATCACACAAGGGCACCTTTCACCTCCTCCAACTGACATGGTGGACAACAAAAAACTCCTTTCAGGCGTTCCTGTTGATAAGTTCCCTCAAGGAGGGAACCTGGAGCCAAGACAAGAACTCTCTTCACTATGTAACTGTCCATTTCTCTGTCAAAACTTAAGAATCTTACCAGACATGGTGAGGAAAGTCGCACTTCCGGTCCAATCCCAGTGTTACTAAGGAAAACTAGAAGAGGAAAGGGTGGGGTGGCGGGGGCAAAAGGAGTATGGGGTTTCCCCACACAGAGAAAGTGACGTTAACACCAGTTAATTTAACTACGTTAAAAGCAACTAAGTAAAGCATGTGGTTCTTCTGTTTATGGGTGAGACAAAAGATGCAAAAGTGGGTGTGGTGTTTGTGACAAGGTGGGTGGAGTCGGTTACATTTCCACTCGGTCGCGCTTACTTTTGCTTTTACTACAATTTTTTTTAACAAAAAAAAAAAAGAACGAGACAAAGCAGTACTTCCTGTGTACACGCGCGGTCAAAACATCGCCGAATCCGTTACAAGGTTGTCATTTTTATCTATTTGTTTATTTTAAGACATTTTTTTGTTTTGTTTTCTACTTCTTCTTCTTCTTCTTCTTCTTCCTCTCCTCTTCTTGATAGACTCGCCCCCCGTTTGAGTCTTATTCTAGCTTATTCTCCCCGCGAAACTAAGAGACGGTCTCACCTGTCCAGGGAGCAGATGGTTCCTCCCGAGCTCGAGTTATCAGAGAGGACGTGTGTCCAACAGGTTCGATCTTCCTCTTATCGTCCCCAAAACACCGCTTTCTAATCCTCGTTCCTCGCCTTCCGTCACTCCTCCTCTCCTCCTGTTCCCTCCCATCCATGTTTTTCTGTTTTTTTTTCTCTCCTGTTTTTGGTTCAGAGAAATCTCCTCCCCTTGACCTTTCCCTGATTTAGTCCATCGTGTATTTCCATGAGCATATCTCTGTATTCAAAAAAGGTATCAATTTACATCTCGGCTTGAAAAAACAAATATTAAAATTGACGTTGAAAACCATAAAAAGCTCTAAATTCTTAGTCCATTTTTAATTAAAAAAATTTCTTTAATGACTTGTCTAATCACCGTCTCTTCTTGCTCCGTTTTAGTTTCATAGATGGGAACTGACATCGTGGAACATGTCATTATTCTTCGCAATGCAGCAGCAGTTAAAGGCTTCCAGCATGTCAAACGTTGTGTCAACAGACAACCACCAGGGGGCGTCAATGTCTCAGGTTTTACACGTGCAGTTATATATCAATGTGACGTTGTTGTTCCGAAAAGAATAAATAAAACAGCCCCATAGCAGTGGAGAGTGTTGCTGTACATCTGCGTTTTCATTCGCAGCAATTTCATGTAAAAGCAGTTCAAGGTGGCACAAATTACTTTACGTACTGTTGGCTATGTATCATATTTCATAAATGCATAATCTATTTTCTTAATGGCATTAATATGCAAAACAACAGGCATATTACATATGAATTGGAAAACTAGAAAATAACAAGTTTGTAGCAGGGGATTAATATGTACCTGAAAATGAGTTACAGTTAATGTCGAGTTTGAGTCAATCGTCTAAAGTTTTAATTTAAAAGGAAATAAACTTCAAATTCCCAGTGCCGTGTTAATCTCAACACAGTACCAAAAAAAAAAAAAAAATCCTATAATTTTCAAGATGAGGTTAGGAAGCTAATATTTTTCCATTCCAAATTAAACCACAATGAAGCCGCTGAAAGATGTATGGAATTCACAATTTTGTTGGTTTAAAGGATAAATTAATGTCAAGTTGAGATTAAAGTTATTATTTTGGCGCGAATTTAACCGCTCCCACGGAGGGAAGTAACAGAGCGGCTAATGCTAACTTTAGCTAACATTTGTGAAGAAAGTCAAACAGCCGCTAAAAGGTTCAAGACATTGTCAATTGTTCTGAACATTGCTATAAGTTACAAATAATAACTAAGATTATAAAACAAATGCAAATGTTGGGCTTACATTTTGCTTTTTTTTCCAGAAAACCAGCAACACTCCAGCAACAGTAATGCTAATGTGCTATGAATACTGGGGATGGTAGGAAAGGGTTAGCTGATCAGTTAGCTACCATTTCATGGTTACCATAGCAGCAAGTTAGCTTGTTTGGATTTTCACAACCCAAAATAAAAAATTCAACTAAAAAATGAAGGAGCTTTTTTTTGTCACACACAAAATCTCACATTTAGGTTATCTATTTTTTAATTATGCTACTATGCTAATACATTCCAGCTTTAACTAGCTCTGCTGAGAGCACTGTTGCATTGATTAATGTTAACCGTTTTTATAAGCTTATCCTCTCACAATCTGTTCTTTTTTTGGGGGGGGGGGCAGTATTTTTCAAAGACATCAAAACTTTTAAGCGTGTCAGTTTTAAAGAACCCACTTCCCACTCAGAACAGTTTCAGACCAAATACAAAACTGACACAAATATAAATATATAAACCTCCATTTTGAGTCCTATAGTCCCGATCTACATGTCAATATGGCCAATATAGATGAAAAAATGATAAATGAGACCAGTCGTCTGTCGTAATGTTGGCCTCTTTAGCCCATTTGTAAACTTCTGACATTCAGTGGTCGATATATGGTAAATAACCAAATAAAGTACATTGGAACCACGTCTGGAGCTGCTGGTGGTTCAAGAATGACCTGTTATTATCAGACATCAAACAGGCTTTCAACAGGCAAATGACAAAGACTGCTGAACTGAACCTTGTCAGAAGTTGTGCTTTTGACAGATATCCCACTCCATCATCACAGTCCTGTCCTAAATCATGTTGCCTGAAGGCAGACAGCAATGTATCTTTGTATTTTTATGGGTTTTGTGTTTGTGTGGCGTTACAAAATAAACTGAATCCCATATCAGTACAAGAAGATGGACTTACTCAGTTTGTTTCTTCTTCTGTCAGCCTTTTCCTAGAGTACTAGGATTTGTGTGTGTGTGTGTGTGTGTGTGTGTGTGTGTGTGTGTGTGTGTGTGTGTGCGTGTGTGTGTGTTGCTAGTGGGGGGGGGGGTGTTACAGAGCCTCCGCTGGGTCTATATTTGGCACCTGCTGCAATGTCTGATACTTATAGGGAACTCGACTGGGGCGTGGAAGGAGGGAGGTCGTTCAACATGCATGCACGCACACACACACACACACACACACACACACAGACGGATGGATGAAGCTCTGATGGCCCCAGATTTCAAACAAACATGTCGGTGTTTCAATACGTTAAAGGACAATATTTATTTCCCATCTCTAAAACCCCCAGATGCTAACTCCCGGTTAGCTTTTTTGTTCATAGTACAGAGAAATAAGACAAAAATTATGCTTATAAAGTTTATTATCAGCCCCTTGACATGACCAATGGACTCAAAATGCAATAATTTGATGTAGAAACAGAGAGTTCATTCTAAAAATGGATACATATTTTTAAAAGATATGTACAGTAAATAAAAAGCACAATATTTTTTTAATGATTTGCAAATGAACTCATCATATTTACCCACACATGACTACAGTTGATTTCCTTCGGCACATCCTGTTTTCAAACTAAACCTTTGAGTTAAATATAATAAGAAAAATCATGAAATTTATTAATATTTTTTAAAACATCAAATAAATTTGGCATTCCTAAAGTTGATCATCTTTGAACACCCTATTCTGAGACAGTTTTTGTCATTTTTAAGCTTAGTCTTACCTTTAAATCCATCCATCCTTCCATCCATTTTCTATACCGCTTATGCATTAACAGTCGTGGGGGGGTGGAGCCTATCCCAGCTGACACTGGGCGAGAGGCGGGGTTCACTGGACCCTGGACGGGTCACCAGTCTGTTGCAGGGCCATCAGGAACAATTAGGGGTTCAGTATCTTGGTCAAGGACACTTGGACATGGTCACCGGGAGAAGTGAGGATCGAACCAGTGACCCTACGGTGGCTAGATTGCCACTCCACCGCAGAGCACTCACACACACACACACACACACACACACACACACACACACACACACACACACACACACACACACACACACACACACACACACACACATACAGTATATATAAATATAAAATTATATTTATGAGACACCTGATTTTACTGGCATCTTATTAACACCAAATTGACCAGTTTGGGACAACAAAATCAGAAGGACTCGCATCAGGTTCACTTAATTGAGGGGATGTCTGGTCCTTACAGTAATGAAATACACACACACACACACACACACACACACACACACACTCACACACACACACACACACACACACACACTCACACACACACACACTCACACACAAACACGGGCTGCTAATGGGCCCCGTCTCTGATAGCGGAGGTAATCAGTGCAGCATATCTGGCCTCTGCCCCTGCAGCCTTGCTGCCAGCCTGGACTTCGTTTATTTATATACGCCTGATCTATCAGCGCTAGCTCTATGTTTGGTGAGGTCCGAGATCCTGAAATAGCAATAATTAGGACAGGGCGGGAAAAGAGGAAAAGTGAAAACGTGTCTGAAAGGGCATAAGCTTGGAGCTGAGACCCGCCAATCTCTCTATCCATCCATCAATCCCTGCTCCACTGTCTCCTCTCTGTTTTCCTTTCTGGAGACAGAGGCAGCAGGCGGCCAGAGGCACACACGTGTGTGTGTGTGTGTGTGTGTGTGTGTGTGTGTGTGTGTGTGTGTGTGTGTGTGGTCTGCTATGGGTGGCACTTGGCGGTGAAGTCGGGCGAAGCAGTGATCAAGTGGCCCAGATTGCCACACACACACTGTTAACCCGACAGTATCTCTCATCTCTCTGTCTCAGTGCTTTTCTTACAAATCATGTTGATTCTAACTGCAACGACAAAATTCACTCACATTCTCTGATTTGTAATAAACCTCAATTCTCGATTAGTAAAATTTCAAACAGCTGCTGGTTGTTTCTTGAAACAGATGAAATCTCCACTGTGGAAAAACCTGCCAAAGTTGTTCTAAACTAAATGAAAACGAAGGAAAAAAAAAAATCAGCAGTAATCACCAGAATTGCACCAAAACAATATTAATGATAATGACGGATGACAGTTTTAGCAAACTGTTAACTTCATTTCAGGAAAAACATTTACATGACCTCACAGAATTCGCCATTTTTCTTTAAATTTTGCGAAAAAGTAAGCGTGAGTGATGTAACAGTATTATTTCAGAGCAAGGTTGCTTTCCCCCTAATTTGTTCCCTTGTCTTTCATTCCAGATAAAGGGAATTGCTTATTCTGGGAACTAACCTCAACTATTTCTTAAAAGAAAGGTGTGTTTGGAAAAAATTGTGTAGTTTTTGTTGTTGTTTTTTTAACATTGTTTCAGTGAAAGTTTGATCGTCCACTTGTTTTGGAAACAAACACACGAGGGAACAAAACCGCTGACTCTGCAAGATAACCACGACTGTTCGATGTCATCAATTTTATCACAAAGCAACGTTGATTGTTCCCTTGTTTTTTTTTTGGTTTTTTTTTTTTCCCAAAACCAGGAAATAAATAGTGTCGGTTGCTATGAGAAGTTTTTGTTCCCTTGTTTAGAATAACAAACAACAAAAACAAAGGAAAAAAAACAGGACAAAACAAATACCTCACAGAATTAGTTCCCTTGTTTTGGGAAACAAAAGACAAGGGAACACGCCGGGGTTCAAGCGACCTCGCAACAGAAATTATTTTCAAATAAGGACCAAATTTGAGCAAACTTAACTTTTTCGAAGGAACAATCGCTTTTAGAAACGACCCGCTTTTGTTACCTTTCTTTTGACAAACGAATGAAACAAGGGGGGAAAAAACAGCACGATCAACCTTACACAGAAGAGGTTATTAAAACAATTAAGGCTTAATTTGAGCACAGTTTTAAAAACTGCCTGCGATTGCCTCACAGAATGAGACGTTTTCATTTTTGGAAGAATTAAAAAAAAACACTTAAGAGCCTTAAAAGATCATTTATAAACTGCTTGTTTAGCAATGTGTCATCACTTTACATGTTGTTGTTTTTTTTAAAAATTTGTTCTGGTTATTTCCAACCACAAACACAACAAAACTGTTGTCATGTTGTTGTTTTATTAATCATGTGGAATTGTTTTCACTTATGTTTTGCATAACAAGTGTTTGCTATTTTTATATTTACAAACATTTAATTATTTACAAGTAACTTTGCACAAATGTGTCATGTGTGAAAATAATTCTGGTTTTATAAACAGAATACAGATACCGTTAAAACTGCACAGTCTCGATAACGCTCCTGTCTGTCTGAGATGTGTGTGTGTGTGTGTGTGTGTGTGTGTGTGGTGGGGAGGGGAGGAGGGGGCTGGAGCTGGAGGGAAGGCCTGTAAACAACTCTACAATGCCTTTATCACCTTCCATCTTTACATCATTTCAGCTGGAAGTGGGCGTGGGACAGCGTGTGTGAGTGTGCGTGCGTGCATGTGTGTGTGTAGATGTATGCATGTCCTACGAGAACTTTGACAGTAATGATGACAATAGTAGGCGGCAGATATAATTGGCCTGTCTGAAATCACAGTCGCACACTTCGCCTAAACAGTCCCACAATATAAACCCACCCTGGGAGTGCGGCTATAAAAACCCTCGGTCCACACTTGGCAGCAGCGGAGACGCACGCCGCACCTTCAGAAGACACACAAAGACGCCCAGAACTCAACATAAGAGGTGAGTGTGCTTTGCTTTGTAACTTGCTAACGTGTTGTGCCGCGCTGACATCATCTACCCCTCCTGTCCAGATGCTTTGCTCCAGATGGGTGCTGCCTTTGCTGGCCTACCTGCTGCTGGAGGAGATCTCTGCAGCTGTTCTACCCAGCAGGACCAGATGTAAAAGGGTAGGACCCTCAAAACATGTTAGAACAACAAAGAAACGCCTCCAATTCTCTGGGTCTTCTTAATATTTGCTCCTTGTCTGTCGTAAGGAGCTCAGCCGGCTGGATCAGGAGCTTTTCCGTCGCCTCCTCGACGGCTCGGACCGCGGGGACCTTTCTGTGGGGGATGCGGGGGAGTTGCTAAGGGATTCAGACGGCCGACCCTTTCATTCAGAGACGCCCCTGGACTCGGCAGAACACCTTTCTGCCCAACGCCAGAACCAGAACCAGAACCAGCGCAAGAGCCATGAAAAAAGGTCAGATTCCAAATCACAGATTCATGTTAACGTCGTCTGCATAGAGGCGCATATATCAGCACACAGTTGAAGGTTGTTATGAGTGTGTTTGGTGCTTCTGATTTTGTAAACTTTTGCCTCATTGGGTCAATTTTAACATAAAACAAGACCATCTTCCTTCAAGTGGCTACGCGTTACGAAATATAATTATTTTTTTGGACTAAATTTGTCTTTTTTTCATGGGACGACAGGAGGAAGGTGGCTCCTCTGGACTCCATCAGCAGCTTTCAGATGTCCAATTTCAGAAACCGAAAGGTGAGTTAACAAGTGAGGTGTCACTGGAAACAAGAACAGGAGCTATGAGACACTTGGAAAAATGAGCACCGCTAGTTTTGTCTTGACAAACGGTTTCTGAAGAGAAACATGCATCAAGGTGCTGTGTTTATAGCTTTATGCAGTAACAGAGCATTAATAATAGCATGGAGCAACTTTTATTAATTATTACTACTAGATAAGGGTTGAAATGTTACTCCAAAAGCAGTTTTGTAATGATTAGCTTGATTTATATAAGCCTTACCTCAGTTTTTCCATATTAAAAATGTCGTGTAAAAAAAAAAAAAAAAGGTTCCAACAATTCACTGAGACTTTGTTGTTTTCATATTAAATTTGAACATACTTGTCTTTCAGGATCAGACCAACTCCAATTGAGACTTACAAGAAGTGACTCCCAAAGCATCGAGCTCATTTTCAGTACAAATCTACAAGGGAATGTTAATGTTGTACATCTGCCATATTTATTCATTGTTTCCTATTTAACTGTCAGACGTGTGCCCTCTAGTGGTGAAAATCCAGCACGACAAACACTTTTCTGTGTGCCTCGCAGATTAAAAATGAACTTTAAAAAAAAAAAACTGCACCCATGTTGTCTTTTCTACTCAAAGAGTCATTTGAAGTGCTAATTTTTCTTATTTTTTTATGTTCCCAAAGACATTTTATTTTTCAAGCTACAATTAAAGAAAACAATATCAGACTGCAGAAAATATAGATTTTGCTCGGGTATTTTCTCTCTTCACTTTCACATATGTACATTGTCAAAGAACAGGATATATATACAGAATTGGGGGTTGTTAAGAGAGTGCAACTGCTACTGGACTTACCAAGACTCTCTCGTCAACAAAAAAAAAAAAGAGAAAGAAACAAAGAAAAAAATACAAGTGGTAAAACCAAACAACATAAACAAACGCCACGGCCTACGCGGCGTCAACTTAAAAGTCTCTGTACACTACGACTTTGTTCTCAATGGGGGAGACAATCTTTATGTCCTTTCTCGTGACGCGGGCGCGTACTAATCCTGCTTTATTTCCCCCTCTTTTCTTAAAGAAAGCTAAGAAATTAACAAATTACATGAAATAGAAAACTTTTTTTTTTTTTTTTAAAACAACCATTCAGCATCGGAGTCACTTGGAAAGCACTGCCAACCCATCTTACAGCAACGATCGTAACCCCCGCCTCCCCCTCGTATCATGTCGGTTTATAAACATGAAAGCAAAAAAAGAAAAAGAAAAAAACAAACACATGAGAACATTGAAATTTAACAGCTTCCAATGTAAATGCTGTTACGGTAAATGGCTTTCATTGATAGATGAAACAAGCCAGACAGGGAGAACCATCAAGCGCTCGGGCGTGAATGTACTCGGCTACGGCACCGAGTAACAACTGCAACTCACCAGAAATCCAGATGTACCAACCATGTGCGCACTGGAAAAGTTTTTGTTTTTTTTTAAGGGGGATTTGTATAAAAAAAAAAAAGTGCACCATTCCAAAAATGTACATGTATCAATTTATACTCAGAAAAAAAAAAAGTCAGCCTGGAATTTAAGGCTCGCTAGAGGAGTTAAGGTTCAGTGATTACCACTGACGACGACTAAAGATCAAAGCTACGAAGAAGGGAGGGTTGGGAAAAAAAGAAAGAAAAAAAGAGCTGCCCACCTCGTACGACGACTGAGAATGTTCATCCATTTAAAAAAATGGCGCTCCTTGAGTTTGCACAAATTTATCCTCTAAATTTTTTTTGTTTTAAAAAAAAAAAGACAGAAAGAAAGAGGAAAGCACTTCTGTTGGACACGAGTGTGAAGAAAAAAAATGCAGCAGGTTGAATGAATTTATAGTATAGTAGAGTGGGTGTGTTGGAACTTGTAGTATTCAATGATTCTCCACTGTCAGTGTGTCCTATCTAGCCCCCCCCCCCCCAACCCAAAACAAAAAACTACAGTGAGGGATAAATAAGAATGGTTGTGATTGTCAACAGAAATCCTACAAACTGACAGTAAAGTTGCCATCCAGGTGATAATTTAGGCTGTTTCGGCTGTAGGCATCCAAGAAAAGAAGAAAAAAAAAAAAAGGAAAAAAATATATATTGGAGGATTTATTGCCAGTCCCCCCCAACCCCCCCCCCCCCCCACTTTAGGTGTCTTTTTTGTGTCCCGACCGCCTCATGTCCCTGCACTTGTGGCAGTAAAAGATGTCGGGAACGTTGGACTTCTTTATCTTCGCACAAGACAAGTGCACCCAGATACCGCACTGGTTGCACTCGATCATCGGCCGGCCGGCGAACGGCTTCCCGCAGTAGCAGGTGATCAAGTCCCACGAGTCGTCACCTGCGGGGTACAGAGAGCAGACGGCGTGTTAATGGAGTGTAACGGTGGCTTAAAGTGGAGGTTTTAAAAAGGAATGTACCCCCCCCCCCCCACACACACACACACACCTGACTCCACCATAATGTCCTCATCGGCGATCCAGGTCTCGCCCTCGCTGGAGCTTATCTCTGCATCTCTGATGGACTCCTCTGGCTCCATCTTCACCACGCCCTGCACGCCCGGGTTGGAATCCCTGTGTGCCGCCAGCTCGTCTCTGTCCGTTTGCGCCTCCGTGAGCGTGTGCCTCGCCTCAGAGTCTGTCTCACTTTGAGCGGCCGAGCTCTTCAGCTTCTTAGCTTTCGGCTGTTTGGAGTTTTTGCTGCGTTTGATGCGCGCTCTCTTCTCGCCTTCGCTACTGCCACTGTCCGCCGCCATCATGGCGGAACCCAGGGACAGCTTTTTCAGCTTTTTGTCCTTTTTGCGCTCCGCCTTAGTGCTGGCCTGGTTCTCGTATAGGGAGTCTTTAAGGCGCATCTTGTCCAGCAGAGTGCTATCAGAGTGCATGCGGCGAATATTTTTGCCCTTGTTTGCTCGAGCTTTGCGGACGAAGGTATGGATGGTGTGGATGTCGGAGGTTCCGTCTGTCCATGTGTTGCCCATGGAGCTGCTGCCGCCTCCATCTGCCGACAGGCCCGAACTGTGTGCAGAGCTGGATGATGTCGGTGACCATGAGCTTTCCTGTGACAAAAAACCCCCAAAAACCACCACAAACATTTCAGTTCTTCCTTCATGACTTCAGCAACAATTGGTACCTAATAGCTCAGTAGTGACTGCTTACCTCTTTTGGACTGGGGATGTAGCCAGCATATGCTAGGACAAAGCTGCAGAACTTGTTGAAATCTTCAACAGTCCTCTTTTTCCTCTCGGGGGGCTACAGAGAGCAAACACCTTTGTTAAAGACAGTCAAGCTAATATACACAAGGACTGTCAACAGGAAGCTAGCTAGTTAACTGCTAGCGGTTTTAATGCTAAAAACTAAACGACTCACCAGAGGCTCCGTTTTGCACGTCAACAGTGAATCTGATGGAAGAAACACAATTTTCTTCGTCAGCAGAGATCTTTTTTTTTAATTTAATCATTTTGCAAAACACAGTTCAAGCAGGAACACGATTGATTTACTGTATAAGTCACGAATGAACCACCGCTAGCATTAGCTGCCTAAACGGCTCAATACCTTAATCGGGATTATTGAAGATGTGCAATGGTGACCCCTTTTTAAGAGCTGCGTTTCATTACATACGATACAACGACTTAGTGTGTGTTGTAAAACAAATAATAAAAATGGACACGAGAGTCATAGTTTTGCTAAGGTTAGGCTAGCTAGTTATGTCTACCAACATCCGCAACCGGTGTCACTTGTTCGGCATCCGACATTTACACAAAATCTGGATGCACGAGTGGTTTTATTTTTAATTAAATTCTCAAGATAGAGACCCACGATTTGTAAAAGACACATCAAATCCGAAACCTGCCAAGCTTTAAACTTGTCAATTTGTATTGTCTTAATGCTAAAAGCTAACATTAGCTGACAGAAGTGAAGCTAACACATTACTGAATTAGGGAGCGATGATAGCCAACATAGCTTGGATTAGTGTAAGCTTATGTTTCTTAGTGTCCGGCGGATTTAAAAGGGTGTGATACGGGGTTGTGCAATGAAGACGGCTAATTTTGATTGTTTGAAGAGTTAACTAGTGCTAACCACTCGGTGCAGCTAGCTGCTAATCACGCTGGCTCTTCAAATGGAAGTGGGGTGCTCGTCAAGTTTAGCTTGTCGTTAGCACTGAGCTACGTTACAACGATGGCTTTGTCAGTATTGAAGACTGTGTTCTTTATATAAATTACCTACATACACCGACGAGTGGCTAACTTATCTTCAACCCGCCAAATAAGTGTGTTTTTTCAGGGGTAACGTTAGTTGGACTAGCTTACAGCTAACATTTGATGGGTCGGCGCGTTCACGACTAGCAAGTCAACTCAACAGTGAATACCGACAGATATTAGCTACACTTTACATCAACGTTCGCATTTAGCATTAATATCTTGTTATTTGAGCGGCAATTCCCGGGAAGTTGTTGAGCCAGTGGGCTAATTAATATAGCATACGCAACTGAACGTAACATGAACGTTAGCACAACTTACTCCAAGTTAGCCATCTTTATGTGTCCAAAACGCGGCAGCCAATTTTCAACAACGAAACGTCACACAAGAACATTATCTTCAGTGGACCCTTGGTTGGTAAAACATACCTTGGTGCTCAGACATTATGTCAAGCATTGTCGCCTCATCGACAAGGCCTCGATCCACGAAACCGAAGCACCAGGCGAGCTAGCCGGGGAAAGCGGCCGTCGCACCGTGCCTTCTCCCGGTGTGGCTGCACCTTACCGCCGGACAACTGTAGAGCGGTAAACTAAGGGCACCTTAGAAACTCTTCTTCCAAGAAAAAAAGAAAGCAAGAAAAAGCAATCCACTCGAGTCAAAGTTAGAAGTATTCCCTCGCTGGGGATCCCTTTATGGCGAACGTCCCCGATCAAGCTGTCGCCACACTCAGCCCGACAAAATACTAATTTCCCTGTCGCTTAACGTGCTTCACGTAAAGCTGCTTTTCTCCGCTGCATCCATTTAATCGTCGATATCACAAAACCTCTTCGGATAATGCTAGTACTAGCTAATATAGGTCCATAGTGAGAACTTCTCAGTTGAAGTTTTTTTTTTTTATATATCTATCGCTGTAAGCCTACACGACCGGAGTATTGACTTTAATTCCGCACGGTCTCCTCTCTCTGCGCGCGGCAGGAGCCCCTTGAGTCTAACCAGTGCACTGGCTTGCCGCGGGGGATGCTGGGTAACGTAGTTAGCTTGCGAGGTAGATAAACAGCTCCCCGTATGCCAGTGAACTACATTTCCCACACAGGGTTTGATATTGGAGTGAAGTCAACCACGGGAGGTGAAGTTTTCCAGTTGAAACTGCGTAGACACGCTACTTCACAAAATGTATTGAGTTTGAATACAAGCGTTGTCGTTAAATATGTTGTAGTAATTCGCTATAGTCGCTTCTGGAGAAGTAGCGGGTTGAGCTGTTGTAAATTCCTCGGGGTTTATGATAGTATTCGTCTTAAAATAGAGGAATGCTAACTAGCTGAAGCTACTTGGACCCTCCGCTTGCCTGCCATGTTGCCTGAATTATTGCAGGGAAATGACGCTGGAGGGTTTCTTATTATACAAGGTAATATCTTTAACATGGTAACGTCAAGTTTTGGTGTAACTGCTGCTATTCCTCCACCAAAAACTGAACTACGTATTTTATATTCATAGATTCAGTTTGTTGTTGTGGTCGCCAGCTCCTGTGGAGCTTCGTCAAGGCTGCGTTGAACAGGTAATTTAAAATAGGCTGGGTAAAGCTGTGTAGAGATACATCCGCTATGTGTATTCGGTGGTATTCGCTCATATGAACTCATGTTATGAATATAGGGAGGAAGCAGTCCATGTCCTCAGCTTTGAAGCCAGTGAAGAAGAGCTCAAGAATGGACTGAAGGGATCACCCATTCAAAGGTAGTCAGGAAAGAGGCTAAAACATTCTTTTTCTCTGGTTTCTTTATTTCCTGTTGTATTTCACTGCAGATTTTAAGTCTAATTTGGAACATCCAGATATAATTGCACCCCTTTTTCAATTCATGCAGTATTCAAAAACTAATTTATAAATGCATTAGTTAACCATGGTGCTCTTGAATTTCTTTTTATTAAGCTAAAATAGCACCGAGTTCTATTCCTGTTTTCTGTCTAATAGGGTTCAATCATGTTTTTTTAGGTAAAGAGTTCAGTTTCCTTGTTAAAGGGAGTGTGTATGATAAAGTGGGATTTTTTTTAAGTGTTTAAAAAAACAAACCTGCTTACAAATAAATGTTTTATAAAAAAAAAAAAAAATTTCAGTAACCACCTGATTTGAACAGGCCTTTTAGTGCCACACCAAGCATAATTTTGCACAGCGGAGCTCAAACGCTGGACTCCCAGTGGAATAATATCCTTCCATCCTGGAGCTTCAGATCGCTTTTTTCCCCATTTTTTTTTCAATTTTATTGTAACGTTAGCCAGACGTAAACAGCGAGTGAAACCTCACACCTTTACACTCAACAAATGTGCTGGCGATTGATGCAAGGGCCCATAGGTTTTATGGTGTATTCCAGCTGAATTGGGAAGTCAGAATTTAATTTAATTAACCCTGCTTTTTTTCCTTTTTCTTTACAAGAGCACGGTCAATGTAATACCCAGTTCTGAGGTAAACTGAATGCAGCATTAGCCTCCTTGCTAGCAGGTCCATTTCCAATGCTGTGCTACAGAGTGTGACAGTGTCAGATGCATTTACACTTGTGAATTAAAAAAAAACAAAACAAAAAAAAACAACAAATGAATGAGACATGTAAATATGTCAATGGCAGTGCTATGATGACAACATACTTATTACCTAAAATACTCTCTCTGTTACTCTAGGCTCCACTTTCACAATGCTTACGTTGACCCCCTCGGCTGGACTGACCACCCGGTTTTCACAGTGGACCAGTTCTGTTTGGATAAACTCAAATATCTCGTCAAGCAAACATCCCAACTCAAACCAGCTACGTTAGTGATCGACTCTCTTTCGTGGATTCTGAGACATGTCAGCCCTCCTGCTGTCTGCAGGACTCTTCAGCAACTTAAAAAAGGTGACTCGGCAGTCTGTACTTGGCTACTTTTACTGGCCGCAGTACTCCAACAATTACGGTAAATCCTGTTTTCGTTAGAGGGAGCTGTTCGAGCCGTCATCGGCCTGCTTCATGCAGATTTACACCAGAAGGGCACGGCGGGAAGTGTTTGCCACTTGGCTACTTCAGTCGTCACGGTAACTCCCGGAGTGAAAGGAGATGAAATGGTGGCAAAGATAACAAAGCGCTCCAAATCAGGGAAGGTTACGCAACATGTAAGCACCGTTTTAATGAACGCATCACATTCCTGCCGTGTCCTGAGTTCCGTATTAGTGTGTGTTTGTTGTACTTAGGAGGAGATTTTCAGTATCAGGGAAGATCTGACAGTCGTAGGACAGAGCAAACCCAGCCATCTTGGATCCAAACAGACTGAGGAACTTGAGGTGCTGCAGAACCACAATCAAACCTCATCCTAGACAACGAAAAAAGAAGAAAGGCCCCAAGTGTCCTGATACTGTAAAGGTCCTGTTTTCTTTGTTTTGCAGACGGATCCGACAGCCAACTTAACCTTCAACCTCCGCTTATCAGACACGGAACGTAAGGCGAAGGAAAAACTGGCTCTCCCTTTTGTCTTCAGTGAAGAGAAGTGAGAATCACTTCCTCGCCCGTCATCGCCGCATCCTGTTCCGTTCTGATATTCTCAATAACTTGTCGCCGTTTTTCATCCGTCAGGAAAACGGCTTTGCTTCACTCGGGCCCAGGTTCAGGACGGATCCACTACGAGCCTGATGCCAATGACGACTATGACCAGGAGGACCCTGACGACGATCTGGACGTGTAGACCAGAGACACGAAAAAACCCCACTCAAAACACAGATGGACGTCATGTGATCTTTGTCTATCAAGACAGATTAATTTAGGGTGTTTTAAAGTTATTCAGTCGCTTTTTTTGTGTGTGGAAAAGATAAGATTGAATAAGCAGTTGTCCAAACAATTGCCCATCACACTTTCAGAACCTTGGGCCCAGCATGGCGCTGCACCGGGGCTAGGGGGTGCTACAGCCATGTCACAAATCTATCTCCTGTTCAGCCTCTTTTACATTTTAATATATACAAGTTTTTGTGATGTTTTAAATGAAGAAATATGCGGTAGTAAATACTGACAGGGTTCATGTGGCCATTGAAGGAAAGCTGGGAAAATCTTGGAACTGCAAAAATCAATAGAAAGTTTTGGAAAAGTCCAGGAAATTGACTTAAATGCACACATTTTAGAGCAAATTTGGTTCAGTTGGACTCAACCAGTAACGGTTTACTCTGATGCACACTTTCCCTTTTTTTTTTTTTTTTTTTAAAGCATGTCGAATGATTTCAGTTAAATCTACATTTTGACATGGGTTTCTGAGACATTTCAGAGACTTGAAAGTTTTTTCAAAAGTCTTGGAAATTTTGTATCAATAAAAACTGTTTATAAATCAATAATCCTGGATATTTCGCCCCATGCAGATTGTTTTTTTCTTTCTTTTTTGATTGAAAGAATGAGTACTTCCAAAAGAACTCTGACGTCATAAAAAGAAACACTTTTCTTTCTCACCTGCCAATCACGTCCTTGACTGAAAATCTAATTCTGTTGCACAAAAATGTTTACACAGTCCAAGTTATATTTATTGTAAAGTTTTGGATGCTCTTTATCTTTGTGGACCTGTAAAAAAAAAACAAAAACAAAAAAAACCTACGAATAAAACAACTTTAAAAGGAAACAGTGACCTCTTCAAACTGCCCTGCATCATTAAAATATGGTAATTACAAAAGATAGATATGTATTCATGACACTGATCTGCTTGCAACTTCCTTGTAATTTGTTCTCCTGCATTGGAAATGTTGAATTCCCTCATAGAGGACTTGGAATTGTGCCAAATGATAAATACTTTCCAATATTTTAAATTAATTGTAAAGTTACTGCCTATTTTGTGCTTCTTCACAAACTTTTTACTCTTTTATTGCTATTGGTTGCACCTATAGATGCTAATAATGCGTGTCGAATGTTGCAAATCTACCGTATTGATAGTTATTTGACTTATTTAGGGTTAATTACCAGCTTGGACGTGCTGGAGGAAACCAGCTGACTGAAGTCAAGCAGTTGAATCACAAACTGGTCAATTATAGTAAACCAGGCTTTAAAAAAAATAGATTGATTTGTTAATTTGTGTGTAATTTGCTCTTGGGGCCAACGTGAGGAACAAAAGTGACAGTTTCAGAACGTCCTGTCAGCAGAGGCGCACTCCCGCTCGTCCACGTCTGTTTATTTTCCTTCCACGTGGACGTGCTGCGCGCAACCACAGGATTCCTCCTCGCGGAAGTGACGGCAAGGCGGCGATGGCGGCTCGCAGTTTCATTCCGGATTTCCACTGGACTACAAACTGATTTTATCCGGACCGGCTGGACTCTGGGGAACTTTTTAAAACCGTCTCTCCACGGACGGACGCGGGCAGTGCAAACGCGTTGAACCGCTGCTTGAGAAGGAGGAGCCCCGCTGGTTCTGAGGGGTATTTGAAGCCAGGTTCAAGGTGGTCACCCTGTCGAGCTAGCGGTAGCTCGGTGGTTGCTAGCTACTTGGTAACATTACACAGTTAGCTTCCCGTGCTAGCTTGTCAACGAGCTGCGTGCTAAGGTCCAGCGGTGGTGCTAGCCTTTCGTTTTGTCAACGTTTGCCTCCCCCGGTAACGATGTGCTGCGTTTAAGACTCACTGGGCCGCAAGTGTGCAGAGTTACGACACTCACACGTTTGTTTTGGCCTCTTGTTAATTCAAACTTAGCTAGTTTGGCGGCTGTGGCTAAAGCGGAGCAGCCAAGTTTTTTTTTTCTCCTTCTTCTTCTTCTTTTTTTCCCCCCTAAGTAATTCTCTCCACAGCAGCCTGGAAGAGCCTGCTATCGACTGAGGATTGAGGCTGACTTGCTTTCTTGGGGGGGGTCTTTGCGTGGTCGTCAATATGCTGAAGACCCGGCAGTGTTTACTTGGCATCCGCACTTTTCTCGGCGTAACGTCCAGAATATGGGGCTTCATCATGTACATCCTCAGGAAGCACCTACGAACGGTGAGAGAGGGGGGTGAGGGGTGTAACAACTTAATGACACTCTGTGTTTTTGAGTTTAAATCAGCACAGACATCTTATGTGCCTAACCATTATGTTCTTACTTTATTCAGCCACAAGAATGCTTTTTTTGTCACTTACATGTCAGTGTGTGTGTGTGTGTGTGTGTGTGTGTGTGTGTGTGTGTGTACAATGTAAGGATGTGGCTAAATCCTCACAAGTCATGATAACATAAGCATACCCCCCACGCTCAATTAATCCCTCCTGTACATCTCCTTTTTTTGAGGGGGGGGGCGGATTCTGCTTCGAAACGAGTACATTCAGGTGAAAAACTCTAAATTTTTGCTTCCCAGGTGAGTCTTGATCAGGTGATGTCCAAACCCACCCCTCCCCCTTGGAGGGTCAAAGGTCAAACTTAAATAGTGGATTAAAAAAACCACACATTGTGTGACATTAGTTTTGCTTGTGTACCACTGTGTTTGATGTGTGCAAAACTGAGGTCCAGCGCTGTGTGAAACTTCAGCCTGATCAAATCATGAAAAAAATGCATCATGTTTCAGTTATTTGATAATGATTCATTGTGCACTTTTATGAGCATACATGGCACATTATCCTTTAGTTTCAGTGGTCAAGTTTTGCGTCTTTTTTTTTCTTCTTCTTCTTCTTCTTTTTTTTTTTTTCAAGCTCTAAGTAGAATCCTCCGGCATCCGTGCATATGAGTCCGTACAAACGGCGCTGCAGGTCACCTTCAGTGGCTCCTGCACGCCTTCCTCGACAGTGAACATGGCGTTGGAAGAAGCCGCCTACCTGTAACTTGGACAGGTGCTGCTGGGAGACATGAGGTGTAACACGTGTGGACTTCGACACAAGCTAACACGGCTCAGAGAGGAGTGTCCGCGTGTGTTGTAAACACGGCGGTGAAGTTTATTGTTTAGTGGTCGGTGGTAACACACTTACGGGTTGTCAACAAGCTGTGGGAGTGTGTGTGTGTGTGTGTGCGTGCGTGCGTGTGTGTAGTCCATGTTGAGACTGAAGTGAGAGGGATTATATCAGCACAGAGAGCTCACTGTTCTCTCGCACGCTGTTTCTCCTGTTCACACCTCTTATCCCGTTGTTGTTGTCATTAAAAGTGTGTGATGCTCTACTTGGATCCTCCCAGGACTACCCCCCCCTCCCCCATACATCACAATCACACTTCCCATTCAACACCCCCCCTTCCCCTTTCCCCTTTACAATAAATCTAATAATCCATGCTGAACCCAGTTCCCGAGCTATGGGCTCGAACCTGATCCAAAAATTTTGATCATTAAAAGCTCTAATGGATTATGAATATTAGGATCAGGTCTTTCTAATCCAGCGCGTGCTACAGTGTGTAAATAGATGACGGAGGTGGTTGCAGCAATGTTGCATAATGGTTTCACACATTATCTCCTGCGTTATACAGTGATGGAGATGACCCATGCGTAGCTGCTGCCGAGCTGACATAATTAACTGGAGCACAATCACCAGCTCTAATAGGGGAGGTGTTTTTTTGTAGTCCTGGATGGAGTTCAGATAGTCCAGGCTTGTTTTTTGGTTTGTGTTTTTTTTCCCCTCCAGAACTGGATCTCGACAGTGGGTCGCGTGCCAGAAACCCAAACATATTTTGTTGCCCTTTTTTTCTTTCTTTTTTTTGTCCTCCACTCTTTTCCTGCGTTATCGGCAGCAAGCTGAAGTCCTGCGCAAAGTCTCACTCCACTGCCCCATCAGGATATGGAAAAAAATCATTCATAAGAAAACTCTTGTGTTTTGATTTTAATAAGCCTGTTACTATTATGAGTATTGGTTCAATTTCTTGGTAGGCGGGCCAAATGGAGGCTCACGGCAGGCCGAATCTGGGCAGCCTCGTTGTCGTCCTTGCAGAGCAATTATTTGCTTTCAACCGTTTTCCAAAAATAATCCTTTAATCACCACCCATTAAGTATTTGTGCCCTTTTGTTGACGGTTTTCTTTTTAATCATGAGCACGTATCTGCCCTCAAAATTTATCGGGTCCTTGCCGACGCCCCGGCTGTCCCTGCTGACGGACAAACGGCACCAAAGCCGAGGTAATCGAATCCGTTTGGATGTTGTCCAGGCGGAGCGAGCCAACTTGTTAAATGTTCAGAGTTGCTCTAGTCAGCAGGACTGAGTGGGAGTTAGCAGGACTTGGGTCCAGATGGACCCTCTTGAAGGTTGCGAGAGCTGACGAGGCCCCCCCGTGTGGTGCCCAGCAGCTGCCGCCGCCACCACCAATAGACTTCCCTCGTGCGGGCTCTGCCAGGCAGCAGTGGGAGGGGCCACGGAGGAAGGCCCCCTGTAAGGTTTAGCAAGTCAAAGTCACCCTGCAAGTCTCCCAGTCTGGGTGCCCCTCGCTCTGCTGACGCCCACTGACAGCTGGGGGGGATATAAATAGCCCCGTGAAGGAAAGAGCAGAGCCCTCATGCAGGAGTAACACCGGGAAGGATCTTTTCTGTAGTGGCGCCAAGCCGAGGAGCGCCAGGAAGCGAGGGTGAAGGAGTCACGGGGTGGACACGGCCGAGTTAATGTCAGGAGGTGTTCACTGCTCTTCCGTCTGAGCCAAAGGAGACAGACAGGGTGTCAAGAAGTGTTTCAGCTTTAGCATGCGAAGCCCTAAACGTGTCAGCTGTAGGATGAAATCATCTGTCCTCTAATTTATTTACGCCCAGTTCCAGAAACTCTGATGCCATCTTGTCCCTGACAGATGTTGAGCTGAGCCTTCTCTTCACTTTCAGATAATCCAGTATCAGACGGTGCGATACGACACTTTGCCTCTGTCGCCTATCTCCAGAAACAGACTCAGTGAGTACACAATTTGCTTCCCTGATATGGCAGCTTTGCTAAATTGTTATCTGACTAAATGACACCCCCCCCAACACACACACACATACTCTCTCGCTGCTGGTTTCTTCTTCTGTTACACCATAAAGCTCTAGGGTTGCAAATATTTCCATGAGAATCAACAGGAATAAGCAAGACATTTACAGGTGATTGTATTTACCTTGATATGTACAGTTCATAAATCCAGACATTTTGAATTCTTACAAGCAGATACACATAAAAAAAAAAAAACCTCTGTCATTCACAAACTTGGTATTTTTGACTGTCTAGAATTTTAAGGAATTCTTTGAGTGCGTGCAGAGGGAGTGGCCCTACGTGATGCTAAGAATCTCTGCAGGTGATGGAAAAAATTCCCATTTAAGGTGTAAAGGTTCTTCCCATTGAAAGTTTCCAGCTTTTTTTTTTCTTTTTTTCTTTTTAGAGGGAGAAAAAAAAAAGTTCAAAGATGTACAAAGTCAGGCTTAACTTTTCCTTGGACGGCTTCCAGAAATTAGCCGGAAATCTTTCCGACCCCTTTTACCGCCGCACATTAAACCAGCCTGTCAAGGACAACGTGAGCGTGCGGAAAAGGAAATGTATCGGAAGCAGAACCTGACCCTAAACGGGCACAAACACAAGTCTGACCTTTCTCAGGACCACACACACACGCACGCACGCTCACGCTCACGCTCACTTGCCTCTGAGTCAATGAACTATTCTTCTCAGACACACTTGACAAGGCGTCATAATGTCCGTCTATGGGGCAGAGTCAGATGGTGCAATTCAGACCACAGTTGGACTCAGTACATCGGTGAACACTATATATGTTTATCAGCCCTCGGAGCTTTGCATTTCACACCAGGAAAGTTCTTGCATTTGGTTGTGACCTCATCAAGAGGGGCTTCCCCAGCAGCTCTCTGGCTGGACAGCTACGAACACGCACATTTAGCACCAAAACCTTGAGCATTCTCAAACACACGCGCTTTATGTTTACGTGTAGAATACAAAAGTCAGTGTTTTAGCGTTGCACAATTCGGTGGGAAAGTTACACTCTTGAGTATTGTTTGCGGTATCGCAGGTTTCAGCATAATAGAACGAAATGGATCGTGATATTTACGTGCTTGCTTATCGCGAAAATGCACACAAATTGCTGCTTTTGAAGCGTCTGTTCCTCAGTTAAAACACACAGCATCGAACTGCCACAAAAACAAACGTTAGCACTGTACTTTTTGTAGAAACAACACTGTTATTTAAAGCTGCACGAGGCGTTGCTGCATGGTTTCAGCGCGATTTCATTTTTGTCTCAAATCGTAGGCGTCTCCCCTTAACCTGCTAGGTGCCTGCTATGGAGGATGGAAAAAGTCAGGTCTCTGGAGACGACACAGGGCTCACAAACGGCAAACAAACACTGAGTGCACATAAACATAACAAACCAGGTTCCAGCCAATCACCAACAAGATGGTTGGGGATGGGGGGGGTTAGTGCGCGTGCATACATCAGGGAATAAGCAGTCATTTAAGTAGCGTAGTAGCTATGACACTCGTAAGCCACTTTTCAGTGTAACAAGTTTGTTATTCCTAGCTCACTCTATAGGTCCTAGCTAGCACTAGCATGGATTCCAGGAGGGACAAACTCTTCAAGAAGGGTCTCTTTCGCATGAGCTCATCAAATAATTTTAAATAAATCAGCGGTGACTCATAACCTAACGTGGTAAAGATATTGTCTAAAGACTTTTACATAATGAAATCACAACAAACAATACCTTTTTTACAAAAATAAAGCACTTTCAGCAACTTTTGTGCAGGGCTGTTTTAAAAATAAGTTTTTCAAGTTAAATAGCAAAAAACAATATCTTTTACGAACCAGTGCAAGTTCGGCAACATCTGTGCAACGCTGTTTTTAACAATAACAAGGCTTTACTAAATTAAAACATAAAAACTACATATTTTACCAAAAAAAAAAACAAAAAACAAAACAGAGCAATTACAGTGACGTTTGTGCTGTGCTGTTTTTATAAATAAGTGTTTTACTGTTCACAACTGTCTCATTTGTCTTTGTGGTTATGTAATTGTCCAGGCTGAAATCACGAGTGTGGAGCCATTGTGTTTCTCAAGATCTGTAACCATGATTAGATTTGACCTAATTTGGCTGTAAATTGTTCCCCATTGCCTCCAGAGTCATTAGCACTCACTGGCACGCTGACAGACCCCCCCCCCCCCCCAAAAAAAAAACAGTTTCCTGTCTTGACCTTTCAAAGTGAAACAAGAGGAAATGCACATGTTGCAGACAGCAGTGACACTGAGGTGAACTGCTGTGAGGGTTTCCTGTCTGTCGGGGGCTGGTTCAGAAACGCTCTTCCTGACTTCGAGGAAGGATTAACTTTCACTGCTCCTGCACTCGTCCTCTCTCAACCCCTCACAGTCACGGCTGCCCTTGCAAACGGCTGTTAGCGTCGTGGACGGCGCGGTTTAACGGAGTGGACTGAGTAGGGGCAGCCCACTGCAGTACAGATTGATCAAATAAACTTTGACTTGGACGGCCCTCCGCTGGAAATTGAGCAGACCACATCATGAATGGCCAAAAGTAACCACGTGGCACTCTGGACAGAGGAAGAAACCCACAGCAGAGCAGTGAGGCGCTCACTAGACGCAGCAGCGCTCAATTATATTTGAAATCATCCAATCAAAACTAAAAGTCTTATAAAAGACTGAAAAGTCAACATAAATTCTGCGCTGCGTCCAGATTTTGCTCACGACACAAATCAGATTAAAGAGGGCAGCCTCCACAGTTGACTCCTGGAATAACCATAAGAAGACGAGCTCTCCCTCTGCGTGTCCACACACTTCAGGGAAGGTATCAGTAGTGTCAGATAAATGAGCTCTCATCCAAAGAAAGTTCGGAGGAAGGTCAGAAATCCGATCCCTGGCTGTGTTTTATAGAAACTGGGTTACTACACCGTACGTTAGCATGTGATTCTAGTGTAACTTCCCCTTTTTTGTCCAACGCTTGAACGTGTTTTCTGTCCAGATGCAGTAAAGCGGAAGATTCTGGTCCTGGACCTGGATGAGACTCTGATCCACTCTCACCACGATGGCGTCCTCAGACCCACAGTGCGACCGGGCACGCCACCAGACTTCATCCTCAAAGTAGGAGCATTCACCTGCTCGTCAGACCCGACACACCTTCAGGCACTGTTTTTAATCAAGTCTAAACGAATGCTCTCTCTCTCTCTCTCTCTTTCTTTTTTCTTTTTTCTTCCTGCAGGTCGTCATTGATAGGCACCCAGTCAGATTCTTCGTACATAAAAGGCCACATGTTGACTTCTTTTTAGAAGTGGTGCGTGTCAGTCCAACTCTTTGCTGTGCTTGAGTAGTAGAGAAGAAGAAGAAGTCGTCCCGCCCCTCGTGTTTGTCCTCACCTCTCTGCTGCACTCTCTACGTGATGCTGCCAGCCTGCATGTGCTTTACATAATGAGCCTGCACGACCTCCTAAGCACACACACGCTCTGCTTGGTCTAATACTATTGTGTGTGTGTGTGTGTGTGTGTGTGTGTAGGTAAGCCAGTGGTATGAACTGGTGGTCTTTACAGCCAGTATGGAGATCTACGGCTCAGCAGTGGCAGACAAGTTGGACAATAACAGGAACATCCTGAAACGCAGATACTACAGACAGGTACTGTGTCCATGGGACACTTGAACTCACTCTCTGGTACTTGTGGACGTTTACAGTAGAAGTACCCATGAGGCAATACATGGCGATCCTTTCCCCCGCGGTGCAATATCAATATTCCAACACTTAATATCGATTTTTGTTTTCTCTCTGGTAATATTTCATGTTGTAAATATGACGCGACTTTCGGTGGGCGCTGTAGTTCAGTTACTACGTTGCGCTGCATTTCCTGTAGGAGCGAGTGAGGCAGTCAAAGGAAGCCGCCAGTCAGAAACCAACCTGGTGGAGAAACTTAAAAACGCCCGGAAACTTTAGAGCAGGCGTTGGGCACCTGGTGAACATGTGCACAGCAACTTGTGTTTTAAGAAGTACTTTTCAATTTTGTTTTCACTGAATTCTGTAGAATACGGCAGTATATCAAGATATTGTGTGGCATATCATATTGTGACTCGAGTATCGTGATACGTGTGGCATCGTGAGGTCCGCGCCGACACCCACACCTGCCTGTCACTCTGTTATGTCAATGTGTTGCATCTGGATAGTCCAGACTGATACGAACGTCACGATGCGACTGTGGACTCGCCAACCCACCAAGGCTCCTAACCGCGTTTAGCTAATGCGTCCATTCAGTCAGTGATTAACGACCTGATGGCCAATCAGAACAAACGTGGCCTGTACTTAATAAGTCTCACATTTATACTCTTAAATCTGCACTCTTCGCCATGTCTATCACACACCTTTTGTAATGTGTAAATGAAAAAGGGAGCGCTGCGTCTCCGAGGGCTGTGTTCTGCCTCCAGCTGTCCAGCTAAGCAGTCAGATGTTGCTGCTCAGTGGAAGCCCAGGGTTCCACGTACAAAAACAACAATGTTCCGGCCTCACACCTGGAATCATACGTATGATTTAGAGCAGATCTCTGGCGGTCTCACTGATGCAAGTATTTCTGTGTCTCCTGGCAGCATTGTACGTTGGATCTAGGTAGTTATATTAAAGACCTGTCTGTAGTACACGACGACCTGTCCAGTATCGTCATCCTGGACAACTCGCCTGGTGCTTATCGAAGCCATCCAGGTAAGACATGAACACGACTTGAACTGTGTACAGTTTGGAGAGGGAAAAAGAAAAACCCAAAACAAACTTCTGATCTGCTGTGGAACGTATAAACAAGATGACTTTCATAGCTGTCGGTGTGTCATTGTGCTGAGTCAGCTGTTTGGCATCCTAATGTCAAAGCTCAAGCGCCATGAAAACACCGTAGAAGGAGCTTTTGAAAGATGGAACCCCCCGTCAGAAAATGTGCCGACACGTTTGTTTGCCACCATCTTGAGTGGCGCCAGTGAAAACCTTAGTAAAAGCCCCATGTTTCATGTGCGTGTTGACGTATTTGATGGGATAAGCGTCTTTCCGTGACACTTTAATGACAGTGGTGACACATCTTAGTGTAGATGAAGAAGCCGGCCCAAACGTTTGTGTCATTATTTCCAGTGTTAACTCGTCCAACAAACAAACTCCAACTCTTCTCTCATCAGCCTTGTGACGAGCCAGAAACGGCACAGAAAACCCCCCCAAAAACCAAGCAGTTTATTCTCAGTACAATGAAAATATTGTTGCCTCTGTACCCTGGATAAGTCGGTGGCCTCGTTCAGAGCGCGGCGTGAAATCCCACCCACTGACTAGCATCTGCTCTCTGCCCTCCAGACAACGCAATACCCATCAAGTCCTGGTTCAGCGACCCTAGTGACACAGCACTACTTAACTTGCTGCCTATGCTGGACGCACTAAGGTAACACACACACACACACACCCCACCACTTAACACACACGCGTTACAGGAAGTTCCTGACACCTCATACGGTCCATATTCTGATGGATGAGCACATAGGCCAGCAGAAACCTGTGGGGAATTAATGGGAATTAACATGAATAAACCGGATATTTTGTGGTAATTTATGCTAATTGCATTCAACGGTGCACGTCTGGCGCGCGACAGCAGGTCTTTACACGTTTCTTTTATTCAAAGTTTGTGTTTTCGAAATCCCTTAAAATTCTAAATCACCACTAGATGGGAGTCAAAAATGTCATCTTAGTAATGGGTTTTACTAATGTTTTCATGCATGCCTGCTTATGAGAATTCAGTATGTTAATGTTCATGGCTTTATAGTACAAACTGGTTTAAAATTACCTCAAAACTTCCAGTTAATCCCCACTGAATATTTCCATCTTTGAGTATTTTGAGCATTAATAGTTCCCTTTTTTTCCCCAGGTATGAGATAAAGTGTGTGTGTGTTGGGGGTGACACAGCACAGAAGTAACAAGGAGTGAGGGAATTAATCGGGGGCAAACCACCGAATGATTGATTTAGACACTGAGTTATGGGGGTAATAAATGGATTTGCAAAGATCTGAGGCTAATTAGCATGATCGTGAGCAACATAGCTGTAAATAAACATAAGAAGCTTCTCCTTCGAGACCATATCTAATCATCTAGTTGAACTATTAAGATAAAACAGACACCACCAGCAGCTGATGATATCATCATTGTGAACAAAGTTTTAACTTGGTAGCATGTGAATTATGTAGTTTATTAACGGACTCCATCAAGAGTTGAGGTGTTGTTAGCCTAGCTTGGTATGTTGAAAACTTCATCTACGCATGTAAAATAATTTGTTTTGTGTTTTGAATATCTCTCCACATATGAGTTAAACACATGAGGTAGGAAGTATTTTAGAGCTTTAAAGACAGTTTTCTGCTCAGAGAGCCGGGCGAGCTATGCTATGCTAAGCTACACTGGCTATTGCGCCATCTTGGACTCTTTTACTGTCTCCAACTACTTCACGGCTTCTCTGTGTCTTAGGTTCACTGCTGATGTCCGCTCCGTCCTCAGTCGAAACCTCCATCAGCACCGGCTCTGGTGATTGGCTGAATCCAGAGAGGGGTGGGGGAGGGGAGGGGGAGGGGGCGCCTCTTCCCCTTCGCCGGCATCCATCCTGCCCTCAACTCCCACTCAAGACAACCCAGCAGCCCTCTCTGAGCCTCTCGGCAGTGTCCCGAGGAGACGAGGGTCTGGAGGGTGACCACCTCACCTGGGATGAACAGTACAGGATCACCAGAGCCCAGAAACTACGGGGGAGGGACTGGGAAGGGGGGAGGAGCCAGCCTTTTCTCTCTCTCTGTCTCTCTCTCTCTCTCTCTCTCTCTCTCTCTCTCTTTCTCTCTCCTCTTAGGTCTTTGTTGTTGTTTTTTTTGTTTTTGTTTTTTTTCTTCCCAACAACAAACTGGAGCCTCTGCCTTATCGCTCCTGATACTGACTGTGTGGAGGTGAGCTTCTGTGAGTCGGGAGTACGCTTGCTGACTTCGTCTGTCCTTTTTAAACTTTTTGATGACTTGGAGAGGGGGAGGGAGGGGGGGTGCTGGGAGGGGTGAGGCAGGTGTCAACAAAGCAACAAAGACAGTTCTACGTTGTTCGTCGTCTCCATCATCATAATCACCAAATGTTGCACTTGAGCAGACAAGAACTCTTCATTTGCTGTCTTACCCCCCCCACCTGCCCCGCCCCACCCCGCCCAGAGCAACTGATTAGGGTTCAAATAGTTCCTTTTTAACTTCATATACCTCAGCCATAATTTCCAGGTACGTTCTTTTTTTTTTTTTAACCCCCACAATCCTTTTTCTGGACAAGCAGACGTTTTCTCTTTTCTTCATCCGTCGCCCCCCCCCCCCCCCCCCCCATGGATCTCAGTGATAAAGACTGAAACTTTACCAGATTTAAAAAAAAAGAAGAAGAAGAGAAGAAAAGAATGGGATGTAACGATACGTGGACTGCAGTTTGGACCCCGTGTCTGATTGTTTCTCTGTTACCATGGTAATCTATGACTTCTCTCTACCAGGACTTCCCCCTCCCTCTTTACCATCTGATGCCATCCTGATCTCATCTAATAGGACTTGATCTTTTAATTTTTCCTCCTTTCTTTTCTCCCCTCTTGTTTTTTGTTGCAGTTATTCAAATACACCCCCAACCCCCCCTTATTTTCAGCTTGTCCCCCCCCCCCCCCTCTTTTTACTGTCTGGGTTCAACTATTAGACCCCCTCCATCTTTTAAAATGCCTTCTGATCAAGTCTTGTCAAGGCTCACAGCGGCTTCTTATTGGCTCTGTCTCCAGGTCTGTGTTACTAATAAAAAAAAAAAAAAAAACACTTGTCAGTATCGACTCAACTACAGTTCAGCTCATTTTGAATTCACGCAGTTATTTATTTTTTTTATATTTAAGGCTTTAACCGCTTTGTTGACTAACTTTCTCCTCCTGATGAAGCGACCAGGTGAATTCTGCTGGAGGAAGCTTTCCCTCCAGTCTGTCACCATCGTGTGGTGCAGCAAGGAACTGCATCTTCGTGCTTATTGGTGAAGGCAGCAGAGGCATCTGTGTGTTTGTTTTGGTTTTTTTTTTTATCAAGAAAAATTGCATTCTGTTTCATTCAGGTGAAACCAGTTTACACAATCGTCTCCATGTTTGTTTGTTTTTAAAAAAAGGTATGCTATGGCTGCTTTGATATCAATTTTTTTAAGAAAATGTGCAAATGGAGTGTTTTTCTTCATGATATCTGGAAGGGTGAGACAGAATATCAGTACTGCAATATATTGTGGTACTTCCTCTTGCGATGTATTATGGATACAAGTATTTTTCTTGCAACAAGTTGGTGTCATAAGCCGTTATGTCCGTCGCCATTTTGATAAATTGTGTTTATTTGACGTTGAAAGTCACAATACAGTGCAGGGTATAGGAGTATAATTACTGCTTGTTTTTCTAGGGGTACAAATACTTCTATTACACAGATATTGTAGATGAGTTGGGTGGATTTATTGCTGGGTGTTAAAATTCTGCTCAATAAGAAACCTGTCGGTGGCTTTAATGTTTACGGCTGATTGGTAACGTCAAGCTGTCCGTCTCATGATAGTATTGTGATTTATCTTATTTTATTTATCACCGCCAACAGGATACATTTGACAACTTCATATCAAGTCTCCCCTTATTAAGGACTAATAAATGGTTGTAAATGTGTTATCACTTGCATTATAAACCATGAATTAACAGTTGTAAATGACTAATAACCTAATTTTCCATGGATCAACACCAGTTAAGATGATTATTTTACTACATTTTTATTCATACAGATTAAATTATTTAGTTAAATAACCTTTTTTTCACCACAAATTGTAGCGTTGCACATGTTCCACTGACCAAACAGTAACCTCACATTGATGGATGGACAATCAGTTTGTCATTTAAAACTGTCAATTAACTGTTAATTGTGTCTATATTGCATTTAATTACACACTTACAACCATCTCCTTCATTAGGGGAGACTAACTGTACAGTGGTAGCATATCTTATGATTTTCTCATATTTATTGATACATAAAGCAGTAAGAAGATGCCAAATCTGTTGAACTATGATCTTAGAAGTACAGCAGGAATAGAACTGTCGCAGTAAATGCCTCGCCCTTAATACTGCAGAACGTCACCATCTAATAGACCCTGAAGGTTCTTTCAATTTGTGAAAGTTAGAACACATCAAGTCTGTCACTGAGAATGGAACAAAACGGGCGTGTGTGATGAAGCGGCCATGTCACATGAACGGGTGACTCAGACCTCCAGTCGGCCCCTCCAGCCTTGTTCATCCTGTCACTGCAAACATTTTCAGCTCTACTTTCCTTCAAAATTGAGAAAAGTTACTGTAATAAGTTTTTTTTTTTAAATTTCATTTCAGGGCACAGTTTGTAAAACTTGTAAAATACCTTAGAATTATATGTTGACTCAACAAATGTAAGTTTTATCCTTTTTCTCTGGGGCTTCTGGCTTTTCTTCTTCTTTTTTTTTTTTAAGGTGTGGGGGTCGGACGAATTCAGCTGCCATAAAACCAAACAGACGTTATACAATTAGCATTGCA
This sequence comes from Aulostomus chinensis, assembly GCF_037954235.1. Lineage (NCBI taxonomy): Eukaryota > Metazoa > Chordata > Actinopteri > Syngnathiformes > Aulostomidae > Aulostomus > Aulostomus chinensis. Next base: position 7,215,735 of record NC_141343.1, on the reverse strand, counting down.
TTGGAAATACAATACTACTTTTGTTAGCTGTTCTCAATGATCTGTTTTGTACTGTTACTTTAAATATTACTTATTTTTCCTAGAAGATGTCGGCCTCACCAAACCTGGAGGGGAATATTTATCTTTTGCTTTCATTATTTTAATTTCATGTCGAAATGAGGTCACAGGTTGATCAATCTCGCCGCTTGTTAATGGTTTGTCTCGTGGTTTTACAAAAGCGGAAATTGCGAAACTTCCATTCGAATTAAGTGTTAACGGAACATTTAGCTCCGTGGAGTGAATACAGGCCAAGTGATGATATTAGCCAGCCTTTTACTTCAGTGCCCGCGGAATACATTCGTTCTAAAGCGGTTAATTAGTGCAAATTTCTAAGTATCTCCCCTTCTGCTGCTAGCTGCTGGGCCTCGGTCATATGACAAGGACAGATGCCTACTCACTGCCTGGCTCCACGTATCGACGCGCAAGGGTTGTTCAAAATAAAATAGTCCCGGGGAAAAAAATGCCGCCGTTGAGGTAAAGTTACCTGATGTACTTTCCTGTCATAAATAATAATGTCAGCTTGAACATGCATCATTTATGCTCCAGCGTTAGGCGATAACGTGGTATCGAATAGCGTAAAGTACATCTTGAGAACACCCCCTCCTCTACGTCATATTGTTATTGTATCCCTCCGCGGCAGTCGCACTAGGAAAACAGCTGTGTCGAGCTAGCGGGAGTTAGCATCATCGTTTGTTTTTGTCGTGTGTGTGTCAGCGATTTCGACAGAGAACAAACCGCTACCCTAACAACCCCGGAGTGACCGACTTGTTGTCTGTCATCTCTTTTAACGATGAAGTTTCAATATAAAGAGGAGCACCCTTTTGAGAAAAGGCGGTCCGAAGGAGAGAAAATAAGGAAGAAGTACCCGGACAGGGTACCTGTAAGTAGCTAACGTTAGCTTGTTTGCTCGCAGTGTGGTATCAGCATCTTGACGTGTAGCGACATTGCTGGCGTTAGCTCAAGTGCTAATTGTTTTTGTCTCAGTATACGCGCATTTCGCCACATGAGTAGCGCAGATGGACCGCGTGTATTTATATTTTCATATATTTCGCCTGTTGCCTGCCACGTTAGCAAACAGCACGCCAGCCAAGCTAACATCAGTAGAGGTTAACCATGAAGAATTTCGGCCTCACTTAACAGGCCAGTTAGCCACAGCGTAATTTAGCTTAATGCTTCCGTGTTTGGGTGTTCACCACCAGGAACATTATTACACTCAAAATCTAGTCTTGATTATTAATAAATGGGGTTATTGCGTGTTAGAGGTGTGGTGGTGTGTTCATTGGGGAAATGATGTGATGTGGGTCTGGCCACACAGAAGTGACGGGGTGTAGTCATTATGTTGAAATGCTAACTGCGGTGCACCTTTTTTTAAAATAGCTGACGTCAACAAACAAGACACTTGTTTACTTCATTCAGGCTCCCGTAGATGGATCAGACGTAGCTTACGGTCGCTCTTGACCCTCAACCCCCCCCCCCCCCCCCAAAAAAAAAGAACAAAACATAAAAAACTAGCCCCAGGTGGACGGGGTAACACAGATTCTTGTGTTCAACAACAGCAGTTGATTGTAACAATCATCATTGCTTTTTTGACCATTCAGATAATAATGTAGCACAGATTATATGCGGCTGAATTATCAGAGAGGATAATTAACTTTTAATCATTTTATGTCCTTTGGTTCATAGTTTAATATGAATAAGTGGAGGAGAAGAAGAATTTCAGTTTCTCTTTTTTTTTGCATCCCCGTGTTTCATAAAATATTCTTCAATTTTAAATCCAAATATCTGAATGCACCTTGTCTTTTGTGTGATTCTCACGTAATACGGGGATTTGTTTTGGTACGCATCCTTACGCTTCAAATGAAAACCCTCTTTCAGAATAATCTCAGATGCTGTTTCTGTGAAATGTACAGCTGGAAAATGTAGTGGAGTAATATGTTCTGTTAAAGTTTTGCTTCGTCTTTCTTCTCTCAGGTAATTGTGGAGAAAGCCCCCAAAGCCAGAATAGGTGATCTGGACAAGAAGAAATACCTTGTCCCCTCCGACCTGACAGGTAAACGTCGACCAATACTGTGACATCATAGCTCTGGGGAAACACGCTGATGCTTCGCATTAAATTTTTCCCTATTCTTTGCATCTGCAAATTGTTTATGGCGTCGTCGTCAGGGGACGTCCTAACCGATTTTACCATGTTTACAAACTGGAGCGGGCTGGTTTTAGCTGGCTAACTGTTTGTCTAGCTGCTCACCACTGATACCTGAGCGGTGTTGAAAGCATCAAAACAACCCACGAACGCCTGACTGGAGTTGCGTATCGTAGGAAGTAAGTTTTACGCCATCTTTTCTACTTCTCAGTGGGCCAGTTTTACTTCCTCATCCGGAAAAGAATCCACTTGCGAGCTGAGGATGCGCTCTTCTTCTTTGTAAACAACGTCATTCCACCCACCTCAGCTACCATGGGCCTGTTGTACCAGGTGACACACACACACACACGCTCTTGATCATTATTGTCTACGTCTGTCCTCCTCTGCGCTCTTACAACTTCCTCTCTCTCTCTCCCAGGAGCACCATGAAGAGGACTTTTTCCTCTACATTGCCTACAGTGACGAGAGCGTGTACGGGAACAGCCAAAGGGAAATCTGATCCCACCCACCGCACCCCCCCAACCCACCTACCCAACCACTACCCACCCCTTCTGAGACCTCGACTATTCATTCATTTAAATATTAAATCCAGCGCAGCAGCCTAGAGTTCTCAGAGCAAACATGTCAAAATGCACTTTCACCACCATGCGTTCTTCTTCTTCTTCTTCTCATTCATTCATTTCCATCTTTCTTCTGTGGTTTTAAATTTCTCCGCTTCTCTTTTCAGTAGCTAATTTGGGTAAGTGGTCTCATGGCCAGTTATTGTTTTTCAAGTGTCAAAACTGATCAGGCTTCACCGGAGAAAGAACTAGCTAGAACTAGGCCGTGATTATTATATGTACTCCAATGTTTTTGGGGGGGGGGGGGGGTTGTAGTATATGAACACAAAAATGGCTACAATTTTTTTTTTTTTTTTTGATGATTTGCAGGAAGGTTTCATGCGTTTTGGGTAGAAAATAATGGCATTTATCAGTTGTAGGTTATTTGTCTCTGGCGATTTCAAGGATAATTGTTTTGCAGCAATTCTTTCCCTGGAAGCAATGAAAGCCGCCAGGTCATTTTAGCGGCGACTCAAGTTGGAGAGAAGTTCCCGTGCTGCCACGCCTCCGAGAATCATCTCCACTCTCCCTCGTAGGACTCTTCCGTTGATTATGATTACTGTCGTTATCGTTCATTTTAGATGGCTTCATTTCTAAAGGTATTGTAAAGTTGAGTGCAATTTTCTCTTTTTTTTTAAGTTTCGTCTCCTTTTTTTTTTTTATTATAAAAAATGAAAAAAGGTTTGAACTCTGTATACAGCTGCATTACTGGCTCTTTCTCTCCTCTCATGACCATACATGATAAAATGTGATGAAACGCTACGTGTGTCTCGCTTGTCTTTATTGAATATTTATCATTTTTGATGTTCTGACTTATTTAAGGCTCAACTTCAGTAGTTGGTTGTTGGCCTCAAGCTGTTCTGGCGTACATACAAGTCCAACATTCTGATGTGTTTCCTATATGTTTTGACGGGAGTTAAGAAGAGAGAACACATCTCTACCACTTTAGCTTCTCTCCTTCCTGTAGGATCGAGAATCCACTTCAAAGTCCTTCTGCTGACTTATAAGGCTCTCAATGATAAAGCTCCATCCTATTTGAAAGAGCTCATTAGTCCCTACTGTCCGACCAGAGCACTCCGCTCCCAGAATGCAGGCCTGTTAGTGACTCCCAGTATCTCTAAAAACAGACTGGGAGGTAGAGCCTTTAGTTACCGGGCTCCTCTACTGTGGAACCAGCATCTCTCCATGGGTCAGAGAGGCAGACACTTAAACTACGTTCAAGTCCAGGCTTAAGACCTTCCTTTTTGACAGAGCCTTCAGTTAGGACTGGTTCAGGTAGCTCTGAACCATTGATAGCTATGCTGCTACAGGCTTAGACTGCTGGGGGACACATCAGGTTACATGGAGCCCTTCCCTCCTCTCCTCTCCTCTCCTATCCCCCTCTCTCCTCCTCTCCTCCCCGAACATTTTTGGAACTGTCTGTTTGTGAAAACGGGCTATACAAATAAAATTGCCTTGCCTTGCCTTGCCTATAATGTGTGAAACAAGACTGACTACACATCATATATGAACGTGGAAGAACAAAAGGTCAAGAATAAGAATTTGAATTATTCCATATTCATATTCTTACTGGATTTAGGATGGGAAAAAATGCAGCCTTCCTGCTAAACTTCAGATTTAGAAAAAGAAAAAGGAGGTAATTTCACTAATATCAGTCCATTTAAATTATTAGCTGGTTTGAATATTACTATGTAAAGTAAGTACTTTTGTAAACTAAATGATACTAGTAAACTGTTACGTAGTCATAGAAGTGAACTCTGTCATGAGAAGAAACTACAATTCCTATAATACATGTTAAGGGGAAAACTACTCGGGCGCCGGAAGTGCATCCACGCCAACCGGGCAGAAAACGCCGTCTGTGTGTTTATATTTTGGGGAGAAGTTTCGCTTTATACACCGGCAAGAGGCTTTAACGTGGATCCGTTGGACGGCTAGTTTCACTTTAAAAGACAAACACAAACAAGAAAAGTAAGTTGTTTTTTTTTTAATTCATCCGTTCATTCCCGCCGGACTGACGTAGAGTAGCTGCCATAAACTACGTAACGTTGATGCTAAGTAGCTAAGCTAACTACGCTTCATAGCTTTTAAACATTTGAAAGCAGACTTAATATTCTCTATTAATATGATGAAGCTGCATGGGTTTCATCTTACTCAATAATTTGCGACACTGCTAAACCGCATTCCTAAATAACAGCAGACGTTTACGATGCTAATTTAGCAATTAGCATGTAGGCCTCTGCTTCTTCTTCTTCTACACTGATTCACTTTGAGTTTTTTATCGTTTCCAGCACCACTGAGTACTCGTTAGTGCCTCTAAAATGTACACAAGCTGTTCGTTTGTGCTTGTACAAGTCAAAACTGTCGTGTCTCGTCCCCTACTCAGCTGGCCCCTCCACTGCCTGTCACCATGCCCGCCCTGCTGGAGAGACCCAAGCTGTCCAACGCGATGGCGAGAGCCCTCCACAAGCACATCATGAGGGAGAGGGAGCGCAAGAGACAAGGTGACTTATCTACTCGGTTTAACAACTGTGCAAATACCGTACAATTCCTGACTATCAGATTATATTTCTGTTCTGAGTTACTGAGCATTAAGCACAGCTTTGGAGATCTCTTTTTCAGACATCTCTGTTTTTTAAATTAGTCACTGACTGTGAATTTTTAACTGACGTGTATTGTAGCGTGAATTATTTGGGTAAAACTTGGATGTTGTTTTGTGTACTTGTGTGAGGGATGCATGATAATATTGGTCTCTTTTACTTAAGGTGCTCTGTCATGATGAAAAATGCACTTTCGCTACTTGTGCGTTTACATTTGGGTCTCTAATGAATTGTTTCGATTTTATTTTTTTATTTTTTTTGCCCCTTAATGCAGCACAAGGGGCTCGGTTGACCTTGGCCCTATAATGTATGCTTCACCTGTGAGGGTCTTTTCGTTTCGTCGTGATGAGGGGCATGTTGTTTGTAAAACACTTTATGCAACTGGCCAATCACAGCAGAAAGTTTAAGGGGGTGGAGCCTAAACAGCCTATTTCTGATTTTTGCAACTAAATTGACTGAATTCATAACTTTTAGAGCTTTAATGCGGAGCGTTTGGACTATAAATACACGCTAATGTCGGACCAGTAAAACAAAAATATGAAACGTGAAAAGGTTTCATATGGCACCTTTTAAATACATCTGCGTTAGTCACAAAATGTGACTGCCACACAAACTTGACATCGATGATCTGTAAATGTACATGTCATTTTTTAAGTGTCGTCCTATCTCATACGCATTGAAAGACCAATGATCATGCATCCCTGAAATAACCCAGCAAATGTCTTGTCACAGATGACTTTCAGTGTAGCATCTCTGCATTGTTTTGTTTCTTAGTGGATCTTAACGCTTTGACCAACAAATCCGATTTTTCAGAGGAGGAAGAAGTGGACAAAATGATGGAGCAGAAGATGAAGGAGGAGGAGGAGAGGAAGAGGACAAAGGAAATAGAGGAGAGGATGTCTTTGGAGGAGACCAAAGAACAGGTAGCAGCATTGACTTCTACGGTGGTTTCACACCAAACGCCAAGCGAACTTTTCGGGCGTAGAGATTACATGTAAAGTCAATGTTGAAAATATTTAACTGGAGCGAAAAGTCCGCCTGACGCTGTGTCAAGAGAGCCTATATTAGCGTTTAGGTTCCCCTGACGTCAATGGCCCTGGCGTGCTGTTAAGTCAGAAAATGGAGGAGAAACTTATTATTGTGGTTCGTGGTCACCCAGACAGGTGGACAGGCGCTCTGGAGCTGAGACGGAGCGCCCGTCGTTGGTGTCCATCCTTGAGATCCTTCGACAACAGATCATCACCCCGTTACCGCTGGAAATGGCCGTCGTCCAGGCGCAGTTCCCGCAGTATGTGGTGAAATTCAGCCCCAGCTGTGTGCACCTCTGGATAGTGTCATGGCTCCAGATGCAGCGGTGTTTGGTATTGCCCCGTATCTGGTACTTCCACAACAGATACAAGGCAGCAACAGTTGTAACGTCAGTCATAGTTGATGATGGGAAAGAATTGGCAGAAGCAATTCTCCTCTTTTCTAGTGAATATTCGGGGGGGGGGGGGGGGGGGGTTGCGCGAATGATGCGGACAAAAATAAAATGATCCAGCGATCAAACTCAGGCGGGTAAAGCAAGGTTAAAATTCGCTTCACGTTTGGTGTGAACACAACGTTAAGAATGAATCCCATATTTTAGTGAAGTGATAATCTGGCAGTGTTGTTGGCATTCATGCTGCTCCCTCAACTCCAGGTGATGAAGATGGGGGAGAAACTCCAGGGCCTCCAGGAGGAGAAACATCAGCTCTTCTTACAACTCAAGAAAGTTCTCCATGAAGAGGAGAAGAGACGCCGGAAGGAGCAGAGGTACAGGTGATGTCACAGCATACGTTTTAGACTTAATCCTGCACCAGGAGAATTGTTTTCAGTTGTGTGTCTCCATTTTCTGTCTAATTAGTGACATCACTACGTTGACATCAGCCAGCTACCAGCCCAGTCTCCCCTTGCACGCGGGCCAGCACCTCCTCAGCATTCAGGGTTAGAATCTAAAACTGGTTTGGTGAACGATCCTATGGACGTGATTTGTATTAACCGGCTGATGTCTCGGTCTCTCAGGGAGTCCAGTCAGTCACAGTCGACCCGGCGCTCTGCTCAGCGAGAGGAGCAAGCAGCTGTTCCCAGCTGCTGTCATCCCAGTGAGTCCAGGATCTCTCTAGAAGCAGCACTTGGGAGCTCGTGCTTCCTGATTTATCCAATTTCCTCCTTCCCTTCTGTTAGACACGTCACTATCAGACGCCCGGGTTCAGCTCCGGTTCAGCCGAGCACGGGCAGTTCAGTGGGGGCCAGGGGGTCCATGAGCCATACGGGGTGGCCCAGGCCCAGCACCCCTCCACCTACGCCCCTGGACCGTCTGTACCAGTCAGTTTCGCGAGCAGTTCTCAGATCAGAGGTACACAACAATAGATTTTGTTGGTTGTGCTGTGGTTTCACATTCAGATGCAGGTGTTAGCATTTAATTTAGCATTTTCAGATTAAGACGTATAGGATACGGCGATAGGAATCTGGATTGGCAGCATTCATTCATCGAGTATACATCATATTCATTATATAGCCCTCAAATCAGTTTGTAACTTTGCTGCCTAGTGCATAAATTTACTACTGGCTTAATGCTACCAACTGCTAACAAGCATTTTAACTCTTAACTTCATGAAATAAACTAAAAGGTGTTTCAAACGTTAAATGTCATAATAGAGGAAGAAAACAGAATAACAGTTGACATGTTTTATGAATTCACAGGAGAAATCATGTCATCAAGTGTCACACTTTAATTGGACTGGAGGGAAACAACAGCAGTCTTTAGTTCCGCCCTCAGTTTTTCTGACTAGCCTAGCAAGTCTGAATTAGCACAGTTGCATGTAAACAGGATAATTTGGTGAACATTATTTTGTCTTTAGTCATATGAAGTTGAATCTGCATAGTTTTCAGAATAAGAACAAACCAGCAGTACGTTGAGTGTGTGTGTGTCTGCTTCCTTCCTCCTGCAGGTGCGTCGGCCTTCCAGGCGGTGCAGTACCTCCCTCACCAGCAGCCCGGCTACCCGGTGCACAGTCACTTCACCTCTCAGCCTGGTCAGTCCCACTAGCAGCACCTGATTGTAAATAAGCTCACGCAGCCTCTGTTGTTGTTGTAAATAATTGTTTATTATCACGCAGGCTACATCCCTGGAGCTGGAATCCCTCTGCAGAAGCAGCTGGAACATGCTAACCAACAGTCTGGCTTCACTGATGCAGTAAGAGCAAGTTCAGAGTTCGATTTTTGGACAATAAAATAGTTTAATGCTCTCTTACACTGAGGGATTTGTTGTTTCCCAGGGTGCTTTGAGACCAATGCACCCCCCCACCATGCATCCTTCTGCTCCAGGCCTTCTGCCCACACCTTCCATGGCGGTCCAGATTCCCACAGCAAAGGTGAACCCCTTCAACACACTCTTATTTAAAAAAAACAAAACAAACAAACAACACAACTACCACACCACCCTTTTGTTTTGGTTATTTTTATCACCTGTTTGTCATTTCGTAACATCATTTCACGATTCCATCGCCAGGCGCAGTTCCAGAACTCTCCCCAGGGTGCTCCTCGCCACAGCTTCCTCCCTCACAGCCAGAGCGGTCAGAGGTTCTACCATCACGGCAAGTAACCCCTCACCGCCGCCGCGGTCACCTTGGTGCTACAATAAAGCTCCTAGAGTCACAAGGACGCCATAAATTCTATTTCCTGTACAGTACTTTGTTTTAACTTCTGAATTTGTAAGATATTTTAACTCCATTGTGAAGCCGGTGTGGCTGCTGGTGCGTCAGTGCAGTAAAGAAGGAAAAAAAATGTTCATATCTTCTATAAAACCGCATCAGTGTTTCAGCAGTTTGTCATAGTAGCCAGATATGTAAAAACAACACTAAAATAACTGGCTACTAACCTTAAATCACGGTGTTTATCTGAGATCCCCAAGACAAACGTATCATTTTAAAGCTTTTGTTGCCTAATAAAACAATCCACAAACACAACTTCCAAGAGTTTGTGTCTTTATTTGTAGGCCATGAAGACATTCTGCACAGTTTGGACTTGATGTAAAGAACAAAATCAGGATACCAAACCGCCACCACCGGTCAGCTGTGAGTAATCTGTCAGTAATCCAGTCATTTGCATGTAAAGGCGAGCACCAAGGGAACCCGCCGAGGGATTTAGAACGTTAAAAGTTTGACTGAATCAGTTTGAAAGTCCCTGAAGCAGGTTCTTTGTTGTTGGTTTCGTTTTTATTTCCTCACATTTTGAGCCTCAAAACAGAAAGACATTGATGTGCCATGTTGGTAAGGTTTAATAGGGGTTTCATGTGATGACAAACCCCCAAAAGGGGGAGGGGCTTATTCAGATGAATTAAACCTAGTCTTATATGTAGTAGCAGTCCTGTGAGGTACAGCTGAATAATGCAGGTCTTGAGTTGAAGCCCTTCATAAAACGGGGGGTGGGTGGGGGGGTTGGCATGTATAAAAACAATACACCTCTCCTCTGATGCTAGGTAGCTACTTCATTAGCACCCTCTACATGCCTGACCCAGCTTCCTTTACATCTGTGCATCAGGATCCAGATGTTTTAAATGTGCGTGACATGGAGAATTTCCTTATTTTACAATTTCCGATTCTCTAATTGAACCCAAAGGAGCGTCAGAAAGCAATGAAGGGAAAAGTATGGAAAAAGAAAAGAGGAAGGATAGTATTTGCGAGGCAACATCCCCTCCTTTTTTCCCCAGGTCCAGTGCATCTTGTTTGCCCCTGAAACACATTTAAAAGGGGGGAAAGGAGGAAGAAGAAATAAAAGTCAGGAAGTAAAAGAGGGAGGATGAAAAAGAGGAGGGTGCAATTCGTGTTTCAAGGAACATGACAACATCATGGGGAATTCAGCCCTTTTTTGGAAACTACCAAGAAACTACAAAGCTGCAGGGACCAGGGTTTAGATTTAGTTCTGGTACGTAACTTTGCCTCCTAAGTAGTCATACCTTGGGGGTTGGTACATTCCAAGCACAGGAACTGGGGGTGAGGGCTTATTCCACTTTGCACTTGTAATTGGTTGGTTTCATACTGTAAATATCAACTGTGTTTAATTTTGCTATGCTAGTAACACAACACGGTGCAGACCTGACTACTTCCTGAAGAACCAAAACAAACAATGGGCCTGAAAGAAACTTCCTAGTTCCATGAAAAGTCCCTGGAACTTCTGGTCCTAAAGGAGCTTTATTGTCTGTCCTCCCCAGAGACAGACAAGAGGACAAATACCCCTCTCTCTTCTCAGTGTGCATGAGACTCAGAGATCAGCTAACCGCTAGTTTGCTTAGCACAATGAATGGTAGTGAATTGGAAGTATAAGCAATATGTAATACAGAGGCTTGTGTTTTCATGTTACACAAAGATGTGGGGATTTATACATGTGTGTCTGCTTTTCAAAAGGTGCATTTGAGATCTACAAATACAAGCAAACGGTTAGTTAGTTCAGCACAAGGAATGGTAGTGAATGGGAAGTGTTAGCATTCATCATACGACAGACTATATTTATATGTTTCACGGCGATGTGGGCATTTATATATGATGTTTTTCCACTTTTCTAAAAGGTACATGAAAGACCCTCAAAGACAAGCTAACTGCTAATTAGGTTAGCACAGTGAATAGCAGTGGATGGGAGGTGTTGGAATACCATAAAATGTCATCAATAGTTTGTCCTTAATTGCCTTTGCCCACATAAATACAACCCTGGTTGTGAAAAACAGTTGCTATGCAATAATAATCAGAAGTTTTAGAATCACACACACGGCCGGATCTTCTTTCCTGACTGAAATGTACCTGCAGACCAAAACGTAGTTTCTGCTGCAGTGTCTCATCATTTCAAATTGTTACCGTTTTGCCCAGCCCTGTACGAGAAAGGTGGATTTGATGACTTGTGATGGAGGTATGCTAACGCTTCCCATTCACTACCTTTTCTTATGCTAAGCTAACCAACGTTCTTCACTGTGGAAACAAGGGCTTCTATCCCCTTGTTTGGCTCTGATAATGGTTAATACGCATGTTTCCCGAAAAGTTGTTGTGTTCCTTAAAACTCATCGTTTAGCCTCTGCAGGGGAAACACATATATACACATATTTACATATATTCTTTATGGACACTTTTCCTATAGCCCACTTTGAGAGTAAAAGTGCGTTCCTTAATGCTACAAGCAGATTCTTGGAGAATACAGGCAGCAAATACAGGAAGTGAATCATGCAGGGCTGCGTTATACATAATACCAGGCTGTAAAATAAAAATGCTAACCATAGACAAAAATAATGCACTGCTCAAAAAATACAATATGAGCCACAAGCTCTCGTTCATAATTGCTACATGACATGCTGATAATCGTGATAACATGGAATCAAAACGGAGGGGGAGGGAAATCCACAGTGGCACGCCGCTCGCTAGCCCTCGTACAAATGGTTGTTAAATTAGTAACATTATCGATCTGCTGATGAATCCAGTTCAAACAAATACATATATATACACACAGAAACAGGGTTATGCAGTTATGTGGAAATTTCCAGTATCAGCACGGTTGTAAATACGAGTTTTAAAATGGCAAGTTAAGTCAATTTAAATTAAAGTATCAGATCTCGGGAGCTGCCTCAGCCCTCTCTCCACAGATAAAACTGTACTTGATGCACATATGGAGCACTTGCGTGGCACATGATGCTACAATACCCACACACACTGGGGTGGGGCAGGGGGCGGGGCGGGGTGGAGACGACAGCTGAGGTTCTGCTGTATTTACCTGCTGTAGCTTATTTGCCCAGAGCTTTGATGCCAATCGCAGCTTCTTCCTCCATTGCATTTAGAACAGTGATCTGAAAAAGAAGACGTGTTGCACTTGTTTACCTTTTTTTTTCCCCTCAATAAAGGTTGCATGTTACATGTTTCTCTGGGCTTTTATTTTGAAAGGAAATCAAATTTACTGTAAGACATTTCTATTAAAATTTTAACCGCCCTGCTATGATAATGACCTAATTAATAATGCTAATGGATCATTCGTGGAAGTATTTCTCCCAGCATGTTTTTTTTCTGTGGGTCACATGACCAAACAAGCTACGCCGCCACACTACTGACCAGGATTTCTTCTCCAGCTTCGTGCTTGCTCTCTATCTCCTTGCCCAGGTCGCCCTCAGGGATTTTCAGGTCCTCTCTCACCTCCCCGCTGTCCTGGAGCAGGGACAGGTAGCCATCTTGGATCCCGATCAGCTGAGAGGACATGGGGGAAGGGAGGAGGATCATACATAGGAGGGCACAAGAATGGATACTTTGTGCTGTCGGAGTAAAACACGTGACTGCAATTTCACCGACACGCTAATAAACCAAAGTCAGAAATGGAGTTAGCTAGTTCCTAGCACGAGGAAAAAACACACCCAGCTGTCTCACCTGGTAGTCCATTCTCTTGATGTTGGGGACGTCCATGTTGTGGGTGGAGGGACAGATATCTTCATACTTCTTTCCAGAAAAGATGTCGATGCCAACCAAGTGGACCTGCAAAACAGATGGAGAAAATTGTGAAAATGTCTCAAAAAACCCCAGAAATAATCACCTGGGTTAAAGCAACAAACTAGGCGATGTAATGCCACCAGAAGATGGCGGTAGAAGCAACGATGCACGTGGCTGTAACGGTGCGTTTGACTGTGTACAGACTTGGGAAGAAAAGGACGGCAGAACAGAAAAATGCAATGAAACAGTAACTTAGGATGGAACTCAAACCCAGAAACTCACCCATCCAGACTTGAGAGCAGCTTTAGCATAATTAGCTTTTGTGTCGCTTAACGTGTTTCCATTCAGTTAAAATGTGATTGATTCGTCTCTACACGCTCTTCCCGTCTCTATTTTGATGTGCGTTTGTGCTAAAATAATTGACCCCAGGCTGCTACGGGTGATTTGTAGTTTTCCAGGTCAGATGCACCGGAACACTTTCGGGACTGGAAGTCAAGAATACGGACTCTGAACTGTAGACTTTCAACGTGGAATAGAACGCACAACCAGAGTAACAGAGGAGCCATTGACCAGCTAGAAATGGCGTTACCATCAGTTTGAACAAGTTGTACTTGTTCTTTCATACAAGCTAGTTTTGACAGAAACAGATGGTCGGTCATACGGTTTTAAAGATATGCCTTTTTGTTTTCTTTTAAAAAAAAATTTTTACATCTCACTTTTATATTTTCCCCAAAAAAGGCACACAAAAAAAAACCCATAAGAAACAGAAATCTTTTGGTGAACGTTTTCTTATTCAATACTTCACAAATGCGAAGTCTGACTAATACGGTTTTTAGTGGTTGACATCTCAAAACACTAGACTGAAGGATGAACATGTAAGAGTCCATATTTAATCCGTCTATCTCCTAAATATTTAATTTCCTGTTAGTAGCTTATAAATCAAGGAAGTACTGAAGTAAACGTCAATCATGTTGATTCCATTGATAAATGGAGAAATCCTAGTAAAGAGAGGAAGTTAAATGGTGCAGACACTTAAGTCACTGGTGTGTTTCACTGCACTTTTATGTTTCTGTTTGCATGTGTGTGTGTGTGTGTGTGTGTGTGTGTGTGTTTATTGACCTTAGCGTGGCCGTGCTTGCCGGTCTTGGAGGTGGACATCTCAACGATCTTGCAGGGTCGACCTTTCAGCACCACAAAGCCATTTTTACGCAGGGCAGAGCACTGCATAGGGTAGGTGGCGGATGCCCCGGCATCACCCGTCTGGAAGTCCAGGTCTGCATCTGCCATGCCTGCTGTAGACACACGTGGAGACACACAAACACACAAAGGATATCATGTACTGTATGACCACGATGAGTGGCTACATTCCAATTCACTGATATAAATAGTTAAATCAACTGTGCTTGTGCCAAAGACTTATTGCTCTGAGAGCTATTAGCCTTACACAACAGATGAAACGTTACACTTTAATTATAAATGATGTGACGTTGTGTTTATCATGAAAAACAAGTAGTCAGTGCTGCCTGATGAACATTAGTCAAGAAATCTGAGAGTCAGCAAGTGATACCAGGTAATACTAGGGGAGATGTAAGGGTGATGCGTCACCTGTTAGCCAAACCAATCCCCGTCCAATTGAGATAAATTAATATACCGCATTTAACGTGTCAACTGGTGCTAATATTACGGTGCGCTTTTTTTTTTAAACAGGCTTCGCTTAAAACAGCACAAGCTCGTGACATGCTAACTGTTTAAATAGCAGCGAGCCACCTGCCACGAGTACAGTTATCGTTTATAAAACTAACAATGAAGACACCGCTCAAGATGTAGTTCACACGCACACAAATGTGAGTTTTACAGCTGATTTAAGCGAGGCGGGCCTGTCACCGGGTGAAACGTTAAACCGGGGCCACTAATCCGCTCTAAAGACCCATAAACGTCAAAGAGCGAGCGGCGGTGCCGCAGCGTGAGTTGTTGATGCTAACCCGCTAGCTAAACTCAACATAAAGCTCTTACAACTGGAGTGTGAGTGTGAGTCGCATCTCTGTCTCAGAAAGTGGTAAATTATATCTGCAGTGATGAAGTCTGCGGCCTAGTACGTCATGAAAAAAAAAAAACGTGCCCCGGCCCGTAGACGGTAACGTGGAACGGATGGTCGGTGCCGCCGCATCCATGCGCACTGACTGCACTCAGGCCGACCGAGGCCCTCGGAGGAGGACTATCAATTTCACACGGCAGAATTACAACATTTAACATGTTAAAACTCCGAACATTAAACAAAACACACACAAAAACTCCGGTAATTGTCACCGGCTGTTTTGCGCGTTAACCGGATCGTTAACTCGGCTCTAGAAATGAAAGTTGGCTGATATTTGGCCCGCCGGAGGAACTTAGAGTAATGACTAAGCTAATAGTCCTGGCAGAGGCGTCCACCAGCCCGGAGCGGAGTACCGCGGCTCGGAAAGCGATAAAAAGTCACAATAACTCTCAGATTCGACCAAGTCTCGTAAAAAGTATAAACTTTTTAAGAATAATAATGATTTCTTTTTTAAAAAGAAGAAAGAAACAGAGGGCTAGCGAGCCGGGTGTTTTTCTATTTAAGGCTGTCCTGTTAGCAAAGGTTTGCTGGCGGTTCCTGGGGTCGAACCGGCGGATGTTATTATTACTTCATTGTGGATATACAATAACACGGCTTCAGACAGGCATGTGCATAGGATAGCCCGTCTGCTCAGGCGCAAACACGCCCCGTCTCCTCGATGTTTGGATAAGAAACTTACCCTAGAGATAACGGGTTTCCTCTTGATGTATTTTCACCCTTATCCTCCCCGTTTTTGTTTATCTTTTTTTTTTTTTTTTAGCCTCCCTGTATTCGTGGTCGTCAAGCTTGGGTGACTCGTTTGCGATGTCGCTCCCTTTTCTTTTCTTTCTTTTTTTTTTGAAGCTATCTCCCGTTATTCCTCTCTCATCGCAGCCGTGTCCGCCCTCCGCTCGCCTCCTCCTACAGTGGAATCCTGACTGCACTTTACCTCCTACACGGACACACAGACATTAAAGTCAGCTGCCGGGGAGGCCGAGGAGAAACGCAGCCCTAAACCCCGCTATGTACGTCGCGCCAGTCGCTGCACTCCACCTTCTCTCTTCTCCCTCATCCAGCTCGTCACCGCTGTCAGAGCATCCGACTATCTAAAAGCTTCCGGTTGAGACTGTCACAATAAAACATCACCTCGATGCAGAGTTGTTTAGTTGCCCCCCCCCCCCAACACACACACACATGATTAAACACTTTTGACTTTAAAAGCTTGATAATGCTCCCCTCCAATCGACAATTTGGAAGAGAGGGCAGGATCTTTCAACTGGCACTGGCAGCTAAGTGGCATCTAGTGGCACCTCAGTGGCTAGTGGCATCTGATGACAACTTAGTGGTAATTACTGACACCTTGTGGCATCTTATGGCATCTTAGTGGCTTGCTACATCTGGCGGCAACTTAGTGGTACTTATTTCCAATTTGTGGCATCTAATGGCACCTTAGCATTATCTAGAGGCATCATTTGGCATCTAGTGGCACCTCAGTGGCTAGTGGCATCTGATGACAACTTAGTGGTGTCTATTTCCACTTTGTGGCATCTAACAGCAACTTACTATTATCTAGAGGCACCTCACTTCGTGGCACTTCAGTGGCTAGTGCCATCTGTTCACAACTTAATGGTTTTTATTTCCACTCTGTGGCATCTAATGGCACCTTATTATAATTTACAGGCACCTCAGTGGCATCTAGTGGCATGTCACTGGCTAGCAGCATCGGATGTCAATTTAGTGGTATTTATTTACACTTTGTGGCATCTAATGACACCTTAGTATCATCTAGAAGCACCTAAGTGGGATCAAGCTGCATCTTACAGGCAGCGCAGTGGCATGTCGTTGCACCACAGCTTTTTTACCATCTGCTTATTTTTATTTTAAAAGTGGGCCAATTCATAACCTCTAATTCATCAGATTAAATCAAGGGAAAACACTAAAGTAAAACATGTTCTATGATTTTTTTTTTTTACATTGCTTGTTGTTTAGGTTTCTCATTGTTTAATTTACCGTAAAGTGTTTTTATGAACGTGATCCCCAACACACTACAAAAAAAAAAAAAAAAATTGTGGCAGCTGGTCTGTTGATGAAATGGACCAGTACCTTCACCTGCCACTAGAGGCTGCAATTTCCAATAGATGCCATTGAAGCGCTTCCATATTCCTCCAGTGAGAGGATCTTGGCCAGACTGCACTTGGGCTCATTCTATGCATGCACGGCTTCTCATTCCATTGATGATGCCTCTTCTGTTGCATGCGGAATGTCTTCCTGGTCACCAATAATGAGGCTTGAGCTGAATTATCCTGGCAGTCCTGAGGGGACATTTAGGGAATGAAACAGGAAATGTGTTTCTGCCGCCACATTTTACATTTATTCATGGCTTAGACATGAACAAACATACCCTCTGTATACACTGGTTGTTTTACTGACTTACAGGTAAATGTTTATAAATGTCTAGTAATCAGACAAGGTGCTTGAGCACAGAAAGATTATATTCCGCTGTACCTTTGATAAGACTGAAGAAATGATTTATTGAAAGAACTGAGATAACATGCTTTGGGGAAATCAGTTCTAGCTGAATAAACAAGAAGGGTCAAGTCAGGTCAAATAGCTTGCATCCATCATAGCAACATTCAACATTCTCAATAAACGTTGAGTAGAGACTGAATACGAAGGGCCCCCAAAGGTGCTGCAAACATTTCTGTATATCACTAGAACTCCTGCAGACCTTCTGTGAAAAAACAAAGTAAAACACAAAACAAAAATGTTATTGGTTGGTCCCCTAAAGGTTCCTTTTAATGCCAGATAAACCACATTGCTGAGACCCACAAAGACCAACCGACCGCTAGTTAGCTTAGCACAGTGAATGGTAGTGGGTGGGAAGTGTTAGCATACCGATGCTGATTACCCTACTAGTCCTCTCTTACAAAGTCAGCCATGATTAGTCATAGTAGCAGTCTTTTTAGTTGTAGACAAAATGTGTACTTGAGATACTGATTGAAATCACTACACCCAGTAATTTTGTCAAAATAAGTAGTTCTGGTTCAAAAATTACTATTTGTCTCGCAAATTAAAATGTTATGTACAACCTTTGTTCTACTCATGCAGGCAAAGAGCATATTGGAGAAAAATGAATTTGATGACTTCTGACAGAGCTATGCTAACACTTCCCATCCACTACCATACATTGTGCTAAGCTAACTAGTTGCTGTGGGTCTCTACTGCACACAGAGAAGGATATATATCGTCTCGTCAGGGAAAAATGGAAGATAAGTATACTCCCAAAAGGTGTAATGACGAAGTGTTGGAGTACGGAACAAAAAGGCGCTAGGTTGGCCCCTATCCTTCAACGTTCTCAAAATGTCCTGAATGTTCCCTGTGAGGTCAGCTGACTAATGTCCCTCTACCGTTTAAGGAACTCCAGAGATGTTACACAATCACGCCGTCTCCACGTTCTAAGGTTGTCCAGCGGTTACGTCTCAGTATTATTTGTTCCAGTTTGTTCCTCACATTATAAACCGATACCTTAGCTCTCTGGGGAAAAAAACCAAAACAAAACGTGTTTTCCTCATGTCTGTCCACAGAGAACAGTCTCACTGGCAGTTCTAAGAGCTGCCTGGTTAAATTTAGTGCCATGAAACTAGAGTCCTATGATCTGTGTGTTCAGACTTGTAGTTAAAGGCCCGGTTAACCCCAAAGTGAACACATAGCCATCACCTCCTTAATCCCGCGATGGATGAAACTGCATCGATGTTCATAAAACCATTGCAAGCTATCCCCCAGTGCATCACCTCAAGGTTATGGGGGCCATTTAAATGTTAAAATAATCAGAAAATGCCAGTTTAACCTCACCAATTTAGAAGCAAACAACCAAAATGCTGTATTTCTAGTTGATATACATTTCAATCATTCCAGACTTATGCTCCTTCTGGCTAATAAAGATCTGCTACACGAGCCTATGATCTGATATACTGGTCCGAACACACTTTTTGGCATTTTTAAAATTAAATTCTGAACAAAAAACAAACAAATAAAAGACAGTCAATTATACATAAAGTATATATATATATTTATATGTATATGTATATACCCTCTCGGGTACTAACAAGTATGCGGAAAGAGTCAAGTGTGTGTATTTAGCTTGAAGGTCATTGCACCTCATAGCTACTTACTGTCTACAAAAACTTTCCAAAAGCTTCCTTTGGCAAACTCTCAAGTCTTCTTTGAAATGAGATGAAAACAAACAAATTATAACGCTTTTGGTTCTGTGCTGTGCTAAACGGGCATGGACGAGCTCGTTTAACTGAATTTGCTAGCTAGTCGTGCTCGGTTCCACTGTGAATGAGCGGCAAACAGGAAGTTGCAGTTTGTTTCCAGCTCGAATCAGAGTGTTTTTAGATTATTGAGCATATAACTGGTTAAAGAAGACATGGGTTCAACCGCGCGATGCCCTTGAGAGATTGTAAATGGATATTTTTGAACATTTTTGCTGCTATTTGACGTTAGGAGCAACGTGGCGCTACTAGATTCAAGCTAAGTATACGTGGCTGGCTCTTCCTGAATTCTGGAGTCACAAAAAAGTCATTCAGCTGTGGAAAAAATACATTTTAGTGAGCTCAAGACTAAAAGTTGCTTGCGCTTTTAAGGTAAAAACACATTTTTACAGTACAACTTTACGCTGCTCCTGAGAGTCTCTAACAAAACACCGTTTGTAGAACCCAGCAGGACTGATTGATGTGTTAAAATAGTCCTAATTGTCATTTTATTCATCACATTCCTGAAAGTTGTGACTGATTTCATGGGGTGCGGCACTCGGTTCTGCTCAATTGAGAGACTTCCCGTTATAAATCAGGCTCCGTCACTCCTACCTGCCCCTCACCTGTCAATTTTTCCCTCCCAATCAAACTCCGCCTCCAAAGCTCGTCAAACCAATGAGACCGCGGCTTCCGCTCGGCAGCCTGAGGGGATGTCGGGATAAAAACTTTGCGGTGCCCGGTAGAAATTTTCGGGAAGAACAGGAGGGAGGGGACACAAGAGTGAAGGCGTAGTGAACGACAGCGAGCATGACCGACGCGGAGACGCAGGGCGCTCCACCATCGGCACCGGTGGAAGACAAACCACAACCGGAGAGGAAAGTCATCGGTGGGTGTCTGTTGCTCGCTGCGAGCCGGTGGGGTTTACCCACTAAACTCCGCGAGGAAGGTTTTGCACTGATTAGATTGACAGGATGGTGTGTTTCTTTTTGGGGGAGCAACACGTGTTTGTGTCTTACGCACGGATGTATTTATAAAATGACGGCGTAACTCTGGAGCCACTGGGTTAAATCAAAAGTTTAACTCGTAGTTTGATACAACAATTTAAGAAAAAAAGGGGTTTTGAAAAGAATTCTCGTCCTCTGTTGAGTATTTGTGCCGTTCAATATAGTTTCTGTAACGTTTTTAGAGGTCTGTCAGTTGTTTTTAAACTGGGAAACTAAATTCGTTGACTTTTGAGTGTGAAATCTGCGACTAAAAGACCCGTTTAGTTTCTTTTTATCAGTTTCCGCGCGCTCCTGGCGGGCTAAGTGCACGCGCTTACACAGGTGCAGCTAAAGTACCAATTAATTGTGTTGTTTTGTTTTTCCTAGGAGGAAAACAATTCAACTGTTTTAATTGGTGGGCGGTTTCGACTTTTATTTTTATTTTTTTTCAATTTGTAGATAACTTTTTAATTTAAATTTATTTATTTATTTTTTTTTTTTTTAAAGATTGACGTAGCTTCGGTTTTGCTGCTCTCCCTGGTGACCTGTTCCAGATCTGGTGTCAAAGTCTTACTGTTAATGATTGACACGCAGCGCTCCCATTTCTAGTTGTAAGCAGGGCTTCCTACCACCTGAGCTGTATAAAGATATGCTCCTCTCTCTGTCTATATAACTGACACGTATTTTACCCAGATACGCGTGTAACCATGTGCTACCTGTCGTTGCAGCCTCCTTGGTGCAAGGCACAGTGAAGTGGTTCAATGTGCGTAATGGATATGGCTTCATAAACAGGTACTGTGCCTTTTTTAGGAGATGCCTGACTTGCCTACGTCTGGTGTCTTTTCAATAAATGTGCTGATCTGTTTTGTAGGAACGATACCAAAGAAGACGTGTTCGTTCATCAGGTAAGATTTCTTGAATTAGAGGGCACGTTGGTTAAGAACCACCTGTAACTCTTAGCGTGTCTTTCTCAGACGGCTATCAAGAAGAACAATCCTAGGAAATTCCTCCGTAGTGTAGGAGACGGAGAGGTGGTAGAGTTTGACGTGATCGAAGCAGCCAAGGTAAGTCACTGAGCGCGCGTGCCCTTTTATTTATAACAACAGCTAATTTCTTCTTGATGCTCCACAGGGCTCAGAAGCGGCTAACGTGACCGGCCCTGGTGGCGTTCCAGTCAAAGGCAGCCGTTACGCGCCTAACAAACGCCGCTTCCGTCGGCGGTTCTTCCCTCGCAGTCCTCGGCCTGATGACGAGGGCAAACCCTCTGATAGCCAAGCGCCTGCTGGTGAGGGTGAGGAATTGGGGGAGAACGGTAGTACGAGACCTCAGCAACCTCGCCGTAGGCCCCGCAGACCACGGCCAGAGACGCAAGATGTAGGTGGAACAGCTTGCGCTCACTTGCCCATCTATTGGGTACACATATACAAGTATTGCAGTATGATGCAGTAAACTCAGGTTCCATACTAGTCTTAACAGATTGTTTGCTTGGTTTTGTGAGGGAGAAGCTGGAGAGCAAAGAGGCACTGAAGGCGATCCATCACAACGACCGCCACGGCACAGATTCTGGCGCCCATATCGAAGGTAATTTGACCCCTTAGGTTTTCTTAAGTCTGCCGGTCTGGTTTATAACATGTTCTTGGTTCTTCAGACCGTTCCGCCCACGTGCTGCTGATCAGCAACTGAAAGAAGACCAGCAGCCAACGGCTCCAGAGATCCACCAGGATCCACCCGAGGCCCCCTTGACCAACGGAGAGGGAGCTGAGGACCAAGGCCAGAAACAACGCCGCCCATCGAGACGCCGTAGACAGAAAAACTCTGAATCTTCTGCCTCTAAAGTAAGTAGTTCTTCTGTTGGACCTTATCAAACTGCATCGTAAGTACAGAACAACCCTGATATTCGCTGGATATCAGTTTTGTTTTGTTTTTTTTCTACCGATGCTTATTGTAGAATGGAACAGAGAAGTCCGCATCTGAGCCTGGTACCCCCCCCCAGACCTCAAAGCCAGCTGACTTGAAATCTACATCGAAATCACCAAAATCATCCCCCAAAACTTCTCCCAAATTGCCCAAATCACCAGAAGTAAGGAACTACATTTCCTTCCAAATCGTATTAGTTTGACTGCTCCAGGATCTTACTGTTTGGTTTTCTTTGCTTCAGCCACAGCAGGCAGCTGCCACAACAGTTCCAGCACCAACAGAGTGACGCCCATGAGGACAGTCATGTGACCCTTGGCAAGAGGTGGGACACGACACTAATGTGGGGCAAGCGTGTCAGGAAGGGTGGGAGGTATGAGGGTGTTTGAAGGTGTCCACAAGTATGTTCGAACGTCAGAACACTCAGGGAACCTGGATTCACTCTAAAATAATGGTTAGCTTGTGAGATCTTTCCTTTTTTACAACTTTGATACTTTTTTATCTATTTTTTTTTGCATAGGTCCAAGGGTTGGAGTACTGGACCTATTACAGAACACATGCACGACTCTCCCCTCCTTGCACCCCCCCCCCCATCCTCCAATCCACTCGCTGTCATCCCTCAGCCCCTCTTCCCCTCGCTCCGATGTTTGTCTCGTTGTCCTGTCTTGACAGACATTTGGAGAGGGATGAGGACAGAGATAAACCAGTGGGTGGTGGGTGTGTATTTGGAAATGAAAAGTACATCTTTAAAATGGAAAAAAAACAAAACAAGTGGGAACGAATGATCTGCTTGGTCGCCCAGTTGTTCCAAGCCCCCCCTTTAAAAACAAGATTTTCTTTGATTGACGAGATGGGACACATCAAGTAGTTACTAGAGGAACTAGTCTTGATTTTTATTTAACTTTTTTAATTTGGTTGAAAAAGGGGAAAACCGAGCAAGTGTGAGGTTGGTGGTGCATTATGGGGGTCAGTTAAGTTCTGTTGCCACCTCAATCAATCCATTGAAAACTTACTACTCTTCATTTTCCTCAGTTGAGCATGGATTGATGAAAAGAATCTTTCTTTTTGTTTTATTATGTTTTTTGTTATTTTTTTGGAGGGGATTATGTGCAATGTTTAAATGTTAATTAATAAATCATATTTGCAAATCTGAGGATTCAGTCCTTGTTCCTTCATATCTGAAGATCGGTATTTACAATACATCTTTTGGTCAAATGACCGCAGCATCAATAATCACTCCTAATGATAAAAATGACACATCAATACAAATATCAGAAGATAGTGATGAGCACGATGTAAATAAATGACATCAAACTGCACACGTGACGAGAAATACACAAACTTGATGCTCGTGGGGATATAAAATTAATCGACGAGGATCTTTCCTTTCCAGGGAGCACTTAGCTCAAGTCTAACAAATCAGGCTTTTTTTTTTTAAACACTTGCGGAGTGCATAAAGACCCTCTTACCCATAAAATGTATCAACCAAAACACTATGTACACATGAACGACTAAAATAGCATTTCTGGCTGTGCAATGACTCATGAACATGATCAGAGAAACGCTAATGGAGCTCCTTACCTCCTTCAGTTAAGGTCAGAAACTGAAATTTAGGTTGACTAACTCGACCAGAACTCTGTATATTATGACTTATCAGGAACTGCTCATGGAAATTAAAAATGGTAGAATCGGAGGAAGTGAAAATGCCAGCGTTTGGTGTGATGGTTTTCAGATTCAAACCACTTTTAAAGGTGCTATTTGTAACATTGTAAACAAGCTTCCTGCTCCATATGCAAACCAGTAGTGGGCAGGGTTGAGTCGTGTGCACTTGAAAGATTAACAAGAAGTTGAGCTTGTTAATGCCTCGGTAAGACAGGACATGCTAGCTCCTTTGGTTGTGTAAAAAGAAAAAGCAGAGCCTGACAGTTGACTCAAACCCTGCGTCGAAACACAGGCGGCGAATGTGCTAGCAAGGAGGCTAAAACCCATGGACACCAGCATCAGTCAGTAGCAAATCTCTAAAAGACATCAGGGAGTGAGGGTTTACTCTTTGCCTAAATGACAATTTGTAGTCTTCCATCGTGGAGTCCGTGCTGTATCCAGAACTAGTTCCAACTATGCTAGAGTGGCTGTTTCGTGTACACCCCCAAAATGCTAGCAAGTGGTGCAGCTTGTTTTGAGTTTAGTGTGTGCACTCAACTTCAACAGATAATTTTGGTGTGAATACATTTTAAACTTTTACTATCCCCAATAACTAATGAACCAAATAGAATCAGTCAGAGTAGTGTGCATTGCAGCAAAGTGTAGCTATGTTTCTGGGAGGGTGCATGCTAATTACAGCTACAGGCTAGTCAGATTTGTGCTGCTCCATCATAGCCTATAGTGATGGATTGAACGTGGAAATATAATTAAAGCTTTCCAGATGAACAGAGTCAATATTGCCTCGTGACTTTATGACGAGATGGGATGGAGCAGTGCTAACTTGTTCTCAACGTCACAAATTGGACTTGAATGCTTCAAAGTAGTTCCACCTGTTATGATTTCATCTAAGGTTATGTTTTCACAAATCAGATCGTATGTTCAGAGTCTCCCCAGCTTTAGTTAATAAAAAAAAAAAGAAAAGAAAAGGCAACTTTATGGCTGTTTGTTATACAGCATTTAAATCCTTCAAACTCTTAAAAACGTTGGACATCTGTGTAGATAAAGTGCAGGAATTCTAACGACTCTCTACCTCCACCTACCAATATTGCAACCGGGTGCTTCCCCATGGAATAAAAATTCATTCATTCCACATTGGTAACAGTCCACACACTTTGTTCTTATGTGTGTTGTATTCCTTCAAACTACAGTAGTCAACTCTTAATCCAAAGATTAATTCAGAATCAGTAACCCTGTGTTGCAGCGCCAACAGCGACGGTCATCACCTCTTACACCGCTTTGGCACCGTAATCAATATAAATACAACGATAGACCACAATATACACGTCAGATAATTAACCCATGTACGCCATATATGTCCTTCCCTCAGACAGGGATGCTCAGTTAATGCTCTCCTCCCCCAAATAGTCCAGTTCAGTGCTTGGTTTATCCAGGTCCAGGTCCAAATCCATGTCCATCATTCCACCCGCTGAGTGTTGGAAGTTCGAGGCGATCTGGTCGAATGTCTTGCCTCGGGTCTCCGGCACGCGGAAAAATGTGAAGATGAGGAAGAAGAGGAGGAGTGCTGCGAAGATTAGGAAGACATATGGTCCGCAGAGTTCCTGGGGAAGGAGGGACAGAAATTCACATTTACACCCGCTGTTTGCAATAATGTTTACTGTCTTAGTTTGGCTGAGGCTTTGGACACGAGTCCAAGTTTTGTACAAATTTTAATTTTGAACCCGATGATGTGGACAGTTTGAAAGCCAGATGATGCCAGGTCTTACGGTTTGTCTAGAATGGGCAAGAATGTCCAAATTTCAGGATGATTCATCCAGTAGCGTATTTTTATTGTTGCATCCTGCTGTGGACCCCCGTCGAATGGCACAAGGGGAGCGCGTGCCTCCTCCCAAATCTGGATCTGGTTCTTGATCAATACTCAAATCTCATCGATTGTTCCACGACCAAAGTTCTATCATCCTACGCTAAAAATCCTTCAATTTTTTGGGTCATCCTGCCAACAAGAGGACCAAAAAATCAACAGTAACCTCCTTGGCAAAGGTACAAACACTCACCGCGACATATTGAAAGCACATGCCAATGATGAAGTTGGCAGTCCAGTTGGAGCAACCGGCCACAGCCATAGCAGCCGGCCTCGGACCTTGAGAGAACAGCTCAGCCACAAAGAACCAGGGAATGGGGCCCGGACCCACTTCAAAAAAGGCCACAAACCCAAAGATGGAGAGCATGCTGATGTAGCTCATCCAGGGCACAGTGTCCTGTCGTGATGGAAGAGGATACGCTTCAGTTGTCTGGTAGTACCAATACAGAACACGTGCACCTTTCAGGGACTGACCAATAAGGCCAGAGCTGTGGTCATGATGATGGCACAGATGCACATCCCACCGAGCCCAAGCATGTGGAGCGTCCGCCGACCCATCCGCTCCACCAGGAAGAGCTGTTAACAGCAAGCACAGCCAAACTAAAACATTTCTGCAAATATAAAACGCGTTATGGTTATGACCTGTTTAGTGACATTGAAAAATCTTGACCTGACAAACCAAACTTGGTTTATATGGATGCAGGTTTGCAGAAAAAAAGGTGACGGCCCAGCTCCTTTATCTTATTTGCTCTTTGATAACAACGTTAAACTGTAATAGAAACACATGTTGCTACATGCCGGCAATTTAATCATTAGAAAGAGATATTTAGGAATGCCAACAGCAGAATCATTGCATATTTTACAGGAAAGGACAACCTCCTCAATAAGATGTTGGTTTGATTACTGACTGAGACCACAGTGAAGGCACAGTTGACTATGCCGGCTCCGATGGTGGCGTAGACTGGACTCTGGACTCCGGCCCTCATGAAGATACTAGTGGAGTAGTAAAAAATCTGTCCGTGAGGTAAACAGAATCAGATTATTTCAATATTATTCCACACTACCTTCGTGAGGCCTGATGAAGTTATCAACTCACCGCATTGATCCCAGACAGTTGCTGGGAGAGCTGCAGCATGATGGAGATTATGATGGGTTGGCGGTAGAACGACGAGCGGAAGAGCTCCAGGATGGACACCTTCCTCTCCATGTCCATCCTCCTCTTCTCCTCCTTCATCTCGGCCAGCATGTCACCTACTTCCTGCCTGCCGGTCAACCTCCTCAGGCCTGCAGAGGGTAAGGACATCAATCAATCAAGAATTAACGTTTTCACGGAATCTGACTGCATATTTGGGATTGAATAGCCATCCTTCCCTGTGCCAGACAAGAAGATAGATACCCTGTTCTCTCTGCATGTATTAGGGAGCCATCTGATTGCTAGTTAGCTTAGCACAATCAATGGCATTGGATGGGAAGTGGTAGCATACCTCCATAAAAGTCATCGAATCGATCCTGACCTACAGTAAGGTACCTAGGGCTGCGCATAACATTTGCGTTGTAGTTTTAGAATCAGACACATAGCTGGAACTACTTTCATGACTGGGCGCAAGGATTTGACCTAAAAAATTCAGCCAACAAACGACTGCTACCACTGCTGCTACTACCCATGATGAACTTTGTAGGAGATGATGAGGAAAATTACTTCTGGGAAACCAAGACCCTGATCTACTTGATGACTTTTTGCAGGGGGTACGCTAACGTTTTCCTCTGACTACCATTCATTGTGCTAAGCTAACTTGCAGTCAGCGAGTCTGCACAGAGTGAAGGGGGTCCACCTTCCTGTGTGGCTTGAGAAGCACATTTCCCAGAAAGTATGCATGTTGCTTTTAGGTGATTTCATTAACTCATAACTATTCGTACATTCACCTCCAGACAGGTTACATACTGTAAGGTGAGAACGATAGCATGATACTGTTGGACCTTACAATTTATCCATTTTTGTACACACTAATGAATTGGCTTGCTTATTCTGATGTGCATTTTGTGGCATTTACTGGCATAATTCACCCTAAAGTAGAAAGACCTGTGTCACCCACATATCAGTCACGTATCGTTAGAAGCCTCTTTGAAACAATAGTGACGGAACAATTCCCGGTGTCTAATTTTGCAGAAAATGTCAATAAGACCACAATTCAAGTGAGACTACGCAAAGCACTCGCGTATTTTTAGTCTCGAAATGGGACTGCTTGTCTCTGTAGTCCAAGTAAAAGTAGTGCTTATTTCAAGATAAAAACCCAAAGACCAGATATCTCTCTCACCACTCTTGGCGTGGTGCTCCTGGCAGCGGACGATGTAGAGGAATCGTGGGCTTTCAGGGCAGAAAGGCAGAAGCGCCATCTGAATTACAGTCGGGACCACAGTCAAACCCAACAGGACGGGCCACAAGTCCTCACTGCCTAGTAAGGACTCAAGACCGAGGATCTGCCCAGGGAGAGGAAACAGATGTCCCAAGTCATGCTTTATGGTCTAGAGTCATGGGTTATTTGTGTGTGTAAATAGTAAATAATAGTGGCGATCAAACCTGAGCCATGAGAATACCAGTGACTATAGCCAGCTGGTGCAGTGTGCCCAGTGCCCCTCTCAGACTGGTAGGGGCGATCTCGCCAACATACATGGGTGTCAGACCTGACGCCAAACCTGCAGTTCACAAAGGTGAGGCAGCTGGGATATAAAGAGAGCATAGCAAAACAGCGCATAATAATAAACAGTTCAAATCGATAATAAAAGCACCGCATGAACTTCTTACCACAGAAGGCACCAATGATGAGGCGTCCAAGAATCATCATTTCAAAGGAGCGACAGAGCTTGGACAACCCCATCAGGCTTCCACCGATGAAGGCAAATAAGTTGTTGATGAGCATTGCTTTCCTCCTGGGAAGTAAAACAACATAAACAGGAAGGTTTTAGATGTCCCACATATTCCAATTCCACTTCCTACAAACCGAATTTTTTGGAGTATCACATGAAAACAATGTGATAATTTCGCCACCGGAGGGCAGTGTTATACAACAACATTACAGAAGTCACGTTCGTTCAATGTGACAGGAAATAGATACAAATTCAATGTTCTGGAGACAAAATGTGCAGGAAGGAAAGGTCAGAAAATATTTGATGGTGAATTCAGAGACACCTCATTCAAGCATTCATATATCAAGTTGCGCCCCAAAATATCTTGCTAAATTTTTTTTTCTGATGCTGCTAAAACGTATGGTTCCCACTGAAGGCCGCATTAAAACCGCAGCTAACAGTTCTTTTCACTATAATTCAATTAATTGTTTGGAGTGGGAATTTCTTTATTTTTTTTCTCAAATGCTCATCCAAATTTCCAATAGTGACGTTTTCAAATTTCTTAATTTGTCCATCCAATATTGCAAAACCCAAAGACCCATTTTCCGTTTTCAAATCAAATCAAATCAAATCAAATCAAATCAAATCAAATCCAGTCATTCAAAACTTTATGTCAAACATGCAAAAAGAGAAGGAAAAAAAACAGGACAAAATATTACTTGAACAAAATGTACCTTATCCTTTTCTGTTATTTATTAATTGATATTCCTCCACTACTTCCCTGTTGGAATATATAAATAAATCCCTCCTTCTCGAAAATATTGGACCTTTTTGTACCTAAAACAAAACTGGAACAGTGAATGAAGAATCAAAAGAGATGTTTTATTCATTGTCTTTCTATTGACTAGTGGCTAAATTGTTGCAGCTCTCGGCCACACGCGCCAAATAATCACCGTCATGATCATTTCATTGCCATCGGCAAATTCATATTTAATTATCATTTGATATAATTACTAAATAAATACAATTGAGTGCCCATTATTCATTCTCATGTTTATTTTTCTCAAAATGATTCTGCCTCGCCCAAAGTCCTGTTAAATCAGTGATGCATAATTCCTGTTCTTTATAATTCCGAGCTTTCCTGGTGAGTTCCCTCTTTTGTTTCCCAGACCCGAGCAGAAACACGACTCCACATTAATGATAATGTTATGCAGCTTTAGACACTCCACTCGTGTCTTGCAGCCAGTCTGGTGACCGCTGCTGTTTTCAGATGACCTTGTACTGAGTGCACCAAAGCTGAACGCTCCACCCCCCCCCCCCCCACACACACACACACACACACACACACACACACACACACAGCTCCCTTGACCCAGTGCTGCCATCTCTGCTATAATATTCCCTTTCAATCAGTGGAAGCTGCGGGCTGCAGCTCAGTCCTGCATCAACTATCGAGTTACAGCGGGAAACTGGGTTGACGAGGAACGTCCCGGGCAGAGTTTCCCCTGAGTGACACAGACGGAACGTTGGCATCCATTTTGTATTCATGCAAAAGAGGAAATGAGAAAGTGTATCATTTCAAAGAGCTGGCTTCTGAATATTTTACTATATTTTATGACGCTACGAAGTCAGGAGGAGTTTGGTGGTCATTCAGCTGTGACACACGATTCCCCAAACCTGTTCCTGGAGGAGAGAATCGGACTCTGCCCTCTTGAATGCTGGACTTATGCAACCGCCGCACCACAGATGACACAGAGGAAGCGTCTGAAAGCTTGAAACCCCCCTGTTTGATGCCTCCGCGATGGTGCCTGTCGTGGGCCGTAGGCTGCATGTGTCAGAGCTGTCCATCCCAATAAAACGTCCACTGGGACTTGAGGATGAGCTGAAAAAGTTTTGGCGGTCAAAGGTGACTGTCACCTAACATGTACAGGATTTTTGTCCCATTCTAGTTAATGCGACGTTACAGGAACAACTTGAGGGAGTTTCTTCAAATTGAGGATGAACTGGGACAATTTTGGTCGTAAAAAAGAAAGGTCAAAAGAAATGCCTCAAAGGAATTTCTTCAAATTTGGTGCAAACATCCACTGGGACTTGAGGATGAACTGAAAAGACTTTGGCGCTTAACAAAGGTCACGGTCGCTGTCTTAAATTACATGAGTGCTCAGTCCTTCCAGAAAAATGCGGAGCTTTTTTGTGATCGTTGCGGGCAAAAATCCGTGATTACGCAGCACGTTGTCTTAAAAAATGCGATGGAATACGCAGGATATTTATGCAAGTCTATGTGAGGAAATTGTGGGAATCTGCAAAAATTGTTTGATAAGTAAGAAAAAAAAGTGATTCCCCCCAACATTCTGGTCTCACTAGGCTACGACCTTCATGTAGAGTCGGTTCTAACGACTTCCTGTGATAAGCAAGCGTGCTACGACACAGGAAGTACTGGGAGGAACGAAGTCCTCGTCTGGCTTTATTTCAGACCTCAATAAACACACGGCTCCAACTTACAAACCGTTGATGAGTCAAACGAGTTCCAAACTTATTTTTATTGGCAAATGAGACGGATTTGTGGACTTCATTGTGTCTTCTTGGCGGGGTTTGCGACTTTCCAATGATGTCACTTCACAACGTTCCCAAGGCAACAGGAGGAAAATGGCTGCTCTTGTGTGAAGTAAACGCAACATTTTGCAACTTTCTCTAAGACACGCGGGACTTTTTTGCGATGAAATCATGCAAGCCCCGCCTATTTCATGCGTTTTGCTCGGAAATCAACAATTTATGCGGCCCCTGGCATAAAGGTGCAGACTTTGGTAGATGATCCGTTGAATTATGCGATCGCATAATCACGTTTTGCTGGAGGGACTGTGTGCTATGTCTGGCTCAATTTGTTCTTGTGATAACTCAGGAACATGTTTAGGGAACGTCTTTGAATTTGGCACAAATACCCGCTGGGCCTGGAGGATGAACTGAGAAGGTTTTGGTTGTCGAAGGTCTCTTTCACCTCACGTGTACATGATATCGGTCTCATTCTCGTGAACACAGTACCCTCAGAATGCTTGGAGGAATTCCTTCAATTTTGGCAAAAGCCCTCTCTTGTGATTTGAGGATGAACTGATAAGATTTTGGAGGTCAGAGGTCATTGCGACAGGCACCCATTGCAGGGCCGATGCAGTAGCTCAAATCTAATCGTGAGCTGCATTTGTAAGAGTGATTTCGTGATTCCAGACTCTGTGGAACTACAGTCATGGAAACAACTCCTTAAACTGGAGCGTCATTTAGTCAACCCTCATGTTGAGACCAGAGGCCCCTAAAATCATCTTTTTTCTTTCTTGGTAATTTTTGTGTGAGACAAGAAACAAAGAGAAATGTTCATTTTGAATCTTTTTTTTTTTTTTCCCCTGTTTTCTGATACTGTAAATTTTCTCACAATGCCAAACTATCTTGTGACCTCTTGGGGGAACCTTATCACAAGATCTGGAACCAACAAATTAAGTACATCATAAATGAGCTGAATCGTGGTGCGTTTCATGAAAGAGATTCGAAAATGTTGCGTTCATGCACCATACAGGAAATCGGAAAAATCCGGGCTAATGTCCCCCTACCTGCCCAGCCACTCGGAGACGAAGCCCACGCAGAAAGATGATAGCATGCCCCCAATGGAGAAGATGGCCACCGACAGCGACCAGAGGGAGGTGAGGGTCCCCACAGGGATGGGTTCTCC
This sequence comes from Aulostomus chinensis, assembly GCF_037954235.1. Classification (NCBI taxonomy): domain Eukaryota; kingdom Metazoa; phylum Chordata; class Actinopteri; order Syngnathiformes; family Aulostomidae; genus Aulostomus; species Aulostomus chinensis. Next base: position 7,183,579 of record NC_141343.1, on the reverse strand, counting down.
ATATCGATGGATCCATGTGCTGTTGTAGTCTTCCTCAATGATCTAAACAGGAAGGACAAAAAGCTTTAGACGGAAACGAGTCAAAAGCCCTAAGAACGATGTTAAAAAGCACACTAAAAAACACAGGTACAATACATCGAAAGAACCCAGATCAAAGCAATGAACCTTTTCTTTTTTTTAATCAGAGGAACGTTTCCTTGAATTAACTGAGACTCTCAGGCAAAAAAAAGAAAGAACCGTATTCTTACATTACTGAAAATAATTTTTGGTATTGTTGAAAAAAAAAATCCAGGTACTCAAGTAAGATTATTTGATTTATCTGGGTGATTTTTACTTATAATAAATACAATAATCTGCAAATGCAGTAAATCAAAATTAAGATAATGCAGTATTTGCAGTAAGTGATCGTCTTCTATCAAGCATAATCAAAATTTTTCTGACTGGAAATCAGACTTGTAAATCCCGGAGTGCAGCGCCTCAGCAACAGCCTGTCTTCTCTTATAATAAAAGCCATGCTGAGGGCCAATGAGAACATTTCAAATAGCACTCCAATAGTCCCGCTTCTATTCCGGTTCTACGTAACGCTGCAGCAGCATCAGCTGAGTGGTGTTCAAGGTGAGCCAGACTCTTCTGTGTGTGCTCGGATAGCCGTGATAAAGTCACCTGATTCTGCTCCTCTCTCTCTCTCTCTCTCTCTCTCTCTCTCTGTCTCTCTCTCTCTCTCTCTCTCTCTCTCTCTCTCAACGCGCTGAGTCTGCGGTGAAGTCCGGCACCGCGTTTAACTGAGGAAGTTAGTCTGTATTATGGTAGCGGTGCACATGCAAAATCACTCTGGAGCGTCAGTCTGCAACACGAGGAGTCTCAAGTCCCGTGCCCCAGTCTATATATATATATATATATATATATATATATATATATATATATACACAAGTCTATATATTAATACACACACACACACACACACGCACACACACACACACACTATGTGCAGTGTTTGTATTTAGTTGTAAGACCTCCCACCCCCAGAAATGTCCTCCCCTGTGTTTCCATAAAAACCCCATCACTGTTGACACAACTAGCCATGCTGCACTGCCGCGCCCGACATGCATTTGTCCCATGATGTCACAGGTGTGTTATCAGCTGATTCAGCCGTACCTTCTGGGGCGCATTGATGACGCCGATGTTGTATCCGAACTCTAGAGATCCCAGGACAGCGGTGAATACTGAGAGGGCGAGGGTTCCAGTCACGGTCTGGAGGAGAACCACACATTAGCCACATTCTTTTCAGAATAGAAAGTGACAAATTATTACAGAGCTTAAAGCCGGGTTTGGTTTCAACCTGCGTGCGCACACACACACACACACACACACACACACTTTGGCCTTTTAGGCTAAAATCAACTATATTTAACCGCCGACCTCTCTAGCATTGTGCATGACTTCACCAACAACTTGGACGCCTGAACTTTAGCTTCCCTCTGGTTTCCCATCAGGCCAGAGGCACCTGTCTCCACGGTGACAGACAAGACGACCTTGGGGAACTGGGGTTCTCCCCTCTAATACCCTCAATTTCATAACTGACGATGACATAAGAGGCCCATTTATTTTCTTGTTGTTCAGGTTGTTTCATGACTGTTTTGTCATTTTCAACAAGCTGTGGGCTCATAAACCTGTAAGGCCTGTCGATAAAGAAAAAGTTGTCTGACAACGTTGAAAAGCTATTTTTCATCTTTTTAAAAAAAAAGATGATCCTTTTCGTCCTTTCTGTCTGTCACTATGCAACATATAAATCTATATAAGCAGGAGCGTTGCAAGTATGAAAGTATTACAGCTGAGACAAAGTTAATCTTTGCCTCCTTACTTTTCTACAATAAAGGATAAAAAAAGGATTAATGGCCCCGAGGAGGAGTTGAATTATGTTTTTAAAGGCAAAAAAAAAACTGTGTGCCACTGGGAACACACACAAGATAACGAGGAAAAGCCAGTTTGTAACGCGCATATTCATGAAAGCGTTCCGTGTTATTCTTTTAGGCGATTAAACAGAGAGCGTGCGTCTGTAACGCCGAGCCTCGACCTTGCTGTGTTGAGTCTTAAGATAAGCACTGTTGAATGTCGGTGCACCAAAACAAAAGGGTGTGTGTTTGCGTGTGTCCACACGTGTGTCCTTGCAGAAAAGGGTGGAGCGGCCGGTCACGCTCTGTTACGCCCCATCTTTACTTCAGCCTCGTAGCTCCACGGTTAATTGGCTGACTTATTATCGCGAATGAGTCCGCTTGGATACAACAGACAGGTTGGATCGATGCAAATGTCAATTTTTAGTGAATTATTCCTGCAATATCCTTGGAATTAAGGGGGAAGTTCAGAAAAAAAAAGAATGTTTAAATTGCTTCATGCTTAAATTCTGTTTTTGTCTCTGCAACGACAACACCAACTTGCCGCATCAGGAATTGTTGTTTGATGCGAGGCTTCCTCTTATTGCAAAAGAGTCGAAGAAGAAGAAGAAGAAGAAGAAGGAGAAGAAAAAGACGTCAATTTTTGCCTAGATGTGATTTCTCCAACAGATCCGGGAGGATCGTTCATGAGGGTCCTGGAAGGGAACCAGTCAAACTAGCTGGCCTGCAAACTCAGACATGAGCTGTTCAAGGTCACATCTCAGAACTAAATATGGGCTGGTTTAGATCAGGGTTGATCTCTGCTGAGTGGGAATTGCACTTGCTGGAAACCTTTTTCATGAATGAGTGGCAGTCACTGAGCATATTTGATCCCCGTTCAATTTCAAGCTGCGGTTTCCGATTAACTGATAATTATTCAGTCGTTCGATAAAACTTTAATCAGGCGCGCAAACCACTGAAATCATTTTTCAGTCTTTTTTGCGCTTGAGAGGAAAGCAAACTCGTGCGTAAAAGTTCTCCAAACCAAATCACGCACCAAATAAAGAGTTCAACTGTTCAGGAACTTCCGGATTTTGAAAAATGAAGCCTTGTTTTCGAATCTCTCAACATTCAAACCCACCTCCCCTCCGAGTTGCTGAAACCCGGCCGGCATGACTTTGGCAGCTCCAGTCGCAGTTGGTGACAGATGCGTCCGGTGCCAAATGGAGACACGTGAAACTCCCCCGGAGAGTGCAACAGACCCTGCAGGAATTAAACACAAAAACCAACCAAGAAGTAGAATCCACAGGCTATGAGTCGAGTGCGTCCTGCGAGGTGTCCTCCCTTCTTCTGAAGTTTGTGTTGTGTTTCCTTCAGCAGGAGTAGAGTGACACCTGCTGTCCCACGTGCACGCCTCTCTCTCTCTCTCTCTCTCTCTACAGGGGGGGGTTGATTTAGAGGTCCTGGCTTCAGGGGCAAATAGGAAGCTCTCTTGACATTAACTACTATTGGCTGAAGGTATCAGGAGAGCGTGCGTGCAGGAAGAAGTTATTTGGTTCTTACTCCAAGGGGTAGGGGGCCAAAGAAAAGGTGTGATTGAAGATTTTACATCTTTGGAGCTCATGACAGGCCCGAATGTAATCCATATCAGAGCCGGAGGTGCCAAAGACGGCCCAGATGAGGCCCGAACGTGTCTGCTGTGTGGGAGGTGCTGAATACAAGCAAAGATGCAAGAATGTGTACCATCTTGCTAATTTTTTTTTTTTTTTTTTTTTTGCAGGTAACGATAGATTTGCAGCCACAAATTCACAGAAACGGTGCAGGTCACATTGTTTCACAGGTGCCAGACCTCAGACGAACTCATCATCACCAACAATGACTCATCATTTCTCCTTGGCAGCAAAGAGGGGCTCGTCTCCGCCACCCTGCCCACCATTGTCTGTGTTCCCATCGGCCATAAATCCCTTTCTATTTCAGAACACATGCCAATGGGGTCATCAACCCCCCCCCCCCCCCTTCTGCACATGACAAAGCTTAATCCTCCTCCAGCAGGCAACAGGTGGTCCCTAAATTTGGTTTTTGCCACCTCCATTGTAGGGTTGGACTGAAGGAAATGAGGTGATGATGTGTTCAAGGGGATGTGTCTTAAGTGGGGAAATTGCAGATCCGCCAAGTGGAAAAATATCTGCTCTACATCTTTCAATAAAATCATCCAAACCCCGCCCCCTTTTGCAGACACACACACACCCTGTGTCACGCCATTCTCTCCTTGGAGCCAGTCACCTTTGCCTTTTCCTTCCCTCATACACAAGAGAGAAAGAAGGGAGCAACCTGACACCTCCAGCAACGCCGGGGGCCCCGAGCGCCACAGTCATGTGCGCGCCAGGGTTAGAGAGATGAGGCATAAATTCACAAACCCCCTTATGTAAACTTCTAAAACCACCTGTTCAGCGATATTTCACATGACGCAAAATGTCACCTGCGTTGCTGTTTGTGTGCTTTTATTGTTATGTCAAACAAAAATGCCACACCGCCACACGGACACACACATGTAGACGTCATGCGACCGCCCTCAAATGCAAGTGATGCAGGGAAAGAGCCCGTGTAAATACTGGTCCTCCTTGGAATGACCCCTTATGTGTTTGTGCGTGAGTGTGTGTGTGTGTGTGTGTGTGTGTGTGTGTGTGTGTGAGAGAGAGAGAGAGAGAGAGAGAGAGAGAGAGAGAGAGAAAGAAACACACACAAACACAAACACAAACTATCCTTGAGAGCAGATAATTTTGTGTCAGCATGTTCTATTGTGCCCTCAAATGGTGAAAATTGTAATTTTTTTGGTGAGAGGATCAGGTTGCATTCAGAAACTCTTCAGGGAATTTAGAATCAATATACCAAACGTGTGTGTGTGTGTTCTTGTACTTGCTACGTATTGAGGTCTAGAATATATATTTAACCAGCAGAGTAAGGACATTTTTGGAAAGTGAGGACATTTTAGCCGGTCCTCACATCTTCAAAGGGCAGTTTGAAGGTCGAGACTTGGTTTTAGGGTCGAGGTTCGAATTAGGTTGTGTGTGTGTGTGTGTGTGTGTGTGTGTGTGTGTGTGTGTGTGTGTGTGTGTGTGTGTGTGTTGGGGTCAGCTGGTTCAAAATGATGGTCCAGCAAATCAAGTCGCGCAACAGATGGCAGGTGTTGCGGCGTGTGACAGTCGAGCCAAACTTTATTGTCAGCTTGTCTGCTTGTTGAAGAATTCTCAATCCACACCCCAGGCATAACATGATGAAGGTACGGAAGATTGGTAGAGCCAGGTAGAAGAAAAGGCATTAAAAGAGGAAGATTTTGATTAATGTGGGGAATTATTTTAAAAATGAGAATCATGCCGAAATGTGGAGAATGATATATCAAGATTTAATGCAAAAGTCCTTATATTTATTACTGCACTATTGTATATTTCTTAAAATAGAAGGACGTTCTTTGTTAAACCTGATTCTGAAGTATAATTTCACCATTTCCTCTAAACAAGGCATTTTGTCGACGTTCATTTACACTGACATTACTATTGAAATGTTGTGTTTATCGTCAACAATTTCTTTTCTTGTGCAGTCTTTCCAGGCCCTAAACCTCCTACGTACAAAGATGAACATCTGTGACTCAATGTCTGTAAAGAGGAGCAGCATTCATTAAATAAAGCGCTTAGAACAAACTATCAATTAAAATGGAGTGTTTATTATGATACTTATTGAAAAAATAGTACTTTTCTTTAAACCTAAACCAGAGGAGAGGACGAAAATGATAAAACAAACCTAAAAGAATAGTTTTTTTGGATTCCTACACAAAGACTTTGATGAAAATATTAATATTTTGTTTATAATAGTTAGCTTCATGGAGCTACAGCCAGCGGGTGGTTAGTTTAGTTAATTAGCATAGTTAAGTTTAGCTTAGCTCAGCTTTCAGCTTAGAAGATAGAGCTAGCTTAGCGCTTAAGAAGCTACAAGATATTATCCTACATACATCCAGGAAAATAATGTCAAGGAAAATACTTTTTTGGGGGGGGACATATTCAAAGACTTTGATGAAAATGTGAATATTTTGCTCTCAATTGTAGGTTACGTTGAGCTACAGCCAGGGGATGGTTTGTTTTGCTCAGTTTGTATTATTTTATCTTAGCTTAGTTTAGCTCATTTTGTCTTTCAGTCTAGAAGAAAAGGCAAGCTTAGCGCTCAACATGCTACAACAAGATATCATCCTCCATGTTTTGAAATACACAAAGACTTTGATGAAAACGCTTATATTTTGTTAGTAGTTGTTAGCTACGTTGAGCTACAGCTAGCAGGTGGTTCGTTTAACACAGTCTATGTCATTTTAGCTAAGCTAGGTTTAGCTTATTTTAGTTTTAGCCGAGAGGAAACAGCTATTTAGCTCTTCAGAAGCCGCACCAATATTAAATCCCTCATAAAAATCAAGGAAAATGTCGAGGTGGCTTTTATTTGTTTGTGTGCGGATGAAACAACCTGTAAAACCCGTATAATAGTGAACTTTAAACGCTAGCGGGTGGATATTGTCTCTCCATAAATATCAAACTATTCCTCCAACACTGCCATTTTTAAGCGTATTATACCGCTCTAAAGCTCAAGACTGTCTCAGCTCTAAGAGGAGGACAGAAATAAAACCCATTCAAACAGGAGCAGTTAGCAGTTAGCAAGAAGAAGGTTTAATCTATCAGGCATTCTACTCCTCTACTCTGAGGCAGATTTTCAGAAAAGTACATTTCCGACATCTGGAAGACAAAAAAACAACAACAGTAAAAATACATGTAAGAAAACAAATTTTGTTTGCATAAAGCTGTCTAAAACTTTCTTGCTTGGAGGCCTGGGGATTATTCATTTAAATTTCTGTGACTTCTATGTATCATCCTAAGTTTTTTGATTGAATACCTGAGGGTGAATTTGAAGCAACAAGTTGAAACACCTAAACTATCATTTAAAAAAAAAAAACAACATTAAATGAGACAAGACTGCGTGGTTGTAATATCGTAGTTTTGCTGCGTGCGTCCTGATTGACTTGTGTTGGAAGATTTCAAACTATTTTTGGAGCGCGATGATAGAATCACACTTTCAAGGCTGAACCAAGTCAATCTGGACACGTACAGTAAAACACTAGATTTGCTTGGAACACCGATATGAAGAGTGAAAGCTCATACGATGCTCTCGGCTTTCTGCCTGCTGCTGACTCCTTGGATTGTATCCATGTGACCTGAAGTAACCACTGGAAGAGATTCCCTGCCTGTCAGCGGAGCCCGTTGTCCCGCCTCTCGCAAGTCACGCCATGACAAAATATTAAATTACACGAGATTATTTCCACATTCTGCTGCTGATTCTGCTAAAAAAATTCTGCTATAACCTCAGGGACTGTTAGCGTATCACTCAAAGGTCAGATAGCTACGTAGCGCCTGTGTGGCACCAATAACCGCAGCACTCTCAGCGAGATGGACCAGAACCAACATTCAGTGCATACTGTTCAGATGGGGCCCGGTTTGAGGTCGCAAAAGCGCACGAGGACAAAGCCGGGTCAGATGAAGCAGCCAGGTTCTTGCTTCTCTGGAGCTCCCCCCCCCGGTGGAGGGAGTTGATCTTATCAGCAAAGGGGCATTAGAAGGGTGGGGAGTGGTGATTTCATCCTGTTGGCACAGATTATCACAAGAAATAATCTCACATATTCAAAGAAGTCCAGCCATTCTTGACCTTTGACCTCACTGAGGGGCGGAAAAAGCAGAAAGAGAATTCCGGGGACACAAGTCCTCGTTATCAGGTGGAACTCTGAATCAAAACTGCCTAAGTTCACCTGATGTTATTTGCATTTTCAAATTATGAAACTTGCCAAAGGTTGCCCTTGTTGCTGACTCGGCATTTTAAACAAAAGTAAACAAGTGGAAGACATTTTTTACTGAGGAGAACCTTGAAATTTACCACAGGGTTTTTTTTTTTTAATGTAAACAAAAAAAACCTGAAAAAAACTTTGTTTTGTGGGCATAAACAGTATCTGAATTTATGCCTTTTCTACTTTATTCAATAAAATTACCACGGTAAAATAAGCCTTAAGGGTCAAGGTATCAACATAGATTATTTTATTTATTGTTTTAAGTGTGCACAAATATATAAAAATATGAACCTGAAATAATAACAGAGGCTTTACATATATAAGTACTTTACCTTTATGCACAATTGTGAAAAAAAAACTGATGTAAGTTCAGAGTCTGACACTGGAAATCCAAACATTTTACATTTTTTTTATAAGTGATTTAGCAATCATAAAATTGTGTAATTGTGTTGTTGAAACTAAGGAGCTTTAATATGAATAAAATAGCGTTTTTGATTTCATAATATTGGTAGAAATCTGAATTTATTGCCGTAACCTTTAATTTGAATGGTGCAATAAGGATTAGTTGTCATTACGTCATGATGTCGTCATGTTGCGTTCACGGTACGTCAGGAATGTACAACTTTAATCTTTGTATCATGTGCTTGTGATTCTGTTTTCCATCTGAATTGAGTAGAAAATAATTCCTTCGATAATGAAAAAACTGTGAATATATTATTAATTTATTATTTAAATGGATAGATTTTTTTTTAACAACAAATGTTTTTATTTTATTTTACCACAGTTTTAATAGAACTTTCATAATCTTCATCAATCATAAAAGACACAAATCTGAGGTAAGTTTTTAGATATCCTTGGAGTATTTTTACTGCTCTGTACAGGACTGTATCCGTAGTAATCCTGCTGTTTTGCCGCAGGATATGAAGGCAACACCGGGACGTCCGAGTGGTGCGTTCAGGAAAGCGGGATGTGATTGGACGCTGCAGCGAGTTAAGCAGCTTCCCCTCCCCCTTCCTCTTTTGGGAATCCCCGAACAACGTGCTCGGACTTTTCTTCAAAATATTTTGGGCATTATTCGATCGTTTCAGCTCGCCTACTTTACCCTGACAGGTGACTCATTCTCAGTGACAGTGGTAGCGGGACGGACTGAGTAAGCAAACCGTGTGGTGGCACCGCCATGCCGCCAGTTGACCCCCGGGAGAGCGACTCATTTGTCCGACAAAGAAAGTTTGACGCTAGTTTCGCTAACTAGTTCAGCGGTGTCCAAAACGTAGAGCTCGCGTTGTTAGCTTGCTAGGCTAACAGGAAGCGGCTAATAACAAACAACCGTTGTATTGTTAAGATGCCAACAGAACTGATGTTGAATATGCGACTTCCGTGCCGAAGAAGGAGCTTTTAACGGTTTTTATCGAGTCATGTTTGTGATCGAGCGAAGCTCCATTCAGCGAGCGTAGGCCAGCTCGAGAGAAAAATGCTAGCTAGCTAGCTTTAGCAGCTTGTTTTGATTTTCACGTTGAGTTTGTGTGGTTGTCCGCAAAGTCGGTTAGTGGAAGGTTAATTTCAATCAAGTAGATTATGGGTAAAATAAATAAAGTGATGTGGTTTGACAGTCGGTAACTCCACGTGATAAGTTAGCATTAGCCCGGAGGAAGGGAGGGAGGCCTAACTTGGAGTGAATTCAACTTTGTATACTTGCTTTTCCCGTAGTGCAGCGATCAGATTTAACGTTTACACTTCACCTGAGGAATGTGTGGAGATTTACACAGATTTTTCATTGATAATTTTACCTTTATTGCTAGTTATTTGTTTCAGCTGGGGGGGGGGGGGCGTTGATGAATTTGTTATTTTGAATATAACGATATTCGATTAATTGATTTTAGGTTAGTTATTTGAATTCATGAGTTATACTCTTGCGTTGAGTATTATGAGATATCGAAGTAAATATCTCTGAGTAAAATCCTCAAGTAGACTTTTTTGGGAATGCATGACAGGACTTCAGGCCTGGTAAAATGATTTTCCAAATGCTCCGACCGTTTTATTTTAGAATTGAAGCAATAATTATTTGAATAACATGAATAGGTTGGTAGATGCTTATAAACGAATTGTATAACCTGCAGCTTCACTCTGTCTTATAAGTGAAATATGTGGGGGGGGGGTGGCAGACCTTTAGAAATATTTTTTTTAACCGGTTTAGTAAATTATTGCCTTACTCATGTTACACAGGTTCTATTGGGGCTTGTGAAAGATAAATCTGTCTGACCTTTGTTTTTTGCAGTCTCAACTGAAGTCTTCACTTCCTGTCGCTTCCTTGCAGTCTTCCTGCCTCTCGGCTCTTCCTGACTTTTTTTTTCTCTCAACTGGGAAAAGAGGGAAATAAAGGATGGAAGAGCAAGGGTACAACAGTCTGCCTCTGAGCCAGAGCCTGCCTGACTCCTTCATTGAATTGTGGGAGAGCGTGTAAGTTGTTGTTAATAGCAGGTTAAATTTGAAAAACAAATTGGAATTGTTAAAATAAGCTAATCTGACTCTAATTGTGTCTGTAGGGTGACTGCCTCCATCGGCACAATTCCCCCTGTGGCAACGGAGGGGAGGCCCGACGCTGGAAACATGGAGATGCCGGTATGTAGGTCTCCTGGAGGAGGAACTTGTGTCACCTAGAAGCAGAGCTGTCAGACTGACTCAAGTCTCCGTTGCAGATCATCAGTGATGAGGCACTGGCTGAGAACTTTGACGAAAAGCTGTTTGAGCTGCTTCCTGAAGTCTCCACCCGAGATAGCGCGTCCACCCAAGATGGCGTTTCCCCCCTGACCCCCACTGTCCCCGTCACCACGGACCATCCGGGAGAATACGGCTTTCAGCTGCACTTCCAGCAGACCGGCACGGCCAAGTCGGTCAACTTCACTGTGAGCAATCCCACACTCGAGCTCTCAGGATTCAGAAATGGAATGTGAAGAGATGAAGGAGTGCTTAGCAGCCCGCAGATACAAATTGTTCCCTCAATTTATTTATTTTGAGGCTTTTAAATCTAAATAGTTCCCTCAACTACTACTTGTGTGAACAAGTTTGTTTTTTTCTGGCCTAATTTTTTTCCCCTCTCTTGTCTCTACACACAAACACACACATTGATCTCCGGTCACTTAAGGGCTTTATATACTGTACTTTTCAGGTACAAAATCTCAGCCTAAATGTGGCCACACACACCAGATATCTGATCCCATCTCCTCTGATCGGTCAGAGTGGAATTCTCAGTCATTTCAGGATTAAATTTTTTTTTAATTTCTGCGCTTGAAGCAGTCATTTTCTTTGAATAAAGTCGATCTAAATTCCTCACGCGTGTTTAAATCCCGTGTGGGCCAAACCTGCAGTAGCGGCGGGCTGCTGTGTCCGCCCGGAGACAAAAGGGACGTGGAGAGCCGCTGGCATGGTGGAGCGCAGAACCACAAGACTGCAATAGGATGGAGGCAGAAAGTACAGCTCCTGTCGGCCGATGGAGGAACTCAGTCGGTTAAACTTTAGGAGGTTTACAGGGAAGGTGTTGCTATTCAGGGGAGTCACTCAGGACAGAAATCACCACTCAATCCTCTGTGTGAGAAAAGTGAGGCTCTCAAACATTTGAATAACCGCGAAAGCAAAGCATCTTACCATGCCGCGCGCTCAAATCCCCTCAGAGGTCTTGGTGCCATCCATGTGGAATCTTTATTCATTCTGGCGTTTTCGCTAAAGTTTAACGTGCAGAGTTTGTCACCACTTCCCAAGAGCCAATTGCGGTCAGCTTCCTACGCTGACTCACCCAGCAGCTCGCCGCCATTGGCCAGTTCAGATGAGGTTTGGGTGGTCTACCCTGAAAGTCCTGCCCACGTGACTTGCACTCCGGTGTGTGAGTGTGAGCGCTGCAGCGCAGCTCTGACATGACGGGACATGTTCCTGCATCGGCTTCCTGCAGCACTGAAGGGGTTAAAAACGCGTGAAAGGGAGGTTAAAAAGAACAGATTATTTAGAGAGACTTGAGATTCTTTTAACAAATTTGACAGTGGAAGACCATTGTTTCAGATGGTTCCTGTGTCCCTGCGAAGGACAGACGGGTAACACCGGCTCTACGTTTGCTCCCCCTTTAGTTTTCAGAGCTGCTCAACAAACTGTACTGCCAGCTGGCCAAGACCAGCCCCGTGGAGGTGCTGGTCAGCAAGGAGCCCCCCCGGGGCGCCGTGCTCAGAGCCACCGCCGTGTATAAGAAGACGGAGCACGTGGCCGACGTGGTGCGCCGATGCCCCCACCACCAGAACGAGGACGGTAAGAGTAGGCACAGGCGTTCTACCACGCATGGGAGGACGTGGCTGCTTTTCAAGTAATCATGAATGTTTTCTTGCGGTTCAGCGGCGGAGCATCGCAGCCATTTGATCAGAATGGAGGGTAGCGAGAGGGCTCAGTATTTTGAAGATCCGCACACGAAGAGGCAGAGTGTGACCGTCCCATACGAGCCCCCGCAGGTATACACCTCCCCCTCCCCCCCATAGATGCCTGGAGGGGAAATACAAACACAAGAAACACAACATGCGACACGCAGAACTTCAGTGTCAGTCGCTGCTGCGGTCTCTAACGCGTCTGCTGTTCTCTTCCTCAGCTGGGCTGCGAGTCCACCACCATCCTGCTGAGCTTCATGTGCAACAGCTCCTGCATGGGGGGGATGAACCGCCGCCCCATCCTCACCATCCTGACCCTGGAGACCCCTGAGTAGGTCCACATCCCTCTCTGACTCCACCCACTGATTCAAAACTCCCCGTTTGATCAGACGATAATAACAACCACATGATGGAAAAGGCAGCTGCGAGGGTGGTGGTGTTTCTCAACTACTGGGCAGGGGTCCACAGGTGGGCCGTGAGCACCCTCTAGTGGGCTGCGAAACTGCGCCGAGTCAAAAATCTCACTTTTCTTTTCCTTTTTGAGGAAACTTACTTTTTAGATTGGTAGAGTAATCAGTCATAAAATATGAAGTCGTCGTTTTCAGATGCTAAGTAGAAAGCTAATGCTAACATTAGCCTGGCGTGTGGATGGAGCGCTTGAGGTACACCCCAATAACATTTCAAAGATCCTGTTTTTTTTTCCGTTGTACATAACATAATACTTGTTCTTGAGATATTTGAAATAGATGATTAGAATAAAACGGATTCCCCCCCCAAAAAACTTGGATTTTTTTTTTTTTTAGTGTCCTGTTAGCAGAATGAAGACTGATTAAATAGGAGACGTGGCGTAACTGGATGTCGTATTTATCAGCAGAGGAGTTTCCTTTGTCGGTTGTTGTGCTACCCACGATGCCCCCCACCCTCACTTAAGACTGTCCTTGACTGTTAAGGGGCCTGGTTTTGGGGCGGAGGTGCTTCGAGGTGCGCATCTGTGCGTGTCCAGGCCGAGATCGCAAAACCGAAGAGGGCAACCACAACAAACAGCAGAGCGGCACCAAACAGACCAAGAAGAGAAGTGAGTAGCTGTCCGGTAGGTTTTTAACGTGGAGGCTGCGCTCGCCGCCATAGTGAAGCGAACATCCCTGTCTTTCAGAGAGCACCCCCGTTCCTGACACCACCTCCACCAAGAAGTCCAAATCTGCTTCCAGTGCTGAGGAGGAGGATAAAGAGGTGTTCCCGCTATACGTAAGTCTCACTCACACACACACACACACGTGTGTATTAAGCTGGATGCTCTGACTTCCCGAGCTTGTAAATATCTGAGCTGTGTTCTGGCCTGCAGGTTCGTGGGCGCGAGCGTTACGAATGGTTAAAGAGGATCAACGACGGGCTGGAGCTGCTCGACAAAGAAGCGTAAGACGGCTCTCTTCAAATTAGAAGATGTTGAAGACGTCTTTCGACGTTTCCACGGTGACACGTCTTCATTTGTACGTGTGTCTCCACAGCAAAACCAAGAGCAGCAGCGTGTCGGTGAAACAAGAGTTGTCCGTTCCCTCCAGCGGGAAGCGGCTGCTGTACCGCGGCGAGAGGAGCAACAGCGACTGACTCCATCGCTCCAGCTCATCTCCTTCTGAGTTGAAATCAGGTTTTTTTTAACGGTGTAATAAAAAAAAGAGAGAGAGAGAGAGAAAATTAAAAAAAGAAATCAGGTTTTTCTCCCCCACAGCTCCTCTTGCTTCAGCTTGACGCAAAACCAACAAACACTTGAGAGAGAGAGAGAGAGAGAACACAGGAGGGAGGGCCGGTCCTCTTCAAGGGGGGGGGGGGGGGGGGGGGGGGGCTGGATTATTGGATTATCAGTGTTAATTCTGGCAGGGACTCTCAACTGATTTTTAAAATTCAGCCATGTTGCCAGTTGAAGTATTTTCTCGTCCTTTTTTTTTTTTTTTTTTTTTTGGTCGCTTATGGTCCGTCAGAACGGTGTTAAAGACCTCCATTCCTTCCTCGCCAGTAATTAAAGCCACCGAGGTCTCATCCCAACTCCGGTCACTGCCGTTAGTTTGAACAGGCGTTGGGATATTTGTTGTTCCGTTACCGTGCCGATAGCATTTAAATCACTTGGTGGTTTGAAATGTAAAATGAAAACAAAGTCCCAGTGTTTGTGTGATGTCCTTGAAAGGAAAAAAAAAACACACACACACAAAAAAGTCAGTGGAACTTCTTCCGCTTCCATCGCTGTAGATTCAGAAGGTGAGTTGCTGGCCGGCCCGCCCAAACCTCCTTTTTTATTTGAGTGAAGTTCTCTCAATGAAACCCTGAAGACTGAGAGCAAGATGATTTCATTTCACTGGACCTTTTTTTTAACAACTTGTAACGAGTCCCATCCATTATCTCTCCTGCTGTTGATGGAATATTTCCAATTTTTCTGACTTTTTGTATCAGCACTTGAGTTTCTGGTGACCAATCACTGTCCTCCCAGTACAACCATGTCATTTGTTTGTTTGTTTGTTTTATTTTTTCACTGCCAAAAAGTATAGTAAAGGCATTTCTTCATTTTTGTTTCTGTAACTGTGTAGATTATTTTTGGGATGTTAGTTTTGTATAAGAGGTTTCTACTATATTTTTCATTGTTCCTTGTTTTTGTTTTTTCCTACTAATCTGCATGATATTACTTAAAAGCTTAAAGCAAAAAAAAGCAAAAATAAAGGCATATTATAAAACACTTTCTGTTGTATTTGTTACATTAGTTCCCTTTTTTTTGAGGGGGGGGGGTTGTTTGCATTTTTCGGGAGATGGATGCAAATTCAGAAGTCTTAAAAGTTAATCATCTCTAACAGTAAATGGAGCCTTGTTCCTGCAGTCAAATGTAAATTTTCTTATTTGGTGTGTGTGTGTGTGTGTGTGTGTGCGTGCATGTCTCACGTCTCAGGCTATCCTGTGAGCATTAAGGACTGGGTGCATCTGTAGACTGAGGACAGATGTCCACACCTGACAAGTTTCTATAGATATTGTTTTAAAGTGGCTGAGATTCACTGGAGACCGACATGGGGAAGTTCTCTCTCCAGGCTACGGCCTGCATGCTAAGTTGTTGGGGTGAGTTTTATCTACTTCATTTGTTTTGTGCTGAAGCGAACTGGAAGAGTTGAGAGTTGGTAGTTTTTTTTTTTATTATCGATCATTCTCGTGTGCCTAGAAAATGCAGTGAAAGGGCATGAAAATTCCCCACGGCTCCAACATGAAGGTCGATTTACATTTGTCCCTATTTTTGTCTGTTAAAAAAACCCAAATACTAACTATTCCACGGGATGTAAAACCGGTTAGAGCAGCCAAGCCTCGGCATTTGTGAAGCTAAAACTGTAAACAAGTCATGACGTAATGCTGAGAGTGTAAATGGTTTGATTAGAGAAAGTGATGATTATTTATTGGCGTGTTTAAAGAGATCCTAACTGGATTGTTTGACTCGCACCTGTCTTCGTCTTCACCGGTTCCTCCCAGCCCTGGTGCTGATGGACGGCGCCGCGGAGAGAGAGTACTTTCCCCTGCGCATGAATTTCTCCTGGGATCAAGCTAGGAACCACTGCCAGGTAAAACACCAGGGAGAAGAAGTGTGAAAAATACGAAAAAGGTTGTTGTTACAGATCAGTTAAAAGCCTTTTAGTATTTTTTTTTTCTTTTGCTTGTTAAAATCCTGTTTTCACAACAAGCTCAATTCAGGATTTCTCTCAGAAATATGAACAAGAACTTAAAAAAAACTTCAGGAAATAATCAGGAATCCACCAAAAACTCAGACCCCCTCCCTGAAACCTAAACCCCCGCTTTAGAACATCACGGTATCAGTGGCGGTTTCGAGGCTTATTGAATGATCCTATAACTGATGGGACGTTTCTGAGGGAATCAGAAATGTTGACGGGAGGTCAGCGGGGTCCATCTTATGGGAAGCATTAATATCTGAGGTGGCACGTCAATGGATTTATTTAGTTTCACCTCAGAATACAGCTGGATTCAGTTCAATAAAATGGTGTTGAATCCTAACCCTGCCAGTGTCACCAAACTTGTAGGTGTTACAGAGTTATTAGAACTCTGCTTAATGTCCTAGTGTAGAGAATAAGATCTCCACGTATTGAGGCTGATGTTTCAGCTCTTCTCTAAAAGTTGACTTTTACAAATACAGGTGTGTTTCAAAGACCTGGTGACCCTCACCCCTGACAACATCCAAATCATCACCAAGAATCTCAGCTCTGACTACTGGATTGGCCTCCGGAAGAACTCCAACATGAGTTCCCCCTGGTCCCACTGGGCTAATGGTGATCTGTTGACCTTCCAAAACTGGAACCCCGGTTGGCCAGTGTTGAAATCCTCCACTCCCAGAAACGATTGCTGCAGCTGTGCTGCTGCAGACACAAGTTCAACTCCATGGAACAACATCACAAACCCATATACCACAGATTTTCCCGGATGGAACAACATCACAAAGCAAAATACGACAGATTTTCCTGGGTGGAACAACATCACAAACCAAAAAAATTCAGAAATGACTACAGTTGGACTCCCGGAGACCAAGATAAGTCCTAAACTAAGCCCTACAAAGTCAAGTCCTACCAAGTTAAGTCCTACAAAGTCAAGTCCTACCTGGCTACCAGAGGAGGCAACATGTGCACAATCAGTTACGATATTCCCAGATGAAACCGATCCTAAGTACATTGAAGATTCTTGTGTGGCCATGCTGAGCTTTGGTGCTTGGGTTGAAAAGGACTGCACAGATCACCTGCCTTTTATCTGCTATGAAGGTAGGCTTCATTTAAAGCAACTCTCTTTTTTTTTAAATTCTAAAAACGACCAACATTTGACTGTGAAATCGCACCAAATTCAGCACTACACTTACAAAGTTTCATAAATCAAAATTTTTGTTGTGTTGATTTTCAGTTCTTCGAAAAACAACTATAAAACTTTCTTTCTTGAAATGTTCTTCAGTGCAAATTATTTATGTCCATTATTGTTCTGCTCAATTCAGCCAAGTTTCAACTCCCATATGAAGACAGATTTTGTCAAAAGTAGCCTCCTTTCTCTTGAAAACATGTACATTTGCAGATGATGCAGTCTTTTATATTTAAGGGAGGAGACCAATTTCTGAGGCAGTAATTGATTCTCAACTTGTTCTATCATAGGACTAATGTTGTACTACACAAGGACTGTATTCCTCCACTAAAGGAAATGAAGCCAAACCCAAAGTTTACAAAACAAATGCATTTTTTTGCAAGGTTTACCACTGAGGCCCAAAATTGAATGGGTTCTTCCTTGGTCCATGCTATACCGCTTCGTCGTATTTGGTAAAAGTTTGATGGATCTTGATAAAAAGAAAAGAAAATACAGCGTTAACGGCTATGTTGTTAAAATTGGCATTGACGTGGCACATAATCAATCATTATTAGCAATTAAACATGTTTTATTGGAGTTTCCTTCTGGAGCTTCCAGCTTCTATGGGTATTTCCACCAGCCATGATCACCCACTGCCTAAACCATGCTTCTATTTCCACGCACAGATTCATTTTCAGGGGAAATTCATGTCACAAATGTGACTTCCACAAGTGCTGTTCTGATGTTGCCCGACAGGCCCGATGGCATCAGCCATTACCGTTTCGAGGTCAATGGCAAAGAGGAAACAGACAACCACACTGATCTGATCCACCTTGTCAAACTGACACAAGGCACACGCTACTCAGTCAAGGCGTTCCCTGTCAAGTGTAGCAGAGACCTCAACCCTTTTGCGGCCGACTTTTACACCCGTGAGTATTCATCTCAGCAGCTTCAACTGTACAGGCGGGAATGAGTGAATCTGATTACAGATGCATCATAACATTGATTGTACTGAGGAAGTTAAGTAGCTATTAATGGGACTGACCTCCACAGTTATATTTTTTTAGGACCAGAACATGCTCGGTTGCCCCCCCCCCCCTGCAAACCCACCTTGGATCCAAAAACAGGCTGATATTTAAGGCCCTTTTTTTCCAGTTTTTTTCACCGATTACTTCCCGGTATTTTTAAAAGATACGTTTGTTTTCTGCTCACGCAAGAAGACAAGTAAAACTCCAGAAAAAAGCTTGTGGTTTAAAAAATATTTGCACTACATCAAATTTTCACTTGTAACATTTTTATTGTAACCCTTATTTTGAAAAGCTAAACATATAAAATGCTTTTTTTTTTCTCTTCGGTTTCTTTTATTTCAGGGCCTAACAGAGTCGAGAATCTTACGATCACGGCAACAGACACATCTGCATCCTTAAATTGGATCAAACCAGCTGGGGACTTAGATTTCTATCTCATCGAGGTCTCCGATCGTCAGTTTAAAAGCTGCAATGTGTCCATAGAGATTGACAGCTTGTTACCTGGAAACCTCTATACATTCACCGTCCTTGCTCAAGTTAACAACACACAGGGTGAAAAAACGGAAAAAGACGAATACACCAGTGAGTACCAACCAATTAAAAATTCTTATTTTATTATCTGCCAGATAATTTAGAAAGTTGCACGCGTAGGGACGTCTTTGATATTCATCTTTTTGCTTCCAGAGCCTGGAAAAGTATCCTGCTTGAATGTGTCTGATTATACGGAGAACTCACTTCAGCTCAAATGGTTGCCACCTAAAGGCCACTTCTCAGAATTCAGGGTGAAGTGTGAGTATGACAACAGGTAAATTGATGTCTGACTAATCTCTATAAACAGATTGTGTATATTCATACAGAATCTGTAGGTGACAGAGAAAATGGTGGGACAGTGACGTTTTTATTGTTTCAGTTTGAGCAGCTTTGACCAATTTCAAACTGCTACCTGAGTGTTAACTGTTTTTTTTTTGTTTTTTTTTTAAACTTTCCATTCGTATTTGTCATCTTTCAACTCAATGCAAATCTTTCAAGTTGTTACATGGGTTGTATACAATGAGGGACTGACGGATCAAGGAAGTCCTGGACCAGATATCTGCTGGCTTCACCAGAAACCCTCTAGACTGTCAGATGTAGCTGATGGGTTCTGGGATTGATGCTTGAGAAGTACAGTAGAGGTTGGAGCGATGTCACATCAGGTCAGTAATAAGAATCCGCCATCCTAAAAAGTTCACAAGAACTGGAGACTTGATTTAGAAAACGCGGGACGCCTAAAATTGTTCCCTTGAGGGTCCAAAAACTAAAACCGAATGGTGGGTCACAGGCAAAAAGCAAGGAAGTTTCAGAGATTGCTAGGATTTACTTATTTAGTTTTTTGTAAGTTTGGGGTGTTTATGTGCTCGCAACTTCTCTTTTGTTCAGAAATAAACTACAAATAAATGTTGTTATTATTCATTCTACATGGAAATAACGCCTCCTATCAGAACTGACATCTATGTGAAAAATCCCCAAGCGGACATTCCAGACCTGCCAGCAGGCACCAAGGTAACGCTGTATGTGACGGCGCTGGTCAATAACAGGACTCTGGAGGGAGACAATGCAACTGTGGTTGGCTACACTGGTAACTCTGATAGTACAAAATCTCTGTCCTGTTTTGTTAAATATCATCAATGTGATTGCATGACTCCATCCTAGCTCCTGGACCCATCACAAGTCTGACTGTGACAACAACCGAGAACTGCCTCAATGCCAGCTGGAGCCCTCCTGCAGGAGCCAGTGACCAAGTGTCCTCTTTCACTGTGTATCTCAGACCAAGCGGCAGCCAGGAGACAGAAAGAGAAAAAGTGACTGTCAGTCATCATGTATATTTCGACGGGCTGAAGTCTGGAGAAAATTACACAGTGAGCGTCGAAAGCGTAAAAGAAAGTTCAAGGGGTCAGCAAGTGGAATGCTCTAATTTCACTTGTGAGTAACTCTGTGTGTGTGTGTGTGTGTGTGTGTGTGTGTGTGTGTGTGTGTGTGAGAGAAAGAGAGAGAGAGTGCTTATTGTCCATCCGCCCCAGTGTTGTACAAGAAGACAGATACACTTCACTCTTCTGTGGCTGCATACAAACTGACAGAGACGAGCTGACCGCTAGTTAGCTTAGCACTATAGTGACAAAATGAATAAAAAGCACTTTTCTTCTAAGTTGTCTTTACCATTGTATTGATATAACTAGGGTCTGAATATGAATTGATAGGCGACTCTTAATGGAAGTACGCCAACACTTCCTACCGACAACCATTCATTGCGCTAAGCTACATAGCAGTTAGCTAGTTAGCAGCCCATGTCCCCAAAAGTAGTGTGCCTTTAATCCTGCCTAGTCCGTCACAAATCACACTGAGAAAAAAAACCAAACACTGAATATAAAAACACATTGCAGTGACGAACGTTAAAAAAAAAATACTGTCAACAAATGATGAAAATATCTGAAACTTTTATAAACAAAATGTCATTTTACATAAAGCAAAAACACATCCTTTTGCCCCTCTTTCTTCAGTGCCTTCCAAGCCTACGGATGCCAACGTCACCTACGCCAACAAAAGTCACATCATAGTTAAGTGGAAGGCCCCTGACAACATCGGCATACCCGTGTACGTGGTCAACATCAGCAACGGTGTTTGGGACTACACCAAGAGTGACACGGTGACAAACCAAACCAGCTTTGTGTTCCCCAATTTGAAATCAGGAACCACCTACAAGATTAAGGTTCAAACACAGGCGAATGATTGGTTAAGCCTTCCTGAAACTGTGGAGGGGACAACAGGTGAGACCGTCGTCCTTAAAAAAGAAAAACCTCTACAAATGGGATTTCTCAGAAGTACAAAATTCTGAGGGTGTTGTTTCTTTTTGGTGTCAGTTGAATGAGGATTCACGAAGGAGAGAATAAGATTCAAGGTCTTGTCAGACGTCTGCGGAAGCCGAGAGTTACCATGCTTGTAATTAATGTTTAACGGCGTTACCTTGAGATCCCGGGGTTAATTAAATCAATTGTCTTGAGGAAACAGAAAGTAGATTTCTCAAGACTACAACTCTGTGATGGAGACGTCAAAAACAGTTTGATCAAACCTGATTTCAACCTTCAAGAAGCCCAGCGCAGACCGACTGGGACGTTATCTCTCACGTCAAAACTGCCGTCTACGCGTGCTGGCGCTGCCCTCCTCATCTCCCATGAACTAAGAGGAGAAAATATTTCCTTCCCTCCTAAGTGCTTTAACGAGACAACCCTTCCCGTCAAGATTTTCCAACGATCCGTGTCATCACTTTAGTCGAGCGCCCTCTACTGTATGGAGATTTTCCATGAAACCATTTCAAAAGCTGGCAGAGGGAGCGTTAAATTAAATGAGTGTACCAAGCAGACACAAGAAAACAACAAAAAAGGCGAGGCATATTTTGAAGATAAGATTGCATGCTTGGTTATCTGTTCATCTACCATGATCGCTGCATCCGTAGAGTCGTACAAAGCTTTTTGGCTTTGTTAGATATTCCAAGTTTTCGAAACTCTGAATATAAAAACCCAAACTGAACCACATAGAAATGTGGTACAAAAGTGTCTCACTGTCATGGCCTCTCATATCTGAGCAGGTGTCTAGTCCCTGTCTGACCTCCACAACCATGATGGTGTATTTACAGGCTGTTTCCTTCCTCTTCTTATGTCCAACCACCTCTGTCCCCTAGATGCTGAGAAGAGGACGATCAATCTGTCGATGATGTGCTCCTCAAAAACTCCCCTCTTGTGTGACAAAGAGAAGGGGACGGTATTTAATGATGTACGTCAGTTATAACACGTGAGACACGCTGTTGGTTTTCGATGAAAAAAAATACCACTTTTTTATGTTCACAAAATGGAGTAACTTTGATGTCTACTAAACTGGATTAATTTGGGTGTGTGTGCGTGTGTGTGTGTGTGTGTGTGTGTGTGTGCGTGTGTGTGTGTGTGTGTGTGTGTCCCCTTCTTAGAGACAGAACACACATGTGAACCAACCTTTGACAAATCATAGCACTGTAAGGACATTTTGACTTGTGAGGACATTGTGGACAACCCTCAGAACATTAAAGGCAGCTCAAATGTCTGGACGAGGTGTTTGAGTGCGATCAGCGTTAGGGTTAAGCATTTATTTGTGATGGTTAAAGTTGGGGTAAAAGGCTTGGGAAGGCATTACGTTAATGATAGTCCTCAGAGAGATAGAAACACAAGTACGTGTATGTGTAACTTTCTATTCTTTTTACCAAACTTGACAAAACACAGCACTGTAAGGACACTTGGACTTTGGAGGACATTTCACAACTTGGAAGGGCTGGTGCAAGGGCCAAGACTTTGTTTTCAGTCAGAGGTTAGAATTAAGTGTTGGGTATGGACCCTGTTAAAATGGAACCTGGAAGTGTTTCTTTCAAAATAAAAGCCTCAAAATAGAAACACCTCTACATGGGAAGAATTCACAACAGTCAGGGTTAGTAAAGGTCTAGGGAAGGGATAATGTCAATGAAAGTCCTTAATATATTTATACGAGTGTTTTTGTGTTTGTGTTTGTGTGTGTGTGAGTGTGTGCGTGCATGCGTACGTGCGTGTGTGTTTGTGTATTAATCATTTTCCATTCCATTGAATTCGTTTTAATATTTGTGTTTTTTTCTGTTGTTGTTGTAGTTGAAATCATTTTTGAAACAGGAGCTGCCGGATGTTTTCTGGGATTTGGAGCAAGATGGAGCATCAAATGACTCAAAACGTTTCTCTTTAAGTGGTTAAGTGATCCTCAGAGTCTTGTGTCTTATTGTTGAAGCCAAAAAGTTTTTTGTGTTTTTTTAATCTGTAGAATTCAAATGATATAATTTTGTCATTCGTGATAACATCCTGTTAGAATTCGTGAAATATAATTAACATTTTACATTTTAATTTACAATTTTTTAATCAAAAAGTGTTATATAATATTTATTTGATTCCTCTGATTTTTTTTTCTCATGTTTTTTTAAAACATTTTTATTTCCAATGAAAAACAAAAGACATATGGTTGTTAAAATAATAAACCTGATCAATTATACATCCAAACTTTTGCTTTGTAAGTGCAAATAATGAGAAACGAAGACATATTTTTGATGCAATCTTGAACATTTATATATTTTTGTTTGTTGTTGTTATGCTGAGAGAAATTGCATTACAATGTGTGCAATGTTTTAATGGATAATGAATGAAATATGCACTAACAGTACACTGTTGTGTCAGGTTTACTCCAAGTTTCCTGCTCCATTGCTTGCAAAAATTATAACATAATTCAGTTTAATGTTAAATAAATGAGCTCAGACGAACAACAGCAGTTACACAAATCAATAAATGTAAAACGGAAAAGAATAATTCATTTTTACATACTCAAAAGCAGCCATTCATAAATGAATAACGATTTTTCTTTATTCTGCATAAATTTTTTTTAAACGCATACAACTTTAATCAAACAGGTGAGAATGACATAGTATTTATCTATATAATTAATAAATAAATATACTTTCATATAATTCTACTTTAGCATGGCCCACAGTGAGGCAGAGCAAATAAATGCTCTGTTTATATACACTAAACATGGTTGTAACCAGAAATTGTAAAAAAAAAATTAAAAAAAATAATAAAATGAAATAAAAAAGAAAATGAATAGTGAATCTTTGTGGTTTTACATAATAGCAAAACAGTAATACATCAGATTTCACATTATTCTCCCAAATCTCAACATATGATTAAAATTAATATGGTATTTAAAAAAAAAACTATTTTCAAAAAACAAAAAAATGTATTCATATTAGCTCTTGCATCCCATAATGTCAAGACTAAAGTTACAGTGTGTTGCTCTATGTATTTTTTAGTCTGTAAAGGTTGTATGCTATTGTATATGCAAAATCTTCTTAATGTCTTATTACTGTTATATTATTGTCATTGTTATCATTATTACTTGGCTAAAAAGTTTCGACAAAAAAAATTGCTGCCATAGATTTTTGAGCCTAAATCAAGACATATTTTTTTGTGAATGAAATGTGTGCCCAGTTTTTTTTTAAAGTAAATTATAATTAAATATAAAAAATAAAATAAATTCAATAGCCTTAGAATGTGTTTTACATATATAAATGTAGCTTATTTATGGATAAACTCACTTGCTACTTTTCTTTCAGATGTGAAATGTATGGTGATATGATAAGATGTTAGATTAAAAGTCAAACAAATATGACAAATTTATTAAATATTTATTTTTGGCATCACAAAGTGCATGTATGCTTGTAGAAGGAGTATATTTTTGCATATGAAGGGCAACAGTGGAAAACTGACTGACATATTCTGCTTGTTAACTTTAATAGCCTAGCTTACTCTTAAAATCCACTTTTAAATATTCCTCAGTTTGTGTAACTCAAAATCTGACAAAAAAACTTACATATTTTAGAGTGCCATAATCAGATACATATTTAATACAGATATTATTTCTCAGCACTTTGATATGATTAAGCCAGGCCTCCACAATCAGTTTGTAACTGAAGCTAAACAGATTTTGAATTCTGACTATTTTTTTTTTAAGGAAATTCAGAGTAATATCTAAAGTAACATTTAGAGAAGGTAAATTCCTCAGAATTGTTTTTGAACATCAGTTCTTTATCAACTTAACTGATAATTTCACTTCTGGATTCAAAATCAACTTTTTTCAATCTTCTTCCAAGTTTATATTTTGGTCGGCGGGATGATTTTCATGAGCGTGCGGCCATCCAGGGGGGCAAACAGAGGGTACAGCTTCCCTTTGAAGTTACTAGTGAAGGTGTAGATGTGGGACTTGGTCTCGGCATTGTAGAAGGAGATTTGACCTTCTTCATAGTCTAAGTAGATCCCCATCCGTTGTGGGACCAGGCCGATTGGCAGCTGGGTCTCTGGCTTGGTACAGGCGTAGAACTGGTGTGTGCTGCGCCACAGGGCCCAGTAGCCTCTCTTTGGGGTCATGGGGAAGCGGCCTTGACGTTGGGAGTCGACAGTGGTCAGTCCTACACGCCAGTAGCCGTTGTTGACTATGTCCACCTCCCAATAGTGGCGGCCACTGCTGTAGCCCTCCCAGCCCAGCACGCAGGGCCAGCTGTCGAAGCGCTGAGAGCTGTAGGGCAGGTCGGCCTCTGACAAACCCTCCTGGACTCGACGCTGGTCGTCTGACAGCAGCAGCCATGGGTGGTTGGTCATCGGGTCAAGAATCACATCAGCTAGTAGCATGAAGTGAGACAGTTGGCACAAGTGAGCATTGATCATTTCTCTGTTGTTTTGTGAGATACAGAAAGAAATAGAGGTTGTTCTTACCTGCTGCACTGCAGATCCAACTCCAAACTGAAAATGGAGAAACAGCCGTTATATTATTATTTCATATAAAGTAGATGAGGGAAGTACCCTCATGCTAGTGTTTCTGAAGATGTTTGTTTGTACGTCTGTTGCTAGGATTATGCAAAAAACAACAACAACAACAAACAAACCATGAAGATGAATTTCACCAAACTACCAAACGTGAGGGAGGGGTGTAGAACGGATCAATGAAGCATCCCTTAGATTTGGGGGCAGACCCTTTAAACATAACTAAAAACTGCCTTTTTTTCAGATTCGGTTTAGTGGAGTCGACTTAGGGCACGGTATGCACCCTCACAGTGACTTCATGTTTGTGACTGGTTTAGTTTATGGGAACTGGACTCCTCCTGGAGTCATTATTCAGTTGAACTGAATTGATTCTGAGTACTCACCTGAGTTTGGGATGTATCTTGGAGTTCCAGCTTTCCAGGTGCGTTGCTTTGCTAGGAGCCATAACTGTGGAACCATCCTCTAAAAGTGAAATAAAGATCGAACGTAAGTATGTTTTCCATTTTTACTCTCATTTTTCTCAAGACCCGCAGATTTTAATATAGAACCATAAGGTTTGAGTAATAAACCACTGACTACTTATTGCTGGCTGAGATTAGAGACACAGACATAATGAGAGCAAAGTTCTCTGCACCATTTCACAGTTGGTTGACACAGTTACAAAACAGTGACACAGCAATTGTGGAGTATCACATTCATGCCTAAACTCAAACAGAAAAAGTAGAATAAAATAAAGGCGAATAATCCTTCAATTTTCACGAAGATTATAGCGACAAACACCACAGTATCGTCTGCATATGGGATGATGGTTTATCTCCAATCCAGGTTGGTTTTATTAGCACATGCACTTTATCAGGGTTATATAAAGTGAAGCACATTATAAAAGCAGGGTCAGATCAAACCACTGGTTATGTAAAAGTTTATAAGCTGGTCATGTCTGCATGTCAGTTAGGCTGCAGGCTGGACTTTGTTTTATTGCTTCACGTAAAATGAAACGGTTGATCGTCAAGCTACTTTAATCATCACTCTTTTATTAGATCTACTCATCTTTTAAATGCTTTAACGCTAAACAATCTTTTATTTCTCTTATTCAAATGTTATTGTTCTTTAGCATTCTGACTCCTGCTCCCTTATTTGTTTGTCAAAAAAGTTCATTGCATGAAATGCATCAAATGTGCTCTACTGCACATTTTCAGAGGATTTGTGCTATAAATCTGATTAAATATAATGTGGAAAAAAATAGATTCTTTATCGGACCAAAAAATTGTAATTTTTTTTTTTGTAACTGTGTGTGACTCACCATGCTGTCTTCCTTGAGCAGAGACCAGGTGATGAACTCGAGCAGAGGCAGCAGGTTGACCAGTCGTTTCTTCTTCAGGCCCAGCAGGCGCAACACTTTACCCAGCTCTTCGCTTTGCACACCACAATTCTGCAAAGACACACACACACACACACACACTCGTCTCTTCATTTCCTCACTACTTAGGAAAGTACTCAGACATCTCCACGATGATTCCTCACCTCAGAGGCCTTCTGCAACTCCTTCGCCCACTCCATGATCCTCAGTTGTCCTTCCTCGCTGGCTTGCGGATCTTTCTCATTTTCACATTCTCGCTTCTCAGGCAACAAGAAGGTTTGACTGAGGATCTAAAGACACAAAACTGGTGAGTACAATTTCATATATTTTGGGAAAATTTGCTCAGAAGTATTATCACTGACTTTATCAACATTGTGGAGTTCATTGGCCCACTCCAAGATCAGCTTCCGGCTCTCCTCCAGACTTCGCTCAATACGGTG
Organism: Aulostomus chinensis; assembly: GCF_037954235.1. NCBI lineage: Eukaryota > Metazoa > Chordata > Actinopteri > Syngnathiformes > Aulostomidae > Aulostomus > Aulostomus chinensis. The sequence continues at coordinate 7,156,369 of NC_141343.1, read as the reverse complement.
GTCGGCACTCTCTGTCTTACTGGTGCCCTCGTCAGGCTCACCTCCACCCCGCTGAAACATTAATGGTGTTTGACGGTTATTTCAATGAGAGGTCAAAGTGAGTGACATTATTTTAACAATTAAGACCTCTTGTAAAAAATAATGACGCCAATAAAACATCCCCCCTCATCATGCTGGCTCAGGGTGTGTGCATCTACGTGCGTCATGCAATCAGGTCGTAAAAGACTTTAACAGCATCTGCTGATCCAGTTACCCAAGTGTGACCGTTATCTAGTCTTTCCAGACATGAACTTTGTCTCATGGATAGAGTCATTACATAAGGTGGAACAAGACTAAAGCTGCACATTTGTGTGGTTTCTCTTTTGTTGAAGGAATGAAGCTGTAAAATAGAGGCTGGCTGACCTTGCAAACTTGGTCGACTTGCTCCTTCCAGTGCTGGATGAACTGAACACACTCCTGCAGGCTGCGCAGGTCCCTCAAGCTGCTCTGTCGAGGGTGTTGCTGTTGGGCACAAATCCAGGGTTCAAAGTGCGCTCAAGCTTTTGGGTCAAAGTGAAATCGTCCAAATTTCAAACGTACCTGTGAGTGGCTGGTGAGGTTGTTGGTATTGGCGGGTCTGCTGGGGGCTGAGCTGTGGGCCTGGACGTTCTCCTTAGGTAGGGTCCAGCGAACAGCTCCAATGGAGCTGCTCTGGGTGGTGCAGGCCTCCTCCACCTTCTGCAGTAAACTCACCTCTGCAGGAGAAAAGATGACATATTGAATCACAGCTTTCACAGTCACATTGGCCGCATTGGGGTCAATGATATCTTGGTTATTGATGTAGCAGCTATAAAAATTTATGAGGGTTTCCATGACTTTACATTTTCTCCTCACCACAGTCAAAGATATCGGACATAAACTGGATTAAAACTTACTTCTGTTTGATTTTAAGATGCTCTTCATCTCCATGGTGGATTTCTCACGACTGTGGAGATCAAATAACAATGTTCACAGCTTATCTTTTATTTATTTTTTGAAACATGATAAGGTTAAAAAATATAAACTATCACCAAACACAATAGCTCCAAAAAGACAGGTGCAGTAAAATAAACGCAAACTATTTTTTCGAAGTATGTTCCTTGCTCTTTGGAAAGCAACAAATATGGAAATAAAAGCTGTTACGCACTATAAATCATTTAATGTTATAGTTAAGATGCACCAGTACAATTATGTATTATCTTTAAAGGATTATTTGACTAAATCGGTGTAATTGTTTCAACTGAAAAATTGTGTTGTGTTCTTTTTGCTCTTTCTTTTCTTTTTCACAGATGCACTGTTTGCGAAATCTTTGGCTCACCAATTTTTTTCAACCAATGAAACTGTGATGTGACGACAATAATAATGATATATATATATATATATATGTGTGTGTGTGTGTGTGTTTATAAATGTATATATGTATATGTATATATAAATATATATACATGTATATATGTATGTATATGTATATATAAATATATATACATGTATATATGTATGTATATGTATATATAAATATATACATGTATATATGTATGTATATGTATATATAAATATATATACATGTATATATGTATGTATATGTATATATAAATATATACATGTATATATGTATGTATATGTAAATATATATACATGTATATAGGTATATACACATATACCTATATACACACATAGATATGTTTGTGTGTATATATGTATATACATATGTGTCTGACACACATATGTATATACATATATACATATACATATATGCATTTATATAAAAATATATATAAAGGTCTCTTCAATCAAATTATATATGTTTGTAATATATTGTAAACAAATATTTTTCGATATTTAACAGAACATCCCTACAAGGTAACAGTGGGTCCATAGATTTTAAAATCGCGTACAAACAATCAAAACTACAGAATATTAATATAAAATCAAGCAGAGGCATCAAACCAGTTGCATTTATAACATGAATAATCGACTCGACATAAAACATCCTATCTAGATATTAAAAATCTATTAAAGTTCATAAGATAATCACATGCAAACAAATAATACTTGAGTTAAGAATGTAGATTCATGGATCACACAGATTGGCGACAGAAAAATCAGTAGATGGTCTATAACCTCATTCATTCGTCTGCGTACCTTGTGTTGGGGAGCGCTGGTGCCGCTCTGCAGGTGGAGAAGACTGACAGCCTCTTCTGCTTGTCTAATCTATTTGTTCCCTCTTCGGACTGCCCCGATCTTTGGACTCTTCCTTTATTGCCAACTGAGAAATTGTGAGAGGAAAAAAAAACCAACGTAGCTTCCTGGCAGCAGCTGGCACGTTCACCCAGCTGAGATATTTTATAAGGACTGTTGACTTTGGATATCACACGCAAGTATCACACAAATGCTGCTCTGATTTCCCTGCCAAGTTCCTGTAAGTTTCCCTCACGTGCACGTCACTGGCAACGCGAGGTTCAATCAAATTGATCTGAAACGTTGAAGTATGAGAAAATAAATGCAAAACACATAAAAAATATATCCATTGAGATTATGTGAGTTTTGATCCACGTTTGATACTGAATGAAGGATTTCTAGAGCGAATACTTAAGGGAGAGCCAAACCTTTATCTTTGGAGGGGCTAATACTTGTGGTTGATTAAAGTGTTTTGTACCACTGTCCCTGCCTACTCTTTTTTATTTGAAAAAAAAATTATATTCACAAAAGAAAAATGAATCATACAATTGAGTAGTTTTCTCTTTTCACTTCCAACACAGCACGGCAATGTAAAATTAAGAAAAATCAGAAATGGCCCACTAACAACCACGTCAACCGTGCTGAGCTCATCCTCGTCCTCCTCTGCTTATCCAGTTGGTCCGGGTTGCGGGGGCAGCAAGGAAGCCCAGACTGTCCCCGGCCACGTCCACCAGCTCTTCCAAAGGAATCCCACGGCATTCCCAAACCAGCTGAGAGATATAAACCCTCCAGCGTGTCCTGGGTCTGCCCTGAGGCCTCGACCCGGTTGGTCATGCCTGGAAAACCTCCCGAGGGAGGCGTCCAGGAGGTGTCCTCACCAGATGCCCGAACCACCTCAACTGACTCCTCTTGACATGGACGAGCAGCGGCTCTACTCTGAGCCCCTCCCCAATGACTGAGCTTCTCACCCTGTCTCTAAGGGAGAGCCCAGCCACCCTGCGGAGGAAACTCATTTCATCCGCTTGTGTTTGCGATCTCGTTCTTTCGGTCATTACCCAAAGCTCATGACCATATGTGAGGGTTGGCGCGTAGATTGACCGGTAAATCAAGAGCTTCACCTTTTGGCTAAGCTCCCTCTTTACCTCTTCCTGGAACCATCACTTTATCGTGGTGGAGGAGTGTGAGTGCCCTAATGCCCCTGGTCGTGTCACCCAAGGCAGACTGGTCCTAGCCGAAGGGCCAGACAAACAGCAAAAGACCCTTCATGGAAAGAAGAACTAGGAGTTTGTGTACCCAGCCTCAAGGGTTAATGGGGCCCCGCCCTTTAGCCAGGCTTAGGGTAGGGGCCTGTTGGCGAACACCTGGTGGTCATACCTTAGCCCATGGGGTCCCGCCAGGCCCAGCCCAAAAAGGTGCAGTGTGGTTTGGGCAGCAGACCAAGGCGGGGGCCTTGGCTGTCTGATCCCCGGACATGGAAGCCGTCCTGAGCTAGTATAATTTTTTCCTTCAATCAATTGCAAGCGTGTCAATTGCACCTTTTTAATCTCCTGGTAAAATTGAATATTATATCTCAAATAAAAAGCATGTATCCATCCTCAAGTAAACAGAATAAACAGCAATTTACACTGTTTGAAATTTCTCCTGCTTTGATAATTATTTATTATATCTGGTGGGCTGAATTTGGCCCATGGGCCAAACTTTGGGTGGCCACTGGCTGCTTCATTAAAATCACTTGCAAAAACAGATAGTTTACCTTTAATAACTGGAGGTGATTGTTGTTTACTGTTTGCAGGGCAACTGTCATCATAGCTGAACTGCAACATCAGCCACCATACATTTTCATGTCATGTTCACGCCATTTTTTTGCTCCTGCTTGTTTGTTTGTAAGCAGAATGACATAAAAACTACTAAGCTGATTTTCACCAATTATGTGGCGGCGTGTCAAATGTCGCTAAGAAGAACATATTAAATTCTGGGGCAGATGTGCGCAACATGGCTAAAAGTGACATTTTTTTACATTAGGTTCGGTTGAGGTAGCCCTCTGATACCATCCATCCATCCATTGTCTTCCGCTTATTCCTACATTAAGGGTCGCAGGGGGTGGAGCCTATCCCAGTGTCAACAGGTGAGAGGCAGGGTTCACCCTGGACAGGTCACCAGTCCATCGCAGGGCCAACACATAGAGACAGACAACCATTCACACTCACAGTCACACCTACAGTCAATTTAGAGTATCAATCAGCCTCGTCCCCTCTTGATGTCTTTGGACTGTGGGAGGAAGCTGGAGTACCAGAGAGAACCCACACAGGAACAGGGAGAACATGCAGACTCACACAGAAAGATCCTGTGATGGAGCCGGGACTCAAACCTGGAACCTTCTTGCTGTGAGGCCACAGCGCTGACCACTGCACCACCGTGCTGCCGCCCTCTGGCACGTTAGTACATAAACAGTTCAGTGCAGTTGAATGATTTAATCTCTTATCATGTCGTAAACTGATAAGATGTTTTGATATTGTGGAGAAGAAATATCATTGGGCTGATAAGTGAAGTATATATCCCTCACTACTATTGGCAATTTTGTTAAAAAAACAAACAACTTCCACCACTAACCCTCACTCCGTTGCCTTACTGATAACATACATTCACGCAGTCCAAGCAACTGATAACTTACTTTCAACAAGGTTATATGATGATAATAAAAAGAATGCCTATGCACTGTATACCTTTGGTCACCTATGGTGGGTGGAGGCAAAGCTGATGTAACAGGAGGAAAGAGGAAACCTTTTAAAAGTAGTTTCAGATTTATTTTTTCCAAATGCAGTTAAATTTGTTACACAATAAGAATTTCTTAAAAAAAAAAAAAAGTCACAAACTTGAGGTTCTTTTCTTTATACTGTGTATTTATATTCTCACCAGAGGAAACATTCATTTATAAAAGTGGCATCACTTCTCTGATTCTATTATTAAAGCCTGAAACAAGTAACAGAACCCTCCTTCAGTACCTTACAAATATGTACATACTAGTAACTGCATATAAAAAAAATGAAATGTATACTGAGCCTCTTCTCCAGTTGTCCAGGGAAAGTTTAGTTCCAGTTCTTGAAGAACTGCTTGAAGATGATGGTCTCCTTCCCCTGCGGCAGGATCTCCACCTGCAGCCACCATCAATAGTAACATAAAAAAAAAACCAAAAAATTGCAGAGGATGTCAGAGCTTGTGTTTACACTGGTGTAGGCGGAGTCAGTACCTGTGTCTTCATCCTGGGGTACTTCATTTGATCTATGAAGTTATCCGCAACCTGTAGGGCCGCCTGCTTCTCCTCGGCGTTCGCTCCGTTACCTGATGGTCATCGATGAAAGACGTTAAACGTTAAAGCTGGAACGCGGACAGCAAGTGAAGGTGAAAATAGGAATTGGGAACTTTAAAAGAAGGGGGCGGGGCTCGTGTGACGCTGCAGAGGTTTGCAATTGTATTCATGACTCCCATAAGACGGGCAGCTTTTGGACAAGGAACAAAATATGTAATAATGCATGAAATTTAATTCAGTGTTGGGTCCAGTCTAATCTTAATCTTCTTTATAAGCCAACAGTCCAGGTGGTGGTGCTAGAGCAACCAAAGCTTCGCCCGAAGCTTCAAGTTTCACGTTACTTACTCGGCGTCACGTCTGTTCTTGTTCAGAATTTATTTTAAAATTCTGCCCTCATTGCTCAATCACGAAAAGGAAAATATGGATGGAAATAAGGAAAATAGAGCAACATTGGTTTATCACTCATGGAGTAATCGGTCTTTGTGAAAATAAATTGCTGGCCTCTTTATATGGTTGAAATATTGTGCAAAAATTCTCTGAATTTTTTACATGCGGGATAACAATAAACTACAATACCCACAAGCCCCCAGTTTTCCATCCAATTCAACGCAACTGAATTGAAACTACAGATTGTTATTATTCATTTATTACATCTTGTCAAACGTCCATGCAGGTTTCCTGTCATTGCTGTGATTTTGGCCATCCAGCCTCCATAAAAGTTCGAATAAATGAGACATTATTTGTTTCACAGCACGGTGGGTTGTTACGGACGGGCGCGCAAACATTTTCACTTGAGTAAAAGCAGCAAAAAGGTGTCACGGGTTCTTCTTATCGCGCAAAAATGTCCTGTTTACCTCCACCATGGCGCTAATGTTTTTGCTGCTGTTTGTTTGTGTGTTTGTTTGTGTGTCTGCACAATTATACAAAAACCACACAGTTGATTTTCACCTTTTTTGTTGGAGGGGTGTGACACGTGCCAAAGAAGAAGACATTACATTTTTGGGGGAAGATCTGTGCAACGTGGCTAAAAGTCTCCGCCCTCCGAGTGCACTCTGACACATTCATACATACACCGGTTTGTGTACATATTTACAGTTTAATCTCTAAATAACATGTTATAAACTGATAAGATGTTTTCCCATTTCAACAATGATATAATAGTCATGGCGACTGGAAGCTCACTCTTACGCAAGGTTATGTCGAAAAAAAAAGAAAGGAATCAGCTAAAACTCTTCTTTACTATACACCTCTGGTTCACGGTCATGGGTGGAGCTGACGTACTGACAGGAGGAAAAAGGAAACTCAGCTGTACTACGATACCCACGATCCCTCAGCATTCCAACCAGTTCTACGCTAGGGACCATGCAGCTACCATGTTGCAGTCCACCTGCTGTGAAAGGACCTAATTTATCTTGGCAGAGATTTTAACGAGTGTGTGAGAGTCCAAATGTGTCCACAGTAAAATTATGAAGACTTGTAGAAAAATCACCCTATTAAAAAAAAAAACAACCAACCTTCAGGAGTATGAGATGATAACGTTTTATAGTCACGAGCTGCAGGCTCAGTTATGTGAAACCGCGTCGCACTCACGTGAGAAAAAAATCCCGTCTCTTTTCTTGGAATAAAGACTTAATTATCATTAATCCGGAACAGCGGGGCAGTTTTTCTTAAATATTATCTTATTAACTCAGACCGAGAAAAGCTCAAAATCCCACGAGATACTCAGAATCAGAAGGTCTCAAACCAAAATAAAACCAGATTAAACTAAACTGAAAAAAGAGCGGATTTTTCTTTTTACTATTAGAGAAATGATCCCATTCACAGAAACGAGGCTGTATTTCTGAATTAATACGCTCATTTTTCTTTTCAAACAAATCCGCAGACACTTCCCTTGGGTTATCTCTGGAACATGACATTCTAATTCCTTTCATTGTTGTTCTTTTAGGCCTAAAATATGCGTGTTGACTGTGCCACTGTTCCAAGACAGGGAATTTCATCCCGTTAGGTACAGAACACCAGGTGTTCCAGGTCTAGCCGTCACCTTTCCACACAAAGATCTTTCCGTTGGCGCCGTTATCCAGAATGAAGCAGTCGTCCCGAACCAGCAGCTCTTTGGCAAACGGGCTCTTATCAGAGATTTTGTTCATCGTCATGGATCCTGTGGCATCAGACACCTACGGGGTGGAAGGTACGAAGTTTCGATGATGTTTTTAAAACAGGTTAAACCTTGGTGTCCAGTGTAAGTGACCTTGTAGAGGGAGGCGGAGTTAGAGGCGTCGGCTTTGCTGTCTTCCTCTGGCGTGCTCTCGGCCAGCTCAGGCATCTGACCCAGGACCTGCACGTCAACATGGCGCATTAACCCTTAAATTTGAATCTGAACTGAAACAATAAGATAAATGCGATGAAGCCGCATCTTACCTTGAGCATCTCTTCAGGCTCCTCCCCCTCACTGATGTCAACAATGCGGGCTTTTCCGTGTCGGTCCGTGTCGCGGATCAGCGAGGCGATCTCGCGTACTTTCTGCTTCTCGAAGATGTTGGCCTGCGAGCCGATCCACGACACGATGGTCTGGAGGGAGAGGTTTATTGTTTTTTCGCAAAAAACTCAGCAAGGGTGTGTGTGTGTGTGTGTGTGTGTGTGTGTGTGTGTGTGTGTGTGTGTGTGTGTGTGTGTGTGTGTGTAGTCACCTCTCCAAGGTCCAGGATGAAGCAATCCCCCTTGTTGAAGCTCTTCCAGGACAGCTCCACCTCCTTGGCACGGATGTTGCGTTTCCCTTTGATCTGGTAGAGGCGTTGCACCGTCCCTGATCCCTGAGGCCTGCGGAAGCCTGACTCCACGCCGCCATCCTGGGACAGAAAAGAACACATTTCAAATTGGGCACCATGTTTCTGCCAGGCTAAGAGGAATTTCCAGAAACAAATATCACCGAGAAATAACTTTTATTTTAATGAGGTCAACCAAGAAGGCACCTGCGAAGCCATGTTAAGGCGCTTCGCCAAAGACCATAAGAACACGACAACCTGCCTGCCGTAAAATCATAAAGTGATTCATGAAAGTGCTACTGCCCGCCGACGAATTCCAATCACTACAAATGTTTCCTGAAGCTAATTCATTGCTAGTTCTGGGAAAGTTTGTCGAATTCATTAATTTACAGGGGAAAAAAAGACAAATATCTGTACATACTGATTATTGTGCAACCTGATAAAATAACAATAATAACCCAAATCAGTAATGGTAATAGTAAATATTTGTCTATAAACATAAGAGGGAGCACTTTCTCTCTCTCTCTCTCTCTCTCTCTTTACATTACACTCAGGGAGATGACAGCCCAGCTTTTATCTTGTCTCTTTTATCTTTAATTTTCTCATACTTCTGACTCTAGGTGTAATCAATTTTTTTTTTGTACCATGGCTCTCAAATGTTTTTATATTCTAGACACCCAGTTTACTCTCAGTATGTTGAAGAAACTGCCCCCCCCCCCGCAACACACACACACACACACACACCTCACTTCCAAGTGTCCGCCCATTTAAACGTTGCCTACCTATCAATAATCATCACAATCACCACATAAATGATCATGTCCCCATCAAATAATAAATGACACACCCAGACTATAATCATACACTCCCACAGAGTGATTACAACCACAGTCAGCAGACAAAAAAAAACAACAAAAACCAAAACAACTCCTCAACGGCTAAACAATCAATATCAGTCCATCCAGCACAGAACAACAACACCCAACAAACACAAGCGCCACAAAAAGCAGGAAGACTCTTTCAGTATTCTTTAACTCACCAACACCCTGAGCGCTCATGCTAACAGAAAAACTAGCGGTCTCCGCTAGCGGTTAGCCGCTTCCTCTTCGTTAACGACTCCATTTTAAATCTGCTGTTACTTTTACCAGCAGTTTAAATGAGTACGTAACAACTCAAGATAACAATTAATGTTTGGCCTAAATTTGGCCCACATCAGAGCCAGAAGTGCCAAATGAGGCCCAGATGAGGCCCAAATGTGACCGCATGCTATGTGGATTAAATAAAATCAAATATTTTACACCTCCTGCTACCGATTCTGACTCTTAAAGCAAATGACGATCATAGTGGCTTAATTTGCCATGGTCCTATTTTTTTTAAAGGCATCCGAACCCAAACTGGTTCATGTGGTCTTCAGGATCAGGTCCTTACCTTGTAGGTGACCCCTCTGGGGAAGAGCGCCATGAACTCTGGAGACTCGTAGCTTTGAACCTGCCGGTGCTGAACAGGGTCACCACCCAGGAAGTTGTCCAGCTGGGTGGCCAGCATGGCACACGCTACCTGCTCGTCCCGGGACGACTTCTCACCTGCGTCGCAGAGACATTGAGAATGCTGAAACAAGGTTCTTCGACTTGGAACCTTTAGAACAGGCAGGTATTCATTTTACAACCTATTTATTTATGATTTTTTGCAACATTTGGACTAAAAACATGTGCTTTTGCAGCTGATTTGACATCTTCTTCTTTTTTTCTTTTGGAGAATTTGAGAGACCTCATTTTTGACTTTTCCTTGTCCAACCAATGCGCAAAAGCTCAACCAGGGTATTTTCTCAAGCTCTGATTTCAGATCAAGACTTGAAAAGGGTCCAAGTCATTTGTTTGAATCATTGCACAAATAACCTAAAGCGTTAAAATGTGTCTCATGTAAAAATGCTAAGAATGAAACAAAAGCAGGCATGATAACTGAGAAAACTCCAGTTGTATGTGGTTAAAAATCCAGTTAACAGCCAGTAAACCAATGTGGCGTCTTTTTGGCCCCCCTGAAAGAAAAGTGTTAGGGAGAGAGGGTGAGAAGTGTGGTGGAGGAGTTGTTAGTGATACCAGAAAAGACCTCCAGAGGTCAGAGGTCAACAACACAGGGCTAGGCGGCTATACTCAGCTTAGTGTTACCTAAGCATCTGATACACGCAGGCCACATTTGCGTATTGTAACAGATCCTGAATTTTTAATGCACTCCGCTCAAAAACCCATCCCTCGGGACTTCTTCCTCTCATCATCAGCATCCCGTAGTCCCTCTCCATCCAGAGGTCTCAGGTGACATCACCTCTTGTGGCAGCAGGAACTCGTGTGTGTGTGTGTGTGTGTGTGGACTTCATTAATTAGCTTGTCCCATCATCAGTTAATTACATTTTAACAATCGGCTCCATCTACTCACACAAAAGCGAACTTTTGCCTCAGGTCACGCCGCGGAGCTCCACGCTGCGTAATCCTCAAATGTAATACTCCCACTCACCTATCCACATGTGGAGGTCGGTTCCCTGCTCCCCGCGGTTCTGCAGCACCAGGTAGGAGTCCCCGTTAAAAAAGGCTCCCACCTCAGACGGGTGCAACTGCACGGCCTTCATCTTCTCCACCCTCCACACATGGAGGCCCTGCTGACGAACCTCTGGACCGAACTGACCCGGCGCTGCCTTGAAGGGGAGCATGCTGGGAGGAGAGAGAAGGGAGGAGATGTGGGAGTGGGTCAACTTTGGTACGGAGAGGAAGACCTCACGGTATATTGTTGGGAAAAAAATATCGATACGGCGATGTGTCGCGATGCGTAACGCCAGGAAACTTTAGATCAAACATTTGACATCTGATGTACAAACGCAATATATTGTGGCATCTCGATATGTCTCTCGTAAATTGCGACAGCGTATAAAATGTGTCGCAGCATCGGAATCAGGGGTCGGAACTTGGAGTGATGTCACACTGGAGTCGACCTCATCCCATCAGAACCGGTTTACGTCTCTCGCAATACTGGCTAGTAACTCAGCGCAGTATTTTCTGCATACAAACATCGTGGCAATGCAACCACAGATGGAGGATGAACAGAACTGTGGGGCATGACTGAATTATTTAACACGTAAAAGTGTTAAAAACTGCACGGTATCAGAGTTTTAAATGTGCAGCTCGTCTGGTTTCTCCAAGTTTCCCTCTTCTTCCTCGTTTACTTTGTGTATTACTCCTATATATTACTTATTTTTACACATTTGCACAGTTATTTTTTGTACATTTGCACTATCCCTTATATTTATCTTCTTATATTCTTCTTCTTCTACTTATCTTCAAATACTATCTATGCTAAATTCTCCTTTGTTCTTGCTGCTGTGACAATGTAAATTTCCCCACTGTGGGACGATTAAAGGTTTATTTTATCTTACTTATCTTATCTTAGAAAAAGCCTTTCACAACATCGCCATGGGTTTTTATCGCATCGCAATACCGTTAGCGGCTGTCATAAAATACAGCAGTATGCTGGAGAGGCTGGAAGGTGTCAGATGTGTCGGACTAATAGGATTTATAGAGAAACACACATACAAAAGGCCCTTTGAGTCGGTGAGAAAGGAGAAGCTGGAGGAAAGAGGATGTATGAAGACCCAACGTTGTGTGTCACTTAGAATAAATGGTTGGCTGGAGTGAGAGGAAGTAAAACCCCACATTGTCTAGGAAAAAATAAAGTTCACAACTCGTCAGTCGGATGCCTGACGCAAACCACAGATGAGATGTGGGCAGGAGGGAGGGAGGGAAGGGTGTGTGTGTGCACGCAACACATGATGAGTTATTAGTCACTGCTCAAAGTTACTTTACACTGGTTTTTTTTGGTCTTTTTTTAAATGCAGCACTTGTTTCATTACAGGTAAGAAGGCGCGGCTGCATGCAAGCTGGATCATGTCACAGTGAGCTGATGTACCAGGTGTCTGTACTTTGCATCTTTGCATTTTAGAACATCACCACGTTTAACAGACCTCATCAGTTCCTGGTGATGCTGCGTAGAAAACACACACACACACACACACACACACACACACACACACGCAAAAGTAAATGATGTCCTTTCAAATTTAAAGCTGCCAACTTCCAGAAATCAGAGCAGCAACACTAGAACATAAAGAACTTTAGCATGATCTTAAGGCATTGATGGAACACTCCAAACACAAATATCATGTAGAATTTGCACTTTTACTTTCTGTCCACAAGGCAACTCATCTGGGTACGTCTACTTTTTACTGAGGAAGAGACCTCCCCCCTATCAATCGTCTACGCCTGCTCCTGTTCTCTGCGGTCGGATTGATAGAATCAGATAAATTCTAAGACTTTTATCTTCACCGCTTTGGGATGTTGCAATAGATTTCACAACTCTGCGCTTCTGACGTGAGACTTTTTTTGGGGTCTGAATGTCATTTCTTGGTTAAGAATCTCATATTTCAGGGGGTAAGCATGTCCTTTTAGGGTAGGAATGTCATGTTTTTTGGGTAAGATTGTAATTTTTGGGGTAAATTTAATCTATTTTGGGGTAAACAAATGACATTTTTGGGGTAAAAATATAACATTTTTGGGTTGGATAATCATATTTTCTGTTCAAATCAATAGAGAGAAGGAATAAAATATACTTAGATGAAAAAAGGAATTCCTTGATCATCGATTAAATACGTCATCACAATTGTTATTGAACAAATCAGATAATCAGATGTGCTTAGTTGAATCATGATCACAACAGATTTATTTATAGCAGCTGTTTTTTGAATGAAAATATTGATATTTGCCTTGAGCATATTAATATTCCTGCAGTACAAATATTGAATAACACCCCTTAAAATTACCCTCAAAATGACTAAAGCTTAGTCAGTAGTTTATATGATAGACAATGTTGCTATGTCAACCAAAATTTCAAGTCTGATTAGGTTGTGTATCGTGTTGCCGGGACAACATCTGTCAGACAGACAGACGTGCGGCTGTCAAAACCACTCCTGCAATACTTTCAGTGGGTGATGTCTTCACCCACTCTCTCTCTCTCTCTCTCTCTCTCACACACACACACACACACACACACACACACACACACACACACACACACACACAGTAACAGATACCCACTTCTTACTTACTGTAAAAGCTAGTAATTAACACTGTAACCTTCATAGAATTCATGCTGGCCTGTTTTGCTAAGTAGCTAATAAACAGACAGCTGAACGCGAGTGATTACTTCCGTCAGTATTCCCTCCGTTACGTTTCAAGTTAAACCCATTCATCACACACTAGTGATGGCATATCGAAATTGATTGGAATGTGTCCGCTATTATTTTCTGGAAATAAAACAAAACATTCAATTCACTGCGAAAGCAAACAAAAGAAATTCGCAAACCGTCCGGCATGCGAAGCACTGATGCTAAATATCTGCAATCAATCAATCATCCATCCAGACTGGTTTAGGGTGACCAGATGTCCTGTTTTCATGGCCTCTCCTAATTTTGTTTCGTAATAGAACAATTTTCTGTGCATACAGAGGGAGCTTCAACTTCAAGTATTATTTGAGTTTCTCATTGCCTAGCCGAGTGTCCTGCTTTTTTTGTGATCAAAATATGGTCACCCTGGATTGGTTTTACGTCCCAAAAACTCAGAGTTTTGATTCGCGTAAAGCTTTCAGACGTACCTCATAGTCGCTCTCTTTTTTTTTTTTTCCTGCATACTTACCCAAACAACTAAAAACACTGAAAGTTACATTTCAGCAGAGTAGATTATCCAATTAAAACACTTGATGGCTTTTATGAAGTCGAAGTAGTTTTCACTAACATATTAAATACAGCAGGCCTTCTTGATGTTTTGAATAACAGAATAACGTGTACTTCCACAGAGAATCGTTGGCTGGTTGATAAAAGCCTCGTGTGTTTTTCAGATCGTACAAATAAACATGCAGGTTGGTTGGATGAAGCATTTACTGCAGGTTAAGGGACTGTTATTGTCCTATAAGTCAGCTCTGAAGCAGGCGCCAGGACGCAGTCATAACTGATAAAGAAGGCCGATGGACTGATGCTCTGCATGAGTGCGAGGGGGAAAAATGACTCATTGGACAGCGCAAACAAATTTTGATGCAAATGATTGATAGCCAAACAGGATGTCAGGTAACAGGATGTGGACAACGTCCCTTCACGTCTTTCAGCGTTGGCTTTAGCTTACAGACGGGATTTTAGTTTTTTTTGGTTTTTTTTTACACTCGCGGCAATCTGATGAACTGTGAAAAAAGTGGCGGTTTGTTACGGGTCCAAACCAGCAGCCGGAGCGAATATTTGAACATAAGATGGTAGAGGAGGAGGAGGAGGAGGAGGAGAGAAGCCAGCTCACGCAGGGGCCCCCAGGTTAGGGTTACAATTGTTGGAGAGACTACATCCTAAAGCAAGTAGAGAAAAGACCCACTTAACTGTATGATCTCCCCTGGTATCTGCGGCATGCTGTGTGACTCCAGCTCCATTCTTCGTGTCCACTCGTGTGTGTGTGTGTGTGTGTGTGTGTGAGTGTATGTGTGTGTGTGTGTGTGTGTGTGTGTGTATGAGGTTGTAAGGAGGTCTGGCAAGGAGCGTTTGCGCTAACCTGGCCTGGTTAGCTTATATACAGGAGGTAACTGAAGCCGGCATGATGAAAGCCTACCTGCGGCCTGTGGAGGTGATGCTAGGGGTGTGTGTCTGTGTGTGTGTGTGCGTGTGTGTGTGTGCGTGTGCGTGTGTGTGTCAGAGAGGGGGGGTAGAGTCGGGTTCCTAGTTCCTGGCTAATGCTAAACACCTACAGGATAATTACCTACTCATATGAGCACTTCCTCTTTCCCCTCCTCTAATTTTGTGTCATCTCACATTCTTTTAATTTTTTTTTTAAAACAAAGAAAAAAGGCATCAAAAGATACACAACATATGATTTATTATATCTTTTTGTGTTCCACAAGGAAACTGTCTTGGTCCCAATTTCTTTTTTAATTATTGATTACACAAAGTTAATTTCCTATTTATGCTGATGACACACAATTATGCATGAAATAATTATACATGAAACATGAAAATATAAGAAAAATAGCACTAGTCGCCCCCCGAAGCAGACGACATGTATCGTCTAGTAGGCTAAGAAAAAAAAAAATCCTGAAAATAAAAAAGGAAGTAATTAGCTTGAGCGTAATTATGGATCCTAAGTTTATGGAATATGACATTTTTTGCTAATTGTTCATCCACTCCAGAGCCAGACAAGAAGATGGATATCTGTCTCCCCTCTGTGCTGCATTGGGAAGCTGAGACTGGCTGACTGCTACATAGCTTAGCACCACGAATGGTAACGGAAGGGAAGTGTTGACACGCCTCAGCCATTAATATAGTAAGGGTTGTGTTTAGCATTTGTTGGAAATAACCATTTAAAATGACAAAACACTGGAAATTTGGTAACAGACACATAGGCAGATCTACTTTCCTGGCCGAGCACAGTGTTTTCACTGTGCACAGAAAAAGCGCAGTTGTAACATCAGCCTACAAAATAAAATGTTTGTTGAGTAGAAGCGCAACTAATTGACACCGCCAGCAAGGATAACTTTTGAGAGGGGGATGCTAACATTTCCCACCTACTGCCATTCATTGTGCTAAGCTAACTAGCGGTCAGCCAGCATCCACCCTTTTGTCTGGCTCTAGGGAGGATGACTAATAAGCAAACTTCCCAACAAATCAGGCGTCATTTATATTTAATTTCTCAGCTAAGCAATAACATCGTTGACCTGACGTCATACACCACATTGCTGCCGTCGATATATTTACCTTTAACTGAAGTCAGGCTACAACGGCACATATAAAGGGTCAAAAGTACACAAAGGTGTGCGATGCAAAAGCAAAATTAACTTTGTGTGTGTGTGTGTTTTGGCCTCCAGGCCAGAGGGAACCAGGAAGCAGTGCGCCACAATAAAGTTACCCCCGGTTATTGATTTGACCGCAGGTAAACAAACAATATTTCCTCAAATAAATCATTGGTTAAGTTAGGAAGTTCCAAGTTAATTGAAGGATCAGGAGGCTGATTTAGAATATTTGAGGACTACTGTTCTATACCAAGGATCAGCGGTAGAAGAATCTGAAAAAGCAATCTGAGCGTCTCACTGCTTGAATACCCCACCCTGACTTTCAGGAAGTTGTTGCACAGCAGCAGAGAAAGAGCCGGTGATGAGAAGGAAGTGAGAGACTAGCAGAAAGGAAATTAAATGTTGAACTGATAGAAGAAAAGTAGAGCAGCCCTAAATTGAAAAAAATGGATGTTGAGAGAGAGAGAGAAGATTTATTGTTCAGCTGTGACGTTTCTCAGCTGACACCAGGAAGAAGAATGCGCTGAGCAGACAGATCATTGAAGGAAAATCAGTACTTGGGCTGAGAAATAAGAGCTCAAGGATCGTAGAGAAGAATGCGCACCACGAAGCTTACCTTGACTAGTGAGGTAACGGTGCGTCTGGACAAGTCTGAGCCGAGAGAAGCGTACTTGTGCCAGTCTCAAACACACAAAGTCTCTCTCTCTCACTCAAAATTTCCTGCCTGTGTCTGCAGCAGTTTTAGCCCAGCCCCCCCCCCCCCCCCCCCCCCGACTCAAACACGTATAAAAGCAAAAAGCACGGAAACTGGATGGAAATGAGACTCGAGTGGATTCAAACAAAAAGGAGGAAGCATGACAAAGCAAAAGTCCATTTAATAATGATTTATGTACTCTTTGAAGCCTGGGGGGGGGGGGGGGGGGACTAAGAAAAAGATTCATGATCACCCACCACAAAATAAGTCTGACTCAAGTTAGGAAACCTCTGCCTCGTTTTCAAATTTCTTCATAATATATCAGTTCAAAGTTTCTTGACTATAAAAAAAAAACATAGCTTTTATTCTCAAAGATTCAACCTCAACGGCAGACATCACCATGGCAACAGACCCAAACACACTTATTTGTCACACATGGATTCTCCCACTCCAACACGCCCATGTGTGGAGGAATCACGGCGCTGCTTGAGATAACTTTCTGATGCAACGCATGAGTTTCCAAGCGCACAGGCAGGGGGTGAAACCAGTGATTCATGATTTCCACAGATTACTAAACCTGCAGATTACAAATCGTTAAGCAACCAGTCGAAGAGAGAATGAGGCTGCCACGTGATGTCGCAGAGGATCGTCTCTCACATGCACTGATGACGCGGTATGTAAAGAAATGGTGTCACCATTTTAAAATATTTCCACAACCTTGAATCTTGTACGCTAGAAACACCTATGACACAGATTGTGAGCAATTTAGGAGTTAATCAAAAGGAACCAAGATGCCTGGTAACGCTTAAGCGAAAGGCCATTCGTTAGCCGCAGGTAGGTGGGGCAACTGGGAGTCCGAAGAGGAATAGCTACAGGAGGAGCAGCCTGGCCACGGAAGGATGAGAGGCAGCCTGTGCAGCGGCGGGGGGCAAGAGCACCAGAGGAAGCCACTGTCCCGAAGGTTGAGATTGAGGGGCCAGATGAGATCCTGCATGTTACAGAGTTGTGGATACGGCTGAAAACCCCTCAATTTAACACAAAAAAAAGACTTGCTAATATAAAACATACAAAAAAGCAGAATTTCACTCCCAGCTAGGATACCAAGGTTATAGCTCATACTGAGAGAAGGACAGAGCTCTCGTGAATGTCTCAGAAACATAAGCGCACTGGTACAAAGTGAGCTCCAGCAAAAGACACATTCAGGCTTCCTGCAGACTAATGAGGATACACTGCAGGCCAACCAGTTGAACAAGTAGGATCATCTGTGGAGGGAACCAGCTGAGAAGAACAAATCCAGGGTACTGGAGGTTGACCGTGAGGCCAAGGAAGATCAGCTGCAGGGGGAGGCAGTCGAGGAGAACAAAGCCAGAGTCCTGGGGGCTGAGCAGCTAGACAGGGAAGCTGAGCTGCAGAATGAGTTGGCTATGGCCATGAATGCTGAGCTCCAGGGAGAAGCAAAGATTCTGGAGGTTGTGCGCCTGGCCAAGCAGGCTGAGCTGCGGGTTGAATTTCGGGAGGAGGCAGCCGAGGTCCAAAATGCTGAGCTGCGGAGAGAAGCAAGGATCCTGAAGGCCTTGGAGTCAGGCCAAAACGGACAAATAGAAGCCCGAGGTGTGGAAGGTTGAACAGCGGGCAAAGAAGGCTGAGGACGAATGGACTACAGTTCGGAACAGGAGAAAGAAAAAAACCTTCATGTACTTCTGCTCCTCGTCAACTTCAGCTCCCTTAATGCCCAACCGGCTTTGAAAGATGGTGCTGAGCAGCAGGCCAAGGAGGTTGAGCTGCAGGTTGAGGAGGTTGGAGTGCAGGAGGAGACTAAGGGCAACTGTGCTGAGGCCTGTTCACAACTGATAGACAAACCTCACTCCAAACATACTTACAGTCTTCTTGTGGTTGTTGTTGGGGCATCCATAGTGGGTCATTTCTGCATCAACAAGTGCCACACTTCCCTTTTCAAAGGTAATACGCCATCACACATCTGTTTGCCACTGTGGTGGTGGATGGAACAGTAAAGGACCATCTGTAGGATTCAAAGGGTGGCAGCGGTGGTGCAGTGGTCAGCACCGTCGCCTCGCAGCAAGACGTTTTTGGGTTCGAGTCCCGGCTCCAGCACAGGATCTTTCTGTGTGAGTCTCCACGTTCTCCCTGTTCCTGTGTGGGTTCTCTCTGGTACTCCAGCTTCCTCCACAGTCCAAAGACATCAAGAGGGGACGAGGCTGATTGATACTCTAAATTGACTGTAGGTGTGACTGTGAGTGTGAATGGTTGCCCCCCCCCCCCCTCCGCGACCCTTAACCAGTCAAGCGGTAGAAAATGGATGGATGGATGCTGTATTAAGAACTGTACATTGGCCATATTCTGTTGATGGTCACAGGAAGCTTTGCTAATTAGCGCAGGCTATACACTAATGTTTTTGCCTACCATGTGTTTTACCAACAAGACTATGTACTGAGCTGTAGGATACTTCAGGTCAGTAACGGCAGGTACTTCCATCTTGAGTAAAATAAACACACGCCTGCTTGAGTTCAACTGGTTTTACTTACCACCTCTGAGAGCTACCACTTAACCACTTAAACCTGCCATTTTTGATTTTATTTGAAAATAAATTCTGCTTCCATAGCTTAACAACTCACCTGTTAATTCTGAATACTGATGACCAACTGTCTTGTTGCAGATTTAAACATCAACCAGCTCCTGGTTTTGGTTCTGGTACCTCCATTCTCATGGTTCTTGGCCTCTTTGTAAAAGAGCCTGATTGACAAGAGCACTTCCTGTCAAGGGAGTTCACAAAGAGATGACAGCGCCCCCAAGAGGACGAAGGAACCTCCTGCAGAATATAGGTGTGGTACGCATATACGAAAACGCTTTTCTCTTCTTATCATGCTAATTCAATATTATTTTGTTTCTTTTGAATGAAAGTATCAACAGAAAAGTGTTAGGTAGTTTATTAAAGGGATATATTGAAAATGACTGAAGAACAGAGGACATTTTCACTCCATGGTGATAAGAACTACAGGAACTGAGGTCATGTTAGTAATTATTTGCATATCTTCTGATGATATACAGTCATCATGAGATGTCAGCATTCTAAAAAAAAAGTTTCTCAGCTCTTTAAATATATATATTATGGTACTGGATGTATCTTGACTAACATGTTGAGGGGCACTTCAGCACTGCAAGGTTTTAAGGCTATGTTTTGTACATAAAATCTGAAATTGTAAAATTGTAGTTACCTATAATAGATATTTTTACATCTTCAAGTTTAAAAATGGTAACATATACTCAAGAAATAGCAAAAAACATTGTAGAAAATAAAGAATTGTACTTTTAGCTACAATAGTGTATCATTTGTATCTCTATCCTTACCTTTCTTTAAAAATAAATGTCCAAAAATATAAAACAAGCTGAAGAACACTTGTAATTGGCGCTTTTCCTCTCCTAAATACTGTAACAACATAGAATTTGTTGTGACTTTAATGTGAGCTCAACCTCACAGCTATGAGAAACAACAAGACATATAGTAAAACTTTTATTCGTTTTTTCCAAGTCAAAAAACAAACAGAACAAATACAGAGAATGAGATAATGAACTTATTTCTATACAGTGGCAAATTTAAGTTAAACCTTCTTTTGCCCACACGTGAAGTCTTTCCTCAGTTTGAAACCCTGTCTCAGCCTCCAACACGCGCGCGCACACACACGCGCACACACACACACGCACGCACGCACACACAACATCCATACAACCTGGGAGTCCTCTTGTCCTGAATTGACTTGACAGCACAAGATCATGACAACAAGGTTTGGATGCGAGCAAAGTGGACAAACCATCTCAGTATAAGAGGCCACTATAATATTTTCTAAGTGCAATGCCCAAACCTGCTTCATCTCATGACGCTGTTTCAATTCAAATCCTTTTTGTTTATTTTGGGGGCGGGGCAGGGGGAGGGGCTGTAATCATTCAGCATAAAGCTCAAAGGTTACAGCTCCTTTACTTTAGGACTCCCAGTCAGATTCAATAGGTCCCACCCTGGCCCACCCCTTTGTAGGTACATACACTGGTAGAAAAGAAAACAAAACAAAACACTGATTTCAGAAATGAGGATCATTCGTGGATGAAGAGGGAAGAGGGAGGAGGACCCAGCTTGTCTGAGGACTTTGAAAAAAGTGTCGAAATGATCAAATGGAACAAGGAAAGGAAAATGTTTCCATCGCCATCAGACGGTTCCTTAAAAACAGTCAAACTAGGTCGAGTCATGTGAGAGAGAAAAAAAAAAACATGTTGAAAACAAAGTTCACACTAATGTAGTGGGTAAGATCTTTCTTATGAATAACAGACCAAAAGGGGTTTCTTTTGAGAACCTCTGCTTGGAAATATAAAGAAAAACGTTCAACTGGAGGACAAATGTTGCCCTCTGGCATGCCGTGAAGTGAAACCTTAAAGTTTTTAAAATCTAACTGAAGCGGCCTGGTGACTCAAGAGTCTTTTGCCATGGCTATACTGGGAGGGGAAGAACAGGGGCGAAAAAATAAGCACCGTCCCCCTGCCCCTTCATCCACAGGACATGAACATGAGCCTCTTGCAAACAGGTTTACAAAGTCACCAACAGCAAACAAACAAAAAAAGAAGAAGCAAAAAATAAAATAATTTTCCTCTATTATTCACACAGAATAGCAGTTTACTTTCTTAAATAAATTGGACAGTCCAAATAAACCAAAAACCTGTGTACATCAGCTATCAGAAATGGGACGAATATTAGCAAAAGTGGGAGGGATCGGAACAAAAATTCAACCTAAAACTGGATTAAAATGTATTAACATGTGCTACTCATGCAACGACAAAAGCAGCAAACTAGAATCCCTCATCCACGTGCAACCCATTTCCTCCTAGAGTCAAAAATTAAAGATAGAATAATCAATTTGACAGTATTATTATTTCTCGTATAAATCTTTAAATTCCCTGTTTCAAGGGAAGAAGATTATCTGGAAAAGAGGTTTCTGTTTTTTTGTTGTTTTTTTTTGCGTTTGATGAACAAGTCTCCAAAATGGTAGAGGACAAGAGGGTGCTGGTGGGTGTTCAGGACATCTTTCAGGTTTGTCTCTGGGGTGTGAAGGAGAAAGAGGGGAGGGGGATGTGTACATACACTAGAAACGATGGCCGGGGTGGGATTGATTCTCCCTGCAAAACCAGTTTCTCTCCAATCGTATGTTTTTTTTGCTGATGATCCAGCTTTCTTCTTCTACAATACTGTAGAGGATCTGATTCAATGTTTTCAAGAAAAGAAAAATCCCCTCATCCACAACATGTAACCAAAAAACTGGCAGGGACTGCACTTTTACAAAAGCAGCAAGAGGTCTAACAAGATACACCTTGGTGAAACACGCAGTAAACAAACCTTACATCCTCCATTTCTGTAGAGCTTATGCTTTTAGTGAGTTACAATCCACTTCTCAAAAAGGCTTTTGGCAAAATGTACGCTTTCCAAAAAACAGCTATATACCCAACATTTAGACTGGGAACGAGAGAGACTGGATGCAGTAAACTAGAAAGTTAAAAAGGGATATTTTCCTCCCCTTATGTGTCAACAACATCTTCCTCTCCTTTTTATTCCCTCAGGATTTGCAGTTTTACACCCCATGTGAAAATTAAAAAACTATTTCAAAAGGCAGCCTTTTATTTCCTTCAGGCAAAGCAGTTCATGTCTTTCAAATAATAGTTTAAACTTTTTTTTTTGAGGGGGGGGGGTAAAGGGGGACAACTCCTCAGGTGGTCAAAAGTGAGGAGGTCAACAAGGGTCCCAAAGAAAAATAATCACAATTAGGGGGCCCCAGCAGCTAGATGCACCACCACCTCCAGTGTGATGTTGTCAGTTGTCCTCTATGAGGTGATTGGATGATGGTTTCTGTGGCCCCCTCCTCCTCCTCAGCTGCTTCCCCTTCTCCTCCTCAGTGGCCCATCAGTTGTTCTCTTCGTCGCTGTCATCAGGACTGATGGCTGGGCTGTATGTGGGCGAGGTGGGACTGTATCCAGGAGAGGTGGGGCTGTATGTGGAGCCTTTAGGACTAGTTGGCGAGTATGTAGGGGATGTGGGTGAGTACTTGGGTGAAGTTGGGGAGTAAGTCGGGGAGGTGGGGGAGTATTTTGGGCTTGTGGGGGTGTAGGTGGGGGAGGTGGGAGAGTAGGTTGGAGAGGTGGGGCTGTACTTTGGGGTTGTTGGGGAGTAGGTGGGGGAAGTGGGTGAGTACTTCGGCGACGTAGGGGAGTACTTTGGTGATGTGGGGGAGTATTTGGGAGAAGTGGGGGTGTACTCTGGAGAGCTGGGGCTGTATGATGGTGATGTTGGGGTGTATTTGGGTGAGGTGGGGGAGTAGGAAGGCGAGCTGGGGCTGTAGGAAGGTGAGCTGGGTGTATAGGTGGGAGACTGAGGGGTGTAACGTGGGCTGGAGGGCGAGTAGGATGGTGAGGTCGGAGAGTATGAGGGAGATGTAGGGGAATAGTTGGGGCTGGTTGGGGTGTAGTTGGGGGAGGTTGGGGAGTAAGAGGGAGAAGTAGGAGAGTAGGAGGGAGATGTAGGGGAGTAACTGGGTGAGGTTGGTGTGTAGTTCGGGGATGTAGGGCTATAACTCGGGCTAGTTGGAGAATAAGAAGGAGACGTGGGGGAGTAAGATGGGGAAGTGGGAGAGTAGGATGGAGATGTGGGTGAGTAAGAGGGGGAGGTGGGGGAGTAAGAAGGAGAGGTGGGGGAGTAGCTGGGTGATGTCGGACTATAGCTGGGCGATGTGGGACTGTAGCTGGGCGAGGTAGGAGAGTAGGAGGGGGAAGTGGGGGAGTAAGACGGAGAGGTAGGGGAGTAGGAGGGAGATGTTGGGGAGTAAGAGGGAGATGTGGGGGAGTAGGAGGGAGAAGTTGGGGAATAACTGGGCGAGGTAGGGGAGTAAGAGGGAGATGTTGGGCTGTAGTTGGGGCTTGTGGGGGAGTAGGAGGGTGAAGTAGGGGAGTAGGAGGGCGAGGTTGGGGAATAGCCTGGGCTCTGCGGAGTGTAGCCGCCAGGGGAGCGAGGCTCGTAGGCAGGTGAGGTGGGGGAATAATTGGGGGACATGGCCCCACCTGAAGAAGAAGCCATACAATGTCAGAAAAACTCAAATAATGGCAATCCAACTTTGATTTCTTTTTTAATTTTTTAAAACCCAAAAGATTTTTACGGAATCTAACCTGGAGATGGGATGTAGGGGCTGGCAGGTCCAGGAGATCCTGGAGACCCCGGTGTGGGGGACCAGGCTGGCGAGTAGCCTGGAGAGAAGCCACTTGCATCTGAAGCAGCACTCGGGGAAAACCCTGCTGCTCCAGGGGTCATGCCACTTCCTAAAAGATTAAAAGAGAAAAAAAGGGTTGAACATCGGGGGGGGGGGGGGGGGGGGGGCTTAAATAACGAGGTAGACAAGCTTTGGAATACCCAGGCGTATACTCACCAACACTGGGAGACCATGCTCCATAGGCTGGAGTAGCTCCAGTGTTCCACGGGGTCATGGCAGGAGACATACTGCTCATGGGACTTGGTACTGTACCAAAGAACATTCCAGTGGCTGGAAAAGAAGACCGATGGATCATTACTACAATAGTTTTTAAATTTGGGCAAGATTCCCTGAGTATTTTTCTCCACTTACGTCCAGCCACACTGATTCCGGGAATGTTTGTCGGGATCTCCATGCCATATTTACACTTCTCCGCATCCAGCAGCAGGTCAAAGCAGCCTGTTCCAGCTGGTGCCAGCTGGCCAAGCATGATGTTCTCTGACACACCCTTCATGGGGTCACTTTCACCGTGAGATGACGCTTCCATCAACACATCAACCTGGAGAAGAGACCAGGAGGTAGGTTATAACACGTCCCTATTTGTTAATTACTTGAACAGCAGTGACGGGTGACTCCCTCACCGTCTCCTCAAAGGAACACTTCATGAGAGGTCCTGTGTCTTGACGATTGATACCGTGACGTGTGATGGCCATCAGGTGACCGCGGCAAGTCATAGTGTCACAGAGCAGAGCCAAGTGGCGGTAGTTGACATAGGAGCCGTCAAAGGAGATGACGTGGTACAACTCCCTCTCTAGAGCCTTGCGCACCGCCTCAATTCCCAGCACCTAGACAAAGACAGAAGGGGGAAAGAGGGAAAAACATTAATACACTGTTCAGTCAAAATCCTTTGATATCCAGTTTATGTATTTTTTGAGACTGTTTCATACTGTGAAGATTTCCACGATGTCGTTTGACGTGGTCCTGACAGGATCTACATCCTTCTCGCTGAGGACCCTCATGAGGCTCACGCCATCTGTCTCAAGAATCCACTCTTGCAAGGCCTTGAACTCGCCGTCTTCCGTGATTATGATCTTCTTCTTATTGTCCGTCTGGGGTAAGTGCATGTAGACCTGAGAGAGAAGAGTTTAAGTTTTGACAGACAGCCACAAGCTGGTATATCCGTTTGTAACTGACAAAACGTTTTCTCTGTTACCTTGCTAATCTGCTCGATGCCCTGGAGTGTCATGTCAGTCAACATGTTGGACTCGATACACCTCAAGAAAACGTCGTCATCCATTTTGTCCACCACCTCCTCATCCTGGCGAAAGACGAGTTTGTCATTTAGAACACAGACTTCGGTATTTCTATTTCAACACAGATCCCAACTACTCACCTCATGGAACTTATTTTCATCACTGTTCATGATTCTGATTCGCAACACCAGCTTCTCGGCATTATCATCATTGAAGATACAGTTCAGGTCGTCTCCAAAACCTTCATGGGTGAGCAATGACAGCGTTAAGCCAATGTGTCATTTCAATCAAAGTGGCACAGGACTGACTGTCTTCCAACCTGTGTTGATCTTCTCTGCAATCTGCTCCATAGTCAGCTTGCGATCAGTCATGTGCTTGCGATCCAACTCGATACGCAGCAGCCAGGGTGAAATGCGTGTCACATCAAAGTCAGGCATCTCGTAGTAGACGTTCACCCATTCCTGGTCCTCAGCTACAACTGTATTCTGGGGGTTGGGGTCGTAGTAGATGGCCGTGTTGGCAGTCACCTGAAAAAAAAAAAAGAAGAAAAGATACTGAGGTGTTAGGAGAACTGAGTAAGAAGCTCTACTGGGTTTGGCACTCTGACCCTGCTGTTTGCACCTTTCGCAGTGTGGTGTGCTCCAACCGACAGAGGATGTCTTTGGCTCTTTCAGCATCGCGTGCCGCCTGACCCAGCAGGAAAACTGTCAGTGATGGTGTTTTAGGTCTCTTGGAGATGTTGATCAACTCCTTCAGACGGGGCACACCAAGTGTCACATTCTTAGCCGACACACCGGCATAGTGGAAAGTGTTCAAGGTCATCTGAGTGGCTGGTTCTCCCAGTGATTGGGCAGCGAGGGCCCCAACCATTTCACCTGGATGGGCCTGGGAGATGAGGGGATGAAGGGAATAATGAAAAATCATGTCTAATAGACTTGTTAAACAGTTTGTATGCAAATAAACTCACAATGGACTGGTTGAACTTGGTCTCAATCTCTCCTAGCAGCCAATCGAAAGCCTCAGTAGTCAGTCGGAATTCTTCAGTCATGCGTTTGGAGCAAAGCGTGGAACGGAGGTGGATGTTGAAGAGCAGAGTGGCGTTCTGCTGCGCCTGTCTGCTCAGGGGATCATCACCGTTCACAATCACCAGTTTCTTACTCAGCTCCTGAACACCTGAGGAAACACACAAACCAACAATTACTCGATATTTTGACAGGATATTGGAATACATGAGGCCTCCTGCCATGCAACTGCTGTATGTATAATTCATATTCCGAACATTTTAAATTTAAAACATTAGCATTAAGGTATGAGTATCTGACAAATACGGAAAATGATCATTTCTTTTCTTGTTACCAACCCATTAGTACCTTTGACAGTTCCACTTGTAAATTAAACCCCACCAGGGAGCTTTACAGAATCTTACAATTACCTATAAATGTGGTCACCAAGCAGACTGTTTTGAAGCTTGTTCTACGAGCTTACCCTCAACAACCCTAAGAGGATTAAGGTCGGTCGGGGTTCGAGTGTTAATGCGGAAGATCTTCTGAGCATTCCAGATCATTCTTGCAAGGTTGCATGGCAGCACCACCTGCAGGTAATGAGAAGAATTGCAGTAAATGCATAGAAAAGACCAACACGTGGCTTCATGGACTTCTGCACTCATCGCTTAGGGGCAAAATGATAAATAGGGATAACGATTATGCGAGAATAGGTAAAAAGACCTTGTTTTGCCACTGACAGGTTAAGATTGCTACTAAGTGGTGCTATTTTGGAAAAGATCCAAACAGAAATGCAGGAATTATCCTGTAAGAGTACACACACACACACACACACACCTTACTGTCCCCAGTGGGGAAAATGGCTCGCAGGATCTCCCTGTCCTCCTTCATCTTTTCGAACTCTCGCTCCAAGGTACTCTGCACATGGGCGTTGGTCAGTACATCTTTTACCACGTCTTCCTGCAGCGTTCGCCTTAGTGCTCGCTCATTGGTACAGTCAAACTTGAACCTGGACAGATAAGACAAAGATGGAGGATGACACCTGTAAGCCACTGATACTACAAGATTAAGCACAACTGACTA
The DNA here is from genome assembly GCF_037954235.1 of Aulostomus chinensis. Taxonomy (NCBI): domain Eukaryota; kingdom Metazoa; phylum Chordata; class Actinopteri; order Syngnathiformes; family Aulostomidae; genus Aulostomus; species Aulostomus chinensis. Next base: position 7,128,924 of record NC_141343.1, on the reverse strand, counting down.
GTGTTACCAGATTAGGCTTTTCGTGGAGTTAAAGCACAGCATGGTTTGGCACTTGGAACTACCCAGTGTCCTTACATCATTTCTTTGTACATACAAATGGATCTTACTTCTTTTCAAAGGCCTTGTGTGACGGTTTGACTGTTGCCAGGTTTTGGAACTCAACATTCTCTCCGGCCAGACCGTCCTCCCCGTAACGCAGTTGGACCACCTGGTTGATGGAGTTACGCACTGTGCCGTCGTACTTCACCATCACAGACTCCATAGACTTGATGAGACGACGCTGGATGTAACCTGGTGTGGTACAACGAATATTCTTATGTTTCCCCTGAATGCATGGAACTTGGAGTTGAATACTTGAGCCCACTTGGACTTACCAGTCTCAGCAGTCTTGACAGCTGTGTCGATAAGACCCTCTCTGCCTCCCATGGCGTGGAAGAAGAACTCAGTTGGAGTCAGGCCGGCCAGGTAGGAGTTCTCCACAAAGCCTCTGCTCTCAGGGCCATAATCATCTTTAATGAAGTGAGGCAGTGTGCGATGTTTGAAGCCAAAGGGGATACGTTTACCCTCTACATTCTGCTGCCCCACCACAGCAATAACCTGAAAAAGGAGGTAGAGGGATGTCAAGAGGTTGTGATTGTCATCTGCCATTGAGGTAGTAAAAGCAACTCTGCTACCTGTGAGATGTTAATCTTGGAGCCCTTGGACCCTGCCACCACCATCGATTTGAAGTTGTTGTACTCAGATAGAGACTTCTGAGCGGAGGAGCCGGTTTTGTCACGGGCGTCGTTGAGGATACGATTCACCTGGTTCTCAAAGGTCTGCCTCAGTGTGTTACCAGGGGTTGGTTCCAGCTCATTGTTGTGGGCTTTCTCGATGACCTGGCAGACAGAAGTAGAGACTTTAATATTTAATTCTCTCTTGAAAATAAAAAAACACAATAACTTAGATATAATGCCATATTGGTGGCATTCTACTTACTTCTATCACATCCTGTTTGGCTTTCTTGATGGTATTCTGGATGTCGAGGTAAGTCTTGGCATCAGCAATGGAGTCACCAATACCGATGGAATGACCTAATCAGAAAAAATAGTACACAAAAAAAAAAAGATAATGTAACTCTCTGCTGCCACCTGCTGCTACAACAGCAAATAATGTTAAATATATTACCTTCTATGAGCAGCCAGTTGTTAACAACTGTCTGAATGTTGGAGTAGAAGAGCCTGGTGATGTCATGTCCCATTTCCAGGTAGGAAATGTGGACGAGGGAGCCTGCTGAGGTTCCGAGAGACTTCTTACACAGGATCCCCATGATCAGCTCGCCGTTTTCCACAATAACCTATGAGAAAGACTTGGATGTAAGGTGACGTGTATTGTGATTTTCATGCTCTGATCTTAGACGAGTCATTGAATTTTGTACCTTGGTGTCTCCAGGTGAAATATGTTTGTACGGGCCACTGTCCTCATCGTCAGGGTGGGTGCTGTGAGTTCGGATGACATTAATGTGACCAGGAATGATAAGGCTAAAGATCTGCTTTCCTGTCCACAGAGGGCGGGGCTTGAGAATAGCTGGCTGGGGCATTTTCCCATCCCAGGTGGAGAGGAACATGAGAAGGTTCATCACTTCACCCTGAGGAGGACATGTTTTAATTTAGCACTTTAACACAACAAAACAGCATAGAAATCAGCCCAACATCTAAAAGCCTCACCCTCTCTAAGAAGACGTCTCGTTTAGTGAATTTGCGCACAGCAGTGAGAGTGTCCTGCACAATTCCCATGACAGGCCTGTTGGACTGGGGCGTCACAATCATACGAGGCACCATCGCCAGCTCCTGAATCTCAGCCCTCGTCTCAAGGGACTGGGGCAGGTGGAGGTTCATCTCATCTCCATCGAAGTCGGCATTGTATGGCGTGGTGACACTGGAGGGAGACGAGAGGAAGTCAGAGCTGCTACATGACATCTCTGACTTACAAGTTGAAATGAAGTTTTAATTGAATCCAATGTTTGTCGATGGATCAGTGGATCTTTTCACTCCTTATGAGGACCAAATTCTCTGAGTATAAAAGAAAATCCACTATAATACCTAAGGTTGAGTCGAAATGTGGACCACGGCAGGATTCGAACCCTGTGCCCCATCATGGACATTTTATGTAGCGTGGGCTGTCTGTTAAAGATGACAATGTCTCCATCGCACATGTGTCTTTCCACCTAAAAAAGACAAACCCATGTTAGTCTGCATACAAATGCAATTTTCAAAATTTACTGAACAAGCATTGTGCTGTAAAGCTACCATTTAAATTATTATTATTATTTTTTTTTAATCTTGCCTTGTATCCGATCTGCAAATGAAGGTCACTTGGTTTAGGGTGAAATCGCAGGTCAATTCTGTCGCCGTTGTCACGGATGATGTATTTGGCCCCGGGGTATTGGCTGTTGCCTCTTCGCACAAGCTCTTGCAATCTAAAATATCAAAATGATTCATCTCACCACAAACATGACACAAACAGCTTTTTACATTGTTTTCTCCTCTAACATTTCATTGTTGTACCTGTCGATGTTAAATGGCGTGACAATTTCTGGGAAGGTCATATTGGCTGCAATGGATCGTGGCACACCAACTTGGTCGATTTGGAGGTTTGGGTCCGGGGTGATAACGGTTCGTGCAGAGAAGTCGACACGCTTGCCCATCAGGTTACCTCGGACTCGCCCTTCCTTCCCCTTTAGACGCTGTTTGATGGATTTGAGAGGGCGGCCAGATTTTTGCATTGCCTGGAAAAAGTAGGTGTGTTTAGTATACCTAATCAGATATTAAACCACTGTTTGTCTTTTCTTACTATTTCAGTAATTAGTTAAATCATTTAAGTAATTAAAGTGTCACACATACCCTTGGCAGACCTGGCAACTCATTGTCCACCATGGTGGCAACATGAAACTGCAGCAGCTTGACATCCTCAGCAATAACGTGAGCTGCCGCGCCACTCTGCTCGTTCCTTCTCAGTTGGTTGTTGATCTTGACGATGTCAGCCAGCTTGTGGGTCAAGTCATCCTTTAAACAGAAATAACTGCTTTAGTTTGTGGCATTGATTTCATTGTTATGTCACTTCAAACAAGTATAAATATAGTCTATCTTACCTGGTTGCGAGCAGATCCCTGCATGACAACAGCAGGCCTGACAGCGAGCGGAGGTACCGGCAACACGGTTAGGATCATCCACTCTGGTCGTGCAAACTTGGGGTCCATGCCCAAGATGATGTCCTCTTCATCTGAGATGCGTTTAAAAATCTCGTGCACACGCTCAGGACTCAGAAGGATTTTCTTCTCCTGAGAATCCTCGTTTACATGCTTCCACTCGGCGTACAGCTCCAAGCCTGAGCGTCTGATGCGTGGCTGGTAGCGTCCACAACCACCGTGGCCCTATGTCAAAGAGACAATAAGCAAAGCCAATAAAAAAAAACAACAACAAAAACAAGCTGTTTTGTTGCAAGAAAGATGACTATGTCCCTAAGTCTGTGGCCTTGGCTTGTGAAATATATATAGCTTTGTCGCTAAAAGATGGCTGAAAATTTTTCAATGTCTTAATAAAAACAACCAGTTTAGCGGCCAAAACGACACGTGTAGATATCCAAATAACTAGCGCCCATGTAAACACCTCACTGAAAACATTGGCTGCCAGAGAGTGTGGTTACAACCATTGTTAGCTTATACTCGCCTTGATTTGCCTTAGCCCTCTAGGGATCCTTGACTTGTGGTCCTAAAATTGTGGGTGCCTAAAACTGAATGTTTACAACTTCTGCAGACACGCGCTACTCAAGGCTTTTTAAGTCACTCTGGTCCAATACCTTCTCCTTGGTGAGGTCTTCCTCCGTCTCCTGCTGTTCCATTCCGAATTTGTTATCCATCTCCTCCCCTCCTTCACAGATATTCTTCCCTTTGCACAGCTCGTACACATGTGTCAACCGTTTCCTGGGTTGCCCTTTTGATTTGGCAAGGATGTCTTTGATCTTTGGATTGTTCTGAAGATAACAGCACAAACAAACTATTAAAGTGACGCTGAAACAGATAATTCATTTTAAGTACAACATACATGATTGAATAAAAGCAATAAAATGTAAACAAACTTACCGAATCCACTAATAGCTTTGAACAAAAGAAGCAGACACATCGTAACACCTTCATTATTTTTGTCACAAAGCCAACATGGAAGACTGGCTTTGCAAGTTCGATGTGTCCAAAGTGCCCTGGGCATTCTGTCATGTTTCCTGTAAGCCAAAAGTTATTCAAATTACATCAAATCATTTCATCTGATAACCAACTTCTCTGGGAAACATTTAAATATATCGATTTTTACCTGCACACGTTTGACATCTTCCACTTCTTTCTATGACCCCTTGTCTTGGATCCATAAGGCCACCAAGTTTAGGACGTCCACCTTCTGTAGTTTCGGGGTATTTAATCCCCCCTTCAGTGACGGACATCCGTTTCTATAAGAGACATTGAACATAAAATTTAAACAGATACTATAGTAAAAATTTGTCACAGCTGTAACATACATTTCCCCAATTATCTCCAAAGTCTATGCCCGTATCTAAATTGTGCAATTCTCACTAAAAAAAAAAAAAAAAAAAATTCCAGAAATCAACTGCTATCAAATTGCTTCTTTCAGTTAATAGACAAAATTTACCATATACATGTTTAATGCTTAAGAGCTAAATCAGTATGGTAACAGAGTTTGAACGATTTTGACAAATATTACAAAGATGTGTACATTCAAAACAATTTATTCCTGGGTAAATGAAACATACATGTCATTTTTAAACATTTTTTATTCATTTATATAGAGGACAAAACAGTCTAATTAATACAATGCGACCACTGTAAGACCAATAGGGTAACTGCAAGTAACGAATCGCCGTTAGCAAACCACGATTTCAACAAAAAAAGTTGGGCATACACATACGGCACATGAACAAAAAAGGGCTTTAATTCATGTCATGACGTGGTTTGCTAAATTCATAATGTTGTGCTTAAAGTTTCCAAACTTCCTACAACATGCTAGTTAGCTCAAGCTCCACCAGCCTGCCCAGCTAGCTAGGCTAGGCTAGGCTAACAGCACGAATTTGTCTTTGTATATAGAGCCGTGTAGTTGCTACGTATACCAAACTACAAGATAAGTCGAGAAATTATAAAGAGATGTGTGTGTGATCTGCCAAACAATCAATAAAGAATCCCCATTCCCCCAAAAGAAAACCTACAAGCTCATCTGGGCTGATGATGCCGAACTGAACTCTCTTGATCGTGCGCAAGGGGCATGCGCTGTCGCCGGAGGGCGGTCCGTGCATCCTGTCTATTCAAAGAGACGCGTCCTTCCTCGGCACGTCGCTTTGTGAGCAGGAACAGCCTGTAAGTTGTCACCACGACTCTGGTCAGGCCGCCAACGGTGACCGGAAAGTCTCCGAAGGCGATATCCCAGGGACCTCAGTCGTCGGTTTCCTTAAGAACCGAATTATTTATGTTTTTGTCCTAGCTGAGCTAGCCACCGGCCGTCCCCTCTCCTTTTCCTGATCTGCACTCTGGAGCGCTCTGAGCGCTTCTGAGTGTTAGAGCAGCCGACGCTTGGTTATATAGACTGAGTGTGTGCTACGGGGTTTACCATTCATAAAGGCAGGGACTTACACTTCAGTGGGTGGGACATGGATCTTCATGGTAAAATGCTCATTGGCCATTTGAGTCAGTTTAATGAATAAATAATTTTATCTCACGTACTGCCAATCACAAATGACGTTGACTTTTTTCAACGAATCACAGCTAAAGGCGGTCGTTCATTTTATCAGAACTCAATTCTATTGGCTTCATGAAAACATTGTAGGCGGGGTAACAAAGATTGTACCCTTAAAAAAGTGAATATTGAATGACAGCCTTCTGATTGGTCTGAGTTCTTATCAATATAGAGTAGCGTAGAGGAGATAACCAATGGGTACTAAGAAATGATGTGTTTTAGAATAATTTAAACAAAACCCACCCCATTTCCGATGTTTTCCGAACATTGCCGATGCGGATTTCTTCCCTCAGAGCAAAAGTAAAAAAAAACCTCTGTTCTCCCGTTCGTCTCGCTCTGGGTGAGCCTGGGCTCTAAGAAAAGCGGCTCAGGGCTGAGGCCTACTAAGATGTGTGACTAAACAGACGAAAATTGTCGAAATACACAATGTTTTCACATAGAAACACTGTGTAATGGATTATTTAAAAATCTTTTTTAGATAAAGGGCGATTGTTCGGATTTTTATCATCTTATTTTTGGGATCTTTGGGACATTGTCGGAAGCCCCGGACTCGCCTGGAGTTGACGCCGCTCTGCTGGACTGGATAAGCCGTACGCCCTGTAGGAAAGTCTGGGGAAAGCCTTTAATGTCGTTTATCGATTGTTTATTAATTATTTCTGACAATTTTCAATTGTAGTTGTCGTGTGTGTGATAAACATCAGTATGTACTAAACAAATGTCATTTCACTTTTAATATTACTTTGAAAATGCTAAACTTCGGTGTAGGCCGCGTTTCGAAATCAGTCCGAAATGCCACGGTTTTGGCGGCTAAGTGATATAAGCTCGCCGTTTCTATGATGGCGTAGTATCTTGAATTACCTTGAAATGTAAGGTTATTAGTGGCTTATATGCCGGCTGAGAATACTACAAATACCATCGGTGATATTTCTTTTTTTCTATCAAAGCAGGTTATTTTGCTATCGTTAGCTGAAGGCTATGTTACGTCGACGACGAGGGTATGCAGCCTTCGCTTTGTCGTTAATATATCAACGGCCAGATATTATTTTGCATGGTGAATTTAGTTTAAGGTTATTTAATGTAGTATTGTACTCGGAATGGATAAACCCTCTGTGCTAACGTAACTTCGGCTTCATACTGGATGTGGAAAAACCGAGTGTTAGCTTACATTTAAGAATTAGTTGAAGGAATTCCCTGTTCCTGTCAAGTTAACGGCAATGTCCGTGTTAATGTACGTGTTACTATTTACAGTGTGGCGGTAGCAATTGAGTTAAAACGGTACATGGTTGTCCTATAAAGTGCTAAGCTTGATACTGTTAGCGTTCAACATGGCGGTGGTGTACGATAGGCTTCTTGTTGTTAACAAGGAAGATGGAGTCTGGAATATTCTCTCTGGCTAATTTACCGGTCAAGTAGACGCGCACTCAAATATTTCGTTGTTAATAATCCAATAAAGTAAGCAATGTTTCCCTTAATAAATCAAAATGGACGTTATAGTAAAGTTTTCGTGGCCCTCTATGTCGTCTAGTCTCCTCGTCTGTGTCGAAGGGTTGAAGCCATTTTGCTAGCTAACATTATCTAACGTCCATATTAGTCTTTTTGGGAAGGATAAGCTGGCTCTTTACTTAACGAGGAAATATAACGAGACTCAACCGAGACTGCATGAGTGCAAACGACATATTAGCATTTCATCCACTTTCGTTTACTCTTAAATTGAGGTGGTGTGGTTAAATGTTACCGTCAGGCACTAGGAAATGCCATTAGCTTATTATACAATAGATTTATCCGGCTTGCTCTTGCTGGTTGTACTCAGGGGAAGACAACAAATACCTTTTTTTTGTGGAATTTTTGGGGTTGTCCTGATGCTAATGCTCGTAGATAAAACCTGACATTAGGCTCTCTTGAGAGGCATAAAGTCTTGTCATGTTAAAGCAGCCTTGGAATAAAGATGCTTCAAAGAGAAATGCTTTGTGTTCTGATAGGAAAAAGGAATCTGAACGAACTGAGCTCATTCACTGCTAGCATGTGTTTATACATACCTCGAAGTGGTGTAGCTTTCTTTTTTTGCCTCGCAACGTTTTAGGCACAGATTACATTTGTACTTATTGTTTGACCAAATAAAGCCCATGAAGCAAGTTAAAGTCCTGTTGTGGTTGTTTTTATTAATTGAGCATCAACATATTCTATTGTAACACTTATATTTTAGTCTTTGAAAACGTGTTAAAACTGCTAAAATGCACATTTGTGTCTATGCTGTTTCTTCTATCCAGACCCAGCCCAGGCGCAGGGATGGATGCCACATACAGGAGCATCATTATGGGCTCAGTCTATAATCTGAGTTGAACGAATGTATATTTATATCCTTATTAGATAAAATTACAGCAAAATAACCCATTTTTTCATCACCATGTGCCTTGCAATACTATGACAATACAAAGGATTCATTATTGACCACTTGGCTCCCTCCTCTGGTTCTCACTGAGAATGACCAGTAATGTAAAGCCGCCATACAATGCGGAAGTAAGTCCCACAGGACCGGAACACGCGCTCCCTCTGCTGCTCCGAGGAGGTTAGCACATGGAGGCTTGTCTACAAAGATGCACAGAAGTTCAACTACATGGGTAACTGTAGCACAGTGGTGCGTCTGCACGAATCCCGGTGAGTTTTCGTACCTTACCCCTTTTTTGACAGGTGGTCTAACAGCAATGACTTGTAGCCACTTAAAATCCTCTCCTCGTGTTATTACACCCAAAAATGCTCGTTTAATATATTGGAGGGAAAAAATGAATAATTACCACTAATATTCTCGACAGCCACTTGCTTATCTCACTCGTTCAAACTGACTTTTGTGTTTTGTTTTGTTTTTTTCAGTAGTTGGACAGAGGATGTAAGACAGACAGACAGACTACTTTATTAATCCCTTTTGGACGTTCCGCCAGGGAAATTGCACCTGTTACCTGTTTCTAAGAGACACTGTTTTAATTTCGGACCACATTTGGATACAAAAATAACGATTTCACAAATTCTGCTGACTGTGAGAATTACAGTGAGAACGGAGAATAGGTGACACCGTCATCCCGGAAGGTGGAAACGGCTTTCTTCCGTCGAACGGTGCCCATCCATTCTTCTTAAAAGGTGAATCTCAAACCAGGAAGGAAAAAAAAGACCAAAATTATATATATTTTTTTTTCAACTGTAAGGGTGGAAGTAGAATCTTCTTGTTCAGGTAGCTGCCGTGTATTATTTTCGCTTGAGGTAAACGGTGGCCACGCCCCCAACGAACTCCAGGTGTGTACATGCGCTACAGGTGACACCTCTTATGACGCGTAAAAAAAAAAAAAACCTCTGCGTAAGAGAAGTGTTTTGTACGTAGGAAATGATGTAATAGAGGGTAAAACTGCTTAGGGTTATAACCTGAAACTGTGACTTGGTGGACTGTGGAATTTTGCTGAATTATTCCTGTTTTTTCGTTCCCATTGCGGCTCCTTTAAAAGAATATTTCCGTGTGTACTTCGCATGATCACAACTTGATCGCTAACCCTAAAATTGCAGATTTAATTGGTAAAAATCTGGGTTCAAAACAGGACAGTTCAGTCAGCTGCAACCGTAAAGTGTTTCTCACATGTACATAATAATCATAATAATGCAAATTCATTTTTTTTTTTAAATTGTGATACAACTATAAAAAGTTTGTTTTGGTTTTATGTTAAAATAGATATTTTGCATTTGTCACATTTTGTCCTCAAATTGATTTTTACTCAATCAGGTAAAATCAGTTTACAGCCGATTCTCACTTTCGCAAAGACTCAAACAAAAAAAGTGGGATTTCTTCTTTCATTTCCTCATTTTTTTTTAAACATCATAGCTGGAAAAATTGGTGGGAAAAAAAAACTTCAAATTTTGATACGTTATCCAGTCATGACCTCTAATAGAGAGGCCGAGACCTCCGATGCATCAAATTCAGTCTCAGAACTCAAACCTCTGCTGTGTTACCTTCTGATATTCGAGGTGAGTATCTTACATTTTCAGTCATTTTCTATTCAGCATAAATGTGAAAATATTGAACAGAATTAAATCGTAGTTAATGAACCCAGCAGTTCCCTTCATAGGTTTGTTGTTGTTGTTGTTGTTGTTGTTGTTGTTGTTGTTGTTATTGTTTGAGAAGAGATCTGCTGATGAATAATTAGTTTCTACTTCAGCAGTTTTCACACGTTCCAGGTGGCCGTCACTCTGGCATGTGTCACATCCTGAAGGGGCTGGTGTATCTAGGGGGAGCTCTTGCCTGATGAGCCTCAGCGTGTGTGTGTGTGTGCGTGCGTTTATGGAGGGAGGGGGGTGGGGGCCTTTTATTCAGGATGGGGATGGAGAAATGCAAAGTGAAGAGAGGAGCAGTTTTCTTCTTTGTTTTGTCGAACAAACTGAAAAACTACACCAGGAATGTTGTTTCTCACCATTATAATCAAAGTCCACCGGCGCAAGTGTTTCCTTAGCTGCTGTTTTTTTGTGCCTCATCCAAGAAGACGAAGAAAAAGACAAGGAAAGAGAGCAGCAAGCTTCCACGAACTAAATAATATTCATATTAGAAAATTGAGACTTTTCCCAGCCTTTCTATGAATGAAATTCTGGTCCGTTATCGCTTCATAAAAGGAAAAAAAAAAAAAATCAAATGCTAATATATTCCCGTCATCATGGATAGCGCTTTTGAATCGCCTGTTATTAAAGGGAGGGAGAAGAAAACCTGTTTTAGGCTTAAGTTATGCATCAGGATGTTTTGTAATAAAAATGCGTGACGCAGGCTTGGAGGCATGCTGTCTCTCGGAGCGTCCCCTGGAACAGGCCGGCCCACTTAGCTCACAGGAGAATGTCCTGTTCTTTGGGTGTTTGTTTTGGCTGATGTCAGCCAAGCGCCTTCATCTTCTATCCTTCCCATTTATCACCCTTCTTTTCTAGGCCCTCACGATTTTCATGCGCTCGGCTCTTGTCGGGCGGTTAATTTGCAAAAAGTAAGAATCTACACAGGAAGTGGCAGAGTTGTTTTTTGTTTTTTTTTAAGGGTCCTCCAGCCTCTTAACTGGTGCTATCTGGTGCTAAATTAATTACTCTTGATCCCACCTCGTGTTGCAATCAGCTTAGTGCTAATCTCGGGTTCTCGCAGCGCAGCCATGTCAGTGCTGCCGCTCTCAGCTGTCAACCGCTCTCTTCTCCCCAAATTCTGACCTCTGTAACTGTCTCTCGCTTTTGCCTGACATACATAATCATTCTCCTCTCTCTCTCTCTCTCGCTCTCTCTCTCTCTCTATCAAGTTTTAGCCTCTCACTTCTTCTTCACTCCTCCCTTGTACTCCTGCAACTTCTTTTCATGTCACACAGAACTTGTCCTTTTGAATCTCTCTCTTAAAGGAATGCGCCAATTTTATTTTTGTTTTTTGGAAAAATGCATTCATTTACCATCCTCGTAAGAACCAGACAAGAAGATAGATACCTTTCTCTCCTCTGTTTGTGGATTAGAGACCCACAGAGATTTGCCGACTGCTAATTAGCTTAGCGCAATGAATGGTAGTGGATGGGAAGTGTTAGCGTGCCTCCATCAAAAGTCACCATGGGCACTTCTTTCTAAAGCAGTTGTTTTCTTTATGAGATAACAATTTAAAATCACCAGATGGTGTAGTTTTAGAACCAGACACATAGCCGGGACTACTTACCAGACTGGGCGTAGTGATTTCGTTATAATATTAGCCAACAAAACTTTTTTGGACAACCAGAAGAGTAACTCTTTAAATTAATAATCATGGCCGCTTTGTAAGAAGGATTACTTAAGTACAAAACCAAGTTCCTTAACTTGGAGTTATGCTAACACTTCCCATCCACTGACATTCATTATGCTAAGCTAAGTAGCATTCAGTCAGTGGGGTTTTGTGGATCTCAGGCCCCTTAAGGTCATTGATCTTCTTGTCTAGCTCTGAGGAGGATGGCAGATAAGCAAATTTCCCAAAAATAGTTGTCACGTGTCTCAAAGTGTCTCCTGTCTCATCCCCAGCGACGGCTACATGCTAATCCTACCACACACCCGGTCTCTCTCTTCACTTTCTTAGCTACTCTGCTGTGCTGCTGTTGTGTTTCCCCTGGCGTTGCGCCACCGCCTCTGACCATCTGCTTCGCTTTCTTTTTTCTCTTTTGTTCCCCTTTGATGTCAGCACAATTACAATCAAGTTGTATGTCAATTATTTTTTTCTTATATATCAGTTAAAGGTTAAGTTGCCAGTGCTCAAAATCTCTTTAGAGATCTTTGTGTGTGTGTGTGTGTGTGTGTGTGTGTGTGTGTGTGTGTGTGTGTGTGTGTGTGTGTGTGTGTGCGTGTGCTTCGTTTTTTGCAACTTCCTGTCTAAGCAGAGGATCTGATTGATGTTCGCTATTTAAAGGGCCAAAAAAACCCAACAACCCCAAAACAACAAAAACAACAACAACAACAAAAAAGCAAGGTTTTGTTTGTAGCGGCTTTATAACACAAGCTGTCTAGAAACAGGAAGTAGCATCGCCCCAAAGCGCAGCAACATCAGCCGACACGCAGCCACTTCCTCCTCCTCCAGCAAAACAACCCGCACGCTTATCAGAGAATTATGCACCCCTCCCCTCTGCTGCCCGTCCTCCTGAATGGCGCACATACACAGCATGCATGATTTCACCCCGCCACTGTCTTGTATGCCTACACCCCCAACCGTCTCTCTCTCTCTCTCTCTCTCTCTCTCTCTCTCTCTCTCGCTCTCTCTCTTCACCAGTACAGCATGCCTGAGTAGCTGCCTGGAGATGAAGGAGCTAATTAATTTGATTTAGCCGTTCTCTCTCTCTGGCAGTGGAAAAACCAGCCGCTGTCTCACCCCCACCCCCCCACCCCACCCCACTCCCTCATCTCTCTTCGTATCAGGCACCCCTCCCAGATGATTTTCCACCTATCCTTTCCAGTCTCCTTTGGCAACATCCTCTCTCTGAACCCTCTCTTCCTCTCGCGTCTTTTTTTTCCCCTCCCTGTTGCTATATTTTGCACAAGGTTTTAATGTGCATTACCCTGATTGTAGAGTGCGTGTTAGCTCCTGTGTGCGTCTCAGCATTAGATCTGTGTCATGTGTGCTCCGGGACGGTTTGTGTGACTCAGCAGTGTTTCACACAAACATGCTTGTTGCAGCTCAGTGCTTCAGACGAACCTGCACGTCACACTTCGGGTAATAAAACCCCATTTGTGTCATTTGATACTCTAATGGATCCACCCATTGAGTTATATTAGAAGAGTCTGGTACAACTCATCAAAACATGCAGATTGTGGACCCGTTTGAAGCGTTTCACTCCTTCTTTGTTGTTCTCCAGGCTGCAGACTTGAACATGCTAACTCCTCGTCCGAGCCGTAAAAAGGTGAGAATTCCTGAGCGTTTCCTCAACCGCTTTGAGGCTGCCGCGGTTCATAAAAGGTCAAAGAGGGCAAGAGACTTCAATATTCTGTTTTGATGTTATCATTCAATTTATTTGGTTCTCTGAACACAGCGTGCTGGTTCCTATAGAGAACAAAAGACATCTTTCATACAAAAAAAAAAACGTGTTTAATGGGGATTCCACAGACATCATTGTAATATTCTAACAAAATCCATTACAAGGTCACAGAGAGGAAGGCATGAAGGTAAAAAAAAAAAAAATTGTGGTTTTACTCAGTTAGCTACTTAGCTAATAGCCAAACAGTGTAAGACAGTGGTGCAGTAATGATATAGTAGATATTTAGCCAACACAGAATTCGGTTCTCAGCGCTGATTCGCGCTAGCAAATTCAGTTTAACCAACTTGTTTGCTGTCGTGACAAACCAGAAATCATGTAGTTTTGCGTGTTTTTGGATGACTGGACATATCCCTCGATAAAGAAGACGTGTATTACACCAGACAATGTGCTTGAGAGTTTGTAAATGCAGGTTATTGGGGCTGTTGTCCATCATTTGTGGGTATTATCGTCAGGCTAAGTAGTCATAGCGAGTAGTAGAGTAGTCATAGTCTTTCTGCGATTGGAAGACAAAATAAAATTGTAAAGCTGTATCAAATTTACTTTGTGAGGTCTGAGTTCTTCATGGGCCAAATACATGTTTCAGAGAAGTGTCACTTTAATTTAAGTGTTACAGAGTGCCTCAGGGATGACACACTTTTGTAAGCTAACCTGGGAGTTAGCATCCCAATGGCTTCCCTCGACCAATGGCCGATGGGATTTTTACATTGAATTTTGGATTTTTACTGAAAATAAGTTTTGTGGCAAACCAGTTGAGACTTAAATGTTTTGTTCGTCAAGATAATACCCAAGAATGAAGAGTGATTTTATGAATTATTCAAGCCTAAATACAACTGTTAGAACTACAAAGCTAACGCTAACAAACAACCCTTTACTCAAGATGCACAGTTTTTAACACCGCCACAGCTAGCCTCCCGCTTGCTCTATTTTTTTGTGGGATGACTTTTAATGTTAACATTAACCAACCTCTTCAGTCATGCTTGGGCCAACTGACGTGTTTTATGCCGTTAAATAAAATGTTAAGAAAAAAAAGTTGTTATGTTTTAGGCTTTAAGCCCCCCCCCCCCCCCCCCAAAAAAGCAACGAAACATAAACAAAAAACAACCTTGACTTTGAAATGAGGGAAACAAACCTCAACTGAGCTAAATTACTTCTGAGTTTTGGTGTTCATTCCTGTACCACCGAGACTTTGGTGTGAATTTTTAATACTTAACGATGAACATGAGTAGAAGTTGAAGGTTGCATTTGTTAAAGAAAAGAAGAAAAATCCAAACTATTTCAAACTTATTGGCCTCTCCGGTCTTTGAAAGGACACAGATTTGTGCATAAAATCTGACATTTCATGTGTTATTACGCAACATCTGTGTACTAAACTATACTTAGATGTCTGTGCTCTGAGGAGAAGAGAGATTTATCTCCTTCGCAGTGGAAGTTGTTCATCGGGGAGCTGTTGTGTGTGTGTATTTTCTGTTCCATCTTGTTGGGCGTCTGTCTGACATTTGTTTTTAAAACAGCTGAGAAGTGTTAGCTGAGGACATGCTCCAGCACGCTCATCTTTCATTATTTCTGAGTCGGTTTGATCCAGTTGTACCGCCCCTCACGTCTGTTTGACAGCTCTGAGCGTTAAAAAACGTGTGTGTGCGACTACAAATGTAAACATTTGTCATGCTTAACCATACTTGCAGGAAATATATGTGCTCTCGTCGACCTCCTCATATTTTTTCCACGCAGGCCACAAAATGGAAATTGCTGCGTCGCCCTTGTAAAGCCGCCGCTTCCTCTTTAAGAAACCACTGACATTTGAACCCCTCGAAAGTCATTTGACGTCTCACTTTGATCTCCGTCCAAGTCAGCTGGAGAGCAGGTTAGTCATCGCTTCTCTGAGATCACGGAGGATGTTTACCGACTCCCCGCCATATACCTCAGGATATATACGCCCGCACGCAGCAGTAGCAGCAAAGCTGCAGGAGAAACATTAAGTAGACCATGTAGCGGATGTTTTCTTGTGTTGAGTTGAACTCATTTAGGCCTCGGTTGCAGGCATGACTCTGCATTTTAGCATCTGACAAGGATGATGAGCCTTGCTCACATTTCTTACCAGAACCACAAAGACCACTCGGTATCTTGTAAATAAAGAGATGTATTATGTGTTCCTCCATTCACTTTCAAAAACGTTAGCAAAAAAAAACAAACAAACAAACTCCAGAACATGTCCTTTCTTCGATTCGTTGATAATTCTGGGAAATGGAACGGTCGAATATCTCTAAAATAAATCAGCACTTTTCTAAAACAGTTTCAATTTCAACTGATTATTATGATTCTCACAACGGGAAGCATTTATTGCAAGGCTGTTGTGTTGTAGTTCATTTTGTAGAGAGCATGAAAGAAGCTTGTCAAAACATTGCTGTGCTAGTCACCAGGTCACCTTGAACCGCGATGACAAAATTAATATTTAATTCCGACTTGATTTGCCTTCATAATTTAAAAATGTAGGCACTTATCACGTCTTACGTATGAACTGGTTGGCTGCTGGTCTGACAGAGTCATAAATGAACAGAAAAAAATAAAGTGACGTTCTAATTTAAAGGGGGATGCTAACTTTTTGTGATATTATTTCTTTGCCTCCTATTGTGTCTTGTTAGCCTAGGCTTCTGGTTAGCTTAGCGCAATGAATGGTGGTAAATGGGCAAGTTAGCCTGCACCAGTGTTAGCCACTTAGCTTAAAAGAAAATCTGTAGTTCTTTCTCTGGGTTTTTTGTTACATTGAAGATTGCAGGTGCTACGTGACATCACGCACGCACTCTTTTGTCAGGAAAGTAGTTCCGGCTATGTGTCTGATTGTAAAATTAAAACATCTAATTTAAACTAATATTACCTACAACCCTAGCTTTATTAACACAGGCAAAGACTTTTGTCAAATAAAACGCTGGCGTAAATTTGATGAATTTTGATAAAATCCTGCTCACCTAGCTTATCCACTCTCGTTCATTATGCTAAGCTAACTAGCAGTGAGCAAGTCTACATAGGTGTCTAATGCACACAGAGGGGAGAGAGGGGTGTCTATCTTCTCTGGCTCTGGGGAGGATGGACAATAAGCGTATGCTCCAAAAAGTTGATGTGTTTCTTTTAGCAAATGCAAATGCAACGGAACAAAACGGTCACTGAAGGTTTGATGAAGATGAATACTGTATGCTACAACCTTTGCCATCACTAGATTGTAGCCGAATTGAAACCTGAATGAGATACTTTGGACTGATGTTTTAGATGGTATTAAGCATATTTTATTACTTCAGTTGAATTACAGACTTTTGTACTCCGTGCCACGGTGCACTGACACTGTTCTGGTGGCGCATCTTATGAAGATGCTTTAATACCATTTTGTTTTGTTTTGTTTTTCTTTCAAATTTGTCACATCGCT
The DNA here is from genome assembly GCF_037954235.1 of Aulostomus chinensis. Lineage (NCBI taxonomy): Eukaryota > Metazoa > Chordata > Actinopteri > Syngnathiformes > Aulostomidae > Aulostomus > Aulostomus chinensis. The sequence continues at coordinate 7,112,200 of NC_141343.1, read as the reverse complement.
GTAATCGAATGTTTTAAACCCCCCATTGACTTTTTGTATTTTTTTTTTTTAAACTCTTTGTACAACAGTTCAAATAATGAAACTCTGGTCGGGCGAAGGCCTTTGAATTTTTACAAGATGGCTTCCATAGCCCCTCCATTTTTGTGTAATCAGATGTGCGTGCGTGTGCGTGTGTGTGTGTGTGTGTGTGTGTGTGTGTGTGTGTGTGTGTGTGTCGCTTGATAGCACAGCATGAAAAGCTATGATCACGTTTGGCCAAACATCCATGAATGGGGACGTCTGGACGCCTTGTCCAGGGTGGTGGTGGGGGGGTTGCCTCTGAATACAGCGTCAGTAGCTGGCTGCAGCCATGTGACAATGCAATCACACATGTGTGGTTTTCAGCAGGCACACTCCTGCAACACACACACACACACACACACACACACACACACACACACACACAGACTATTGTCTTGACCATCGAGCAGAGTTCTTACACACATACCGTCTTTTCACATTAATTTTACGTCAAGTTTTATTCTAACTGTCCAATGGTGAGGCCGTTCACAACGGCTGTCATGTTTCCCCGTCCACACACACACACACACACACACACACACACACACACACACACCAGCATGCTTTGAGAACGTGCAGCAGTGAATGAGAGAGGACAGAGAGAGAGAGAGAGAGAGACAGAGCGAGAGAGAGAGCGAGAGAGAGAAAAGTTCGGCCAACTCCAAGAGCCAGAGAGGTCACAGGAACAACACCCAATCCCGGAGCGGTTCCCATGGAGACAAGTGTGGCAGTGTACAATAGGGGTGAGAGAGAGTGATGAAAGCGAGGGAGAGAGGGAAAGGGCAGGGGAAGAGTAGGAGGAGGGCGGGTTGTTGGCGTCAGGGTTCAGTTGGTGGATACGAGGGGAGTACGGGGTGGTGTGTGCGTGTGGGGGGGGGGGTGACAGCAGCTCCACTCAAAAGGACAGTGGGAAGTATGATGGTTTGGTAGCACAACAGCGCGAGAGCATTCTTCCACTCCTCTCATTTTACAGCCTTTCTTGTTCCATCTGAGAGAAAAACTTTCTGATCTGAGTGGCTCTGGCTCGCTGATGGAACAGAGAGTTTCCACTGACCAGCGACGCCAGCACAAGGGGAGTTGTTGTTCAGACGCTTAGGCGTGGAAGCGAAACCCAGCTGCTGCTGCTGCTTCAGGCCTTCATGGTGGTGACCTGATATTGTTATGGTGAGGGTGGCGCTTTCCCCGTGTTGCACCAGTTGTTTTCCAGCGTAACATAAAAGCAGAACATGGCTGGCATGCGTCAGACCTTTGAGCCGAGGGCTTGAATTTCTGTCTCCCCTTTGACCCTTGTGAAGGGCCACTCCAGCTTTACACTTAAAGATCAGTCCACTATGTAGGAAGAAGTTATGCGTATGACCCCTCCTTGTGAAGTGTTCTGGGACAAACTCCAAAACTTTCTGGAGTACTAATTGTGGGGGAATCAGAGTACCCTCAGGGAACCTGTGCAGACACAAAGAGAACATGTAAACACCTCACAAAAAAGGACCTGGCACAGCCAAGGCTCCAAACCGGGACCTTCTTGCTTTTAGGCAACAATGCTAACCACTTATCTGCCTGCTAAAAGTAAAAACTGTATCACATTTTGACAACAGTTATGATGTAAAACAAACCCCACTGCAATGATCCAGCTGCCAAACTTGTTTGGAGTAAAAGTTGGCTCAACTTTTGCTACTATCATCTTTTATTGATGACAACTTTTGCTGATCCTGCGTAGCGCTGCATTAGCGATGTAAAATTCAATACCAGCAAGTGCAGGTTGATTATTTGCAGCACAAACTGAGTACTGTTCACTTCCTGTCCCTGCAGCGGAGGATGAATGATCGTTGCTGCGAGGGTGCAGTGCTGAGCAGCAGCTGAACCTCACTCCGTCCTCAACACCTTATGCTAACACCCGACGCTAGCCTCTTTGCTAGCACCTCCCACACTGTGGTCCCGTGCTCGAGTCTGACTGTGCTTGTCCACAATGGCTGCATTGAGTTAAGTCCAAAACATCGAAACTTGCTTTAATGCCATGAAACAAAAGTATTGTACAACTCTGAAAAGTTGTATTTTCAGTCAACAGTAGTACGAGCTAGCGCACATTAGAAAATCATTTACCAGGAAAATGCATGTTTGCTTGGCTGGCACATGCTGCAGGACCCTGCATTATGTTGCGACACAACTTGAGCCAGATTCAACTTATTTTTGGCTCCTGCTGCGTCGACAGACAGGCGTCGCTCAAAAGAGGCCTGCTGCGCTTTTTCATACTGGAGTCGGCCCGGACGAGGCCTAAAAGCGACATGCCCTCCCGCTGCGCCTCATCGATTCTGACCGCTCCAACTTCATCAGAAGTACTCGAGTACCACTTTAATACCTCCATTTTTCTCCCTCAACTTCACTTGATTCACCGAGTCCGCCATTTGACTACCGCCTAGTTTGTCCTCTGGCTGTCTCACTCCCTCGCTCCCACTCCCTCACTGTCTGTCTGTCTGTCCGTCCGTCCTCGTGCCCAGGTTTTTCGAGTTGGCTCGGTTCCTGTTTGTTTTCAGCCATTTTGGGGACTTGCAGTGCTCGTAACAAACTGCTTAAATGGCGTCCTCTTGCTTGCTTGCTTGCTCTCTCACTCTGTCTCCCTCTGCCTCTCCCTCCCTTTCCCTATCGCTGGGCTTTTGTGTATATAAAGTAGTGTGCGTGCGTGCGTGTGTGTGTGTGTGTGTGTGTGTGTGTATGAAGGGATAGAGGGAACAACACTTCCAAATAAAAAGAAGATTGGATTCAGTGGAGGGGGTAGATTTTTTGGGGGGGGTGTGCAGAGGAGGGATTCACTTGCTGGAAAAAAGCAAAAACACTAAGAATCGTGTGTCCGAGGCAAAAACTGGTGTGTGTGTGTGTGTGTGTGTGTGTGTGTGTGTGTGTGTGTGTGTGTGTGAGAGAGAGAGAGAGAGAGAGAGAGAGAGAGAAGGGGGAGTACATGAGTGAAGGAGAGAGAGAGAGAGCGAGAGAGCAAGCAAGTTGGAGTGTGAGAATCGCTCCTGCCCTCTGTCTTCACACACTGCTGCCTGCATGTGTGTGTATGTGTGAGTGCGCCGCCTCTCTCTCTCTCTCCCTGTCCCTCTCTTGCTGTCTCTCTCTCTCTCCCTCTCTCTCTCTCTCTCTCGCACACACTCAGACGTGCGCATACACAGACCAAGGGGGAGAGAGAGAGAGAGAGGGAGTGTGGGGGAGAGAGAACACATCGCAGCAGAGATGCAGCAGGAGGTTTTCCGAGGTACGTTCTCTTGTATGCTTCTGAGAGACAGAGAGGGAGAATAAGAGGAGGAGAGGCTGAATTCTGTTGTTTCCCTGCTTGTTTTTCTGCTTCTCTCCGCTGCTGTGGCGGCTGTTACTCCGCGCGTGAAGAGGAGGAAAAGGTTTCTATTTTACCATGCGTGTGTTGGGGCGTGAGTGTCGGTCTGTGTGTGTGTGTGTGTGTGTGTGTGTGTGTGTGTGTGTGTTTATGCAGTGTGTGTTTGTGGAAGTGTATTCATGTTTGCCTGTGTCGTGTGTGTGTGTGTGTGTGTGCGTGCGTGCGTGTGTGTGCGTGCGCCAATAACAGGCCTCGTCTCCCTCATCCTCCCCTCTGTCGCTTGGCGCACCACGCAGTTCTTTTTCAAGAGCGACGGCTCGTTTTTTTGTGATGAAACTTTTAATTTATCGAAGTCTCGTTACGTCCCCGTGATTCACCGCAGACGGCGAGCGTCAGGCACGCGTCAAACACAGATGTTTTAACCTGATGTGGGCTTTGTTGTTGGGGTCTTAACATTGTGGCTCCAAAACAAGACCATCAACCAGAGGAATTGGAGAGAACGCAGGCAAAACAGTTCCATTAACTGGTTCTGTGTCTTATTTTGGGCCGCCCAGTACATCCACCATTTTACCAGCCGGTTTTTGGCTGGACTCTCATGGCGTAGCAGAGGGCATATTGATGTCACCATACCCGTTGTTGCGGCCCTAAGCCTTACTGTTTTTCTTTTTTCCAAAACAGCAGAGCATCTGCTGCCAACTACTCCACATTCCTGGTTTCCATGGATGCCAAACCAAGCCCCTGCACTCCAATGTATGGAAAATATGATCCACAGTGCCACAGGGCTAGAGGTCATAGGTCAGACAATCGGAAGTGTAGTTCCTTGTCGCCCTGCGGTGTCTCAAAAAGGATGCTGACATAGCAGGGGCTGACTTTTTTTTTCTAGTAGGTCATTTGTGATTTGGAGTTGGCTGCCTTTTTTCTACTGAAGATCAGCGCCATCTGACTTTGTTTACATGTCTGTTTCACCACAAACACAAATTCAAGAAGGTGCTTCGGAGTAATTTTCTTCCAGAACGTCAGTGCGGTCAGGATCAGAGTTCGGCCGCGGCCACGCAACTTCATTTTGTTCTCTGAGGCTCTTATTCTTGCGATGCCAAAGAACCAGTTCCTTCGCGGTGAACATCAAGTCTGCATCGCTCACGATGTCGGACCCTCAATATTGAACCAATACTCCTTCGTTGTTTTTACAGTCTTGTTAGCCCTGCCCCCTTTTAAATTTTTTTGGTTGGTAACTAAAAGGGGTGTGACATCGACAAACGTGGGTTGTCGCTAAAGTTTTGTCACTGCCGTTGGTAACAAAAGCTGTACACTTGGGGGCGTTTCTTTTTTTTCACTTCAGCGCTGAACTTGGGCAGATTTGGGTCGAACGCCGCCAGCGGACACGCAGGCGCCACTCATTAGAGTTGGTGATATTTGGAACAGGCCGCTCTCGCTGACTTTTGCTAATACTTAAATGTTTGTTGTAGACCGAGAATTCCAGCGAGGCTTTTATACACTCTTCAACAGGGACTGCGCGTGAAATTGAAAATGATTTGAGGGAAATTACCTGGTGTAGTGTTACAGCTCTCTCGGGGTCCTTATTTTTTTTTTTAGGCCTTACGGTTTCCTAATGGCTCCCATGATTCAGTTGCAGTGAGCGGAATTATGTGAATTATGAGCCGGGCTGAGAGCTAACAGACCATGGAGAGTGTGGCGTTTTAGACACGGGCAGGTTTGCTGGTGCGTGGAGTGGCATGCGAAAACACCACGATACAGCAGTTTACATGCGGGGAGGGGGCACACAGTCAGTCACGCTGAGGGAGATCTGAAAGACAAGGAAACCATGAAATGTGAACATGAGAGAGATGTGTTTGAAGTTACCCCTACCGCCCCGTGCACACACCACCGCTACCACCTCTGCTCAACCACTCCCCGACTCGTACCAAACCCCCTTCCTCGAACTTCAGCTTCCCTCTGTCTCTCTCTGTCTCTGTCTCTCTCTCTCTCTCTCTCCCAACCGGCTGGCTCCGCCGCGCTCTCTTGGCCCGGGGGGTTGTGGAGAGTTCAATAGCGGTTCTTGCTAATAACGATGCCCCTCCGCCCCACCCGCACACGCACACACACACACACACACACACACACACACACACACACACACACACACACACACACACACACACACACACACACACCCTCCTCTTCACAGACCAACTGCTGCTCTGATAGTTGGGCCCCTCTGGCTGCCCCTCGCTGGGGAGAAAGCCCAACCGACACCTTCCTCTTCCCACATGCTCCACGCCGCTGGCTCACCAGCTGGAACACCGAGGCCCCCCACATTCCTCCCTACAGGCCTTAACCCCTCACACACAAACCATGATGAGGTGCTAAAGCTACAGCTAACACATGATTCATCACATGCTTTAGGCTCAAAGGACAAAAATGAAGGTGAACGATATAACAAAATTACCACCCAAACTGTCCGGTGCGGAGACTCCCACAATTTACAGATCGACTTCCTTGTTCCGTTTGGAACGGCAGAACTCCCCGTAACTGTGTGAACACTGATTTCCTGTACACCTGCGATCTTCAGGTGTACCCCCTGTGTCTTGCAACCAAATAAAATGGTTCTGATAATCTGGACAACCTGTCGTCATACTACTCGTCAGCAAGTAAATCCGCTCAAATCAGCCAGTCAGCTATTGTGTAGTGATGCCGACACCAACCACAGCTGCGTATGACTGGAGGAGGAGGCATTAAAACAGTCAACCTGCCCCTCATTCTGCTCACTGAGCTGAAACATCCTCATCCTCCTCTCCTGTAATTTTCACCTTTTTTTTTTTTCGCTAATTTTCGCACGGATAATGGTTTGCTTTTGAAAACATCGCTTACCATTATTACTTCTGGCATATTTATGTGTTTTTGCATATGGGCATTGTACTTATGGTGTCTTAAATTTATGTTTTCGTCCCATTTTGCTGTTAACATGACGTCTGCTGTTGGCTTGTTTGGGGGTTCGAGTGAGACTTCACCCAAAAAGTGAACTTTGCCTTTTCATGGATACACAAATAGATATTTTGAGCTTGTGAAGATGTTTTTTTTCCCTGCTGTATCACTCGGGAAACTCTAGAAAGCACAGAGCGCGTTTAGCTTGCAGCTAATAGTCACTGATGGCTAACAACAGCTACAACAACCAAACAGCAGCAAAACCGTTGAAAAACGTCGGTTTAAAAAACTCACAAGTACATCATTCTGTATAATTAGCATCTTCTTTAGCCAGCTGTGCGCTCAGTAATCCACTAACACTTTGAGTTGAGCTAAAAACAAACTATTACTGCTGCGGGTTAGCGCTCATTCTTTTCGGCTTGGCTTATTCGTTCTCTTGCATGCTAGTGCTAAACTGTGTTATACCTTATAGGTTTTTAGCTCAAATCAAAGGGTTTGTGGATTACTGAACATATAGCTGGATAAAAAATGTATGTCTGTTTCACTGGGTGAGGCCCTTGAGTGTTTGTAAACTGACGTTTTAAAACCCTTTTGCTGCTGTTAGCCATCAGATGCTATTAGCTCCTGACTAAATGCACATAGCTGTCTTTCTCTGCATTCTTGAGTCACAACAAAGTGATGCAGGAGTGAAAAACATTTTTTTTTTTTTAGCTCAAGACACCTGGGTACTTTTAAAGTCAAAAAGCAGTTTTTCTTTTAGAGCACTTTTGCAGTATGCTCATGCTTAGTCTGACACAAACGCCCCCTAAACTGAGCCATTCCGCCAAAGTTAATTGTTAAGTAGCCCACTCATGCGTCTACTATTTGCAGTTGCCTGATTTTACTGTGGCGACGTGCTAGTGATCCCAGATCTCAGTACCACCTCAGGTACAATAGCCCTTCAAAAGCACCGGATGGACAAAAAAGAATAAATAAAAGATGACATGGACATTTTTGCTGTAATCTCTCTAATCAGTAAAAAAAAAAGAAAGAAGACATTTCTATTTGAATTTACTAAGAAAATCAAACAAAGAGTATTAAAAATATAGTTTGCCATGATCAAAGCTTTACAACGCATACATAGACAGCTAAATAAAGTGTTGGTCGCATGTGTTTTCTATCGAAACAATCATATCAACATGTTTGTGATTCGATTGTGGGGGATTTTCCTTTGAGATATAGGAGATATAAAGAAAAATCCTCGCTGTTGAATCTTAGTGGTTATTCATCTGTCAGCAAAAGTACCAGTTTCAGCGTGGAATTAACAGATTGCTCAACGGCTGGTTCAAGGCCTTCAGCTGGCGTGCTAGCCAAACTCCTCTGCCGTCCTGCCTTATGTTATGCAAGGCCACATTAGTAGTGATGTTCCCCGCTGCCCAATTAAATGCAGGTTTTTCAGATGCTAACAGAAAACAATTTCAAACGGTACAACTTGTGCCGTTTTGAATTGTTCTCATAATTCAATCTCTGTTAAGGTTATTGAAGAGCCTTTTTAATTTTCTTTAATAATCGGTTTCAAATGTGCAATCGTGAGAAATCTGCAAGTTACAGCTGAAGATTTAAAGAGTAAAAAATAAATATATTAAAAACAATTTCAGAATCAAAAGCAGGCACTGTTTACTTTTGTCTCCCATTTGTCCTTTGATATGAAATATAAATTGAATCAGGGCATGGCTATAACTACGCCTCTGTTCCCAGCTTTGAGCTGTTATATAAAGCCGATGCATGATGTTTTTTATGTTTACTCGAGTCTAGTTAGTAATTTGTCCTACACCAGCTGAGCACCTGTTCGTGCAGTGCAGTGATGTGTGGCCACAAGCGTAAATAAAGGAACACTTCTTAGGCCGAGCAACAGAGAGGTGTGGGAACTGGGTTGCTGTTTATTTTTTGCTTCAGTCCTCCATGGTCGCATGTGAGTTCTAGAAAAAGGAATCAGGTGTTCTATGTGTGATGAAGTCTGGTTCATGCAAAGCGTGTTTAAAGCTGCCTCTCACAGTCAGACAGCGTGTCGTGCAGACTCGTGCCTGTGCAGCGCCTGTGTGTGCGTCACAGGGAGATAAAGAAAAATAGCGAGGGGGCGTCATACGCATTTTCCTGTTCACGGCGTAAGCATCAGATGAGACGCTTGGTGGAATTTTTAGCTTTAGCACTGTCTCTCGGTTGCGTCTGCCCACTTGTAGCAGACTGGCGCTGGCCATGAGGGATTTCCTGGACATCATCTATCGCTCAGCAAATGTGAGTGACAATGAAGGCCCATTTCAAGCCTGGTGAGACAGGATGGTGTGTTCTTATTTTTAGTCACAGACCATCATTGCTGGGCTTGTCGTCCTAATGGAACAAAGTTTATATCACCGCTCCTTCCTTCTACTTTACCTCACCTTCACCTTTTTTGAATGTCATTTACAAATAGGCCCATCCATGTGGAACTACTTTGTTTATGTCTGTCTTTCTTGCCTGTGGGCATGTATGTAGCGAGTTGTACATGCATACATGTTTGTGTAAGTGTATGTGCTTGCTTGTGAGTTTGTCTGGTTGTTTTTGAGTGTGTTTGCTGGGCTCCTGACTGTCTGACAGTGCAATGTGTCTGACTGTTCCTGCTTCAAATCCCCCTCCCTCTTTTCTCTCCCCCTCTCTATCTATCTGTTCTGTCTCTTGCTCTCTCTCTAACCCTCACTCTCTTTCTCTCTTCTTCCTCTTCCCTCTGCAATAACAGTGCTGACCTAGTTTCTGCCTGTTCAGGGCTGCCTGTGGAATTTTACAGCGGCCTGCCTTCCTGGCTGTCTTGCTGCTTGAAAAACGCAGGCAGAAAAGCATGACTGAGGATTTTTCTCTCCTCGCATCATTTATGGTCTCATACTGTCTGTATTCGCCTCACCGATCTTCAGACCCAAACAAATAGGTCAATTTAAATAAGTAATAAGAGAAAATTGCCTAGCACATGTGATAGCACAGCTATCTTATGTATAGAGAGATCGCAGAATGACCGCATCTGCTTCCACGGCAGTTGAATAAGAATGGAAATGAAAATAGCCTGACGCTCATCCCCTACAGCTTAGCTGAGATTGTACCAGATGCAGAGGGCGGAAAAACACCCCTTTTCTGTGCACATGCATGCAATCTCCCTCCCTTCTCCTCTTCCTCTCTTTCCTTGCCTCCTGCCTTTGCCTTCACAAATAAATGGTTAGAGTCATGCCCAGCAAATACCCGCCACTGCCAGGAATGGCTAACGAGGCTTTTGCTCAAGTAGCAAGAGAGTGGGACTATTTTTATGTGTGTTAGGGCCATTGATCTAAGCCAACACACTATTCCGTAGGAATCTTGATTAAATCTGATCGCCTTCCAATTAGGAACAGGGAGTGTTGTGTCACAGCTGAGAGATGGATCTCTGGAATACTTTTCTGAAGGCTTGGCTGTGGCACGCTGAAATCTAAACCAGCGCTGCCGCAGATTCATTCCCTCCCCTCTCCCTCCTTGTACTCCTGGCTGAGTTGCTGGAGTTCAACATTGCTGGGGCATTTCGTTTCCTTTGCCGTTTCTCAAAAGTGTTCCATGAGCGTCATGACTGCTGCTGCAAAACCTTTGAATGTAATGTTAATTTTTAGCTTTATGTCTTGAGTAAATGTTTCATTTATCTGCAGTTGTTCTTAATGCTAATTCATTCTGTCTGATTTTTCTTTCAGATTTCGGGGGCTGGTCATGGTGTCTGGTGAGAAGGTGTGGGACCCCCTCCATGCGGGCCTTATTCAGTCTGGTCTGAGTGAAAGACACCTGGCAGCTGGGCTACCTTCCCTCTGCATCCTCACACATAGTGACGCGAAGGACGCTACTTGCCAACAGCCGTCACCATTGTCTTCCCCGCCGCTTTCATTAGTGGCTTTGGACAACCTTAACTTACACCAGACCTTCTGCTCAAACAAGACCAAAGTGCCACATAAACCAGTCCACTGTCTCGGTGTGGCATCTCAGCCTGACGAAGAGGAGGAGGAAGAGGAAACTGAGCTTCTGGAGATGAAGGGTAAAAGGCATGGAGGTCGAGTGGAGGCGATGATGGAGGACAGGCTGGAAGACATGGCTGATGGACCTAAAAATGCAAAAATCACCCTAAGCTTCCCACTTAGTGCCGGCCCCCTCCCAGCCTCTCTGACTTCTCCGAACCACTGTCGTAACTCCTCATCGTCATCCTCTTCCCCACACAGACGGCGGCCATCCTCCAAAAGCTCAGACGAGGGGTCACTATGGAAACTGGATTCTACCATGGATGTAAAGCACAGACCTTTTAAGCCCCCAAGGCATGACAGCTCTCCGTCCTCGTCACCCTCCTCCTCGTCATCTCCCATGACTGTGCATGCACTTATCCGGAAGGATATAAAATCCCCACCTCCTCTTAAGTGCTCTAAATACACCCCAGAGACTCAGTTTCACAAGTCACCCCCAAGATCCTCCAGCGGGTCTGTTGGGGGCTCTTACAGTGGAGACGGGTGGGACGAGAGGCACAGGGTGGCAAATGGAACAGCCTCACCCTCTCAAACTGCCCAGATTCTCTTCAGTCTGGGCTCATCAGCCTATCAGAGGGGCGGGGATGCAGAAAGGAAAGAGAAAATTACAGGACGACCAGCTGGGAAGATGGGAAGCCCTCATGGACCAAGCCTTCGCCCACCCACACTCCACCTCCCTCCCCCTCTACCACCCCCTCCTCCTCCCCCATCTGAGGGTCTCACCGCACCCCCTCACTCATCCTCTTACTCTCCTACTGACAGCCTGAAGCCCGAGCTGATTTGTGGGGTGTGCCATCGGCTCTTCAGCTCGGCCTCTTCACTAACGGTCCACATGCGGCTGCATCGTGGAAGCCGTGCCCTCAGCTGCCGTTTCTGTGGCAAAGTCTTCATTCACAGCAAGAGACTACAATCCCATGAGGCCTCCTGCAGGGTGCCAGGCCTACCCTCTAATAGTCTGGGCCCTTCTCCTCTCACTGTACAGCCAAAGGAGGAGCCGCTGGAAGAGGGTGAGGTGAGAGTGGAGGGGGGAGACACAGACATCAGTAAGGCACGGCCAGAGAAAAAAGCGGCGAGCCTACTGGCACGCATCCAAGGTGATGATGCAGCAGCCACAGAGCTACTGGCAAGTGATGAGAGCCATTTTGTGAAGGTGGTAGATGGCAATGTCATCTACTTCTGCTCTGTGTGTGAGCGTTCCTACATGACCCTATCCAGCCTCAAGCGTCACTCTAATGTGCACTCATGGCGCCGCAAATATCCGTGCCATTATTGCGACAAGGTCTTTGCCCTGGCTGAGTACCGCACTAAACATGAGGTGTGGCACACGGGAGAGCGGCGCTACCAGTGTATTTTCTGCTGGGATGCCTTTGCTACCTACTACAATCTTAAAACACACCAGAAGACCATTCATGGGATCAATCCCAGTCTCATCTCCAGTGAAAAGACAGCTAATGGGGGCTATAAGCAGAAGGCAAATGCCCTCAAGCTCTACCGCCTCCTCCCCATGCGGTCCCAGAAGAGACCCTATAAGACCTATAGTGACAGTTTGCAAAATGGCCTTCTTATGTCACCAACTGAAGCGCCTTCCCTATCTTTGCCTGGCCTGGGCTGTGCTCTGGGACCTGGAGACCTACAAAGCCTAATCAGTGGGACCCATTCTCAGAGTGTAAAGCCTGACCCAGATGCCTTTCCTGATGGCTTCCCTGTGTCTGTGGCCACTGAACACAGAGCCCTCTCCCCGCTACCACCTCTCCCCCAAACAGACATGCCCCAAGTTAGAAAACATGACAGTGAGGCCCAGGAGTTTGAGCACGAGAGAGGCAGTGGCAGCTCTAAAACATCTAGTAGCAGCAAAACCAAAACACCCAAGACTTTTAGAGGCACAGACTCAAGCATGCCATCTGTAATAACATATGGGCACACAAAACCTTCTGTCATAGTTCATGGAACAGCAGTTTCATCCTCTGTCATTGTGCACAGCAACCAAGTCACCTCTGGAGGTGAAAATAGCCCGGTGAACAGCATGTCTCCTGAAAGCAGCATCAGTCAGACTTCACATAAGGGCATTCCCAGGTCAATAAAAAAACGAGACAGTATAGACAACCACAGAAAGAGATCCAGAGACAGTTCAGATACGACAGGGGAGATTTTAAGAGGTAGACAGGATGTAGAGACAGGCCGATCATTTCACAAATCGCGCAAGTCCCACAGCAAGAATGAGATCTCTAACTCAAAGCTGTCACCGTCTGTAGGGTCACAGGTCAAAGAGGCAGGGCCCTTGTGCCAGATTACTGTACGAATTGGTGAGGAAGCTATAGTAAAGCGCAGTATCTCTGAGACAGACCTTAGGAGAGACAAAAGCCTTTCCCCCCCTAAAACCAAGCGAAGTGAATCATCATGTGTACGGGAAGCCAAGGACCTCTATCACTCTCACTCCTACCATCATCACCACAAACACCGCTTCCACCGCAGAGCCAGCCTGGAAGCAGAGGATGACGAAGGAAGAGATTGCAAGGAGGAGGTTGGGAATAATAACTCCTTATCTGCTGATGAAGTAAGGGAATATTACTTCCGTCAAGAAGTGCGAGAGCAGGAGAGTGACCATGATATTGAGGACAATTTGTGGCGACCTTACTATTCCTACAAGCCTAAAAGAAAGGTCCAAGCACATCTGCAGAGGGTGAAGAGCTGGCAAAGGAAACTGAAGTACAAGCGCTCCATCCGACTGAAGAGGAGAGCAGAGAGGCTTAAAAACCGAGTGAATAAAGAGACAGAGAAATCACAGGACGAGGAAGAGGATGGAAAGATCAAGGAGGCTGAAAAGTTGTCCGAAACTAAAAGGGACAAGAGAGAGGACAAAAACAAAGAAGCAGAACAGGTTGATGAAGCCTGTCGTGAGGTTTCTACCCCTCCACTGCACTCTCCAAACCCCCCTCTCTCTACCTCAGTAGCTCCAACAGGAATAAAGAGGCGGCCTTGGACTAACGGGAATGCAGCAGAGTGTGGTACATGTGGACGCTGGTTCTCGAGCCCCAGAAAGCGAGACAAACACGAACTGAGCCACCTGTTAGAGTTTGTATGCCTCTTCTGCCGAGCCACATTTCCCTCAAGGGATAAGTTGGAAGATCACCAGAGAGTGCAGCATCCCAAGCCTACTGAGACACCCTCTGTGCCCCCTAAAATGGCATTTGGTGAACAACTTGAAGGGGTGAAATCGGTGCCAGAAATAGTAAAGTTTGATGAAGAAAAAGGGGGTCAAGCAGGTTTAACAGTGAATAATTCTTGTCCATCTCGCTTAAGCAGAAGAGCATTATCACGGCATACCTGTCCACAGTGTCATAAGGTGTGCAAGACTTCTTCGGCACTTACACGGCATATCCGACGCCATGAGCTCAGCAGTTCTCCAGAGAGAGAAAAGGAGGATTCAGAGCCAAAAGAAACAGAGAAAGTTAGCACTGTTAGAGATTTAGATACTGAAAAGGGACAGGTCCGTAGTGCTCTTTCTGTTTCAGTAATCAGTTACTCAACACCAGACCCGCCCAGTAGTGGGAACTGTTTGGCATCACAGCAACATGAGGACCATTTCAGTGAGGTGACAGGTGAACATCAGGTGTTAGAATCCAGTGATAAACCTGAACTGACAGAGCTCACACACCGAGCCCCAGAGAGAAAGCCCAGTCCAAAGATCTCAGACCCTCCATTAGAAACCCCAGTTAACCTCACACCCACTAAACCCAAATTCACACCTGCCACCCCCCCGAATCTGCAGAGCGTTCTTGTCATGAATGGGCCTGAATGTTTGGACTACCGCACCCCCAGCAAAAAGAATCTAGATAGCCAGATTCACAGAATACCTAGCCCAGCGCACATCATGGCAGCCACCAACACCTCTCCAAATGTGCCCATGATGTCACAAACCAGAATAACCACTGCTGCTCCTCCTGTTTCCATGACAACCGTTCCCAGCTCTGATAGGGGATTCATGAAACGGGATGGGGTCATTATGGACAGGGAGAGACAGTGTGGGAGTGGTATATTTGTGCATGCGGGGTATGAGGAACCACCTCTGGTCCAGGATCTCAGAGTCCAGCCTCTGTCTAGGAGTCCCTCCCCTAATGAAGCACAAGACCTGACCATGTCATCTATACTAGCTCGAGAAAGGGAGATAGAGAGGCAACGGGAGAAAGAGAGGGAGCTTGAGAGACAGAGAGAAAGGGAGAGGGACATAGAGCTGGCAAAAGAAAGAGAAAAAGAGATAGAGAGGGTTCAACAACTGAGTAGAGTTGCACCGACCCCAGAGGACCAGATGGCTTTATTAGTCCCTAAAGAGGAGCCCTTGAGCCCTGTGCCGTCCCCCCAGCATATCCCCACTCAAACCACTATGAATGGACCCTCCTTACACAGGCACACTCCGAAGTCCCCGTGCCGGTCCACCACAGCCATTGGACTCTTAGCTCAAGCCAACCACCAGGTTCACTCCAGTTCACAAGGACTTGATAGGCTCTCACTGCCCACTGGAGCAGCTGGTGTCGGTGACCGCCCCTCTGCCCACGCTCTCCTTCTTCCCCGAGCCCCTAAACCACCTGAGCCAGAGCACCAGGAAACTATTTCTTCCAGAGATTCTCAGCAGGGGGAGCCCACTCCATTGGGCTACCCTGCCCAGGACTATCCCTTACCCCTAATTGTGCCGGACAGCTACCACTCTGGTAAGAAGCAGGAGGAAAACCTGCTCATGTCCTCCTATCCTGCTGGAGCTCTTCCCTTTGGCCCGCTTGGGAAGGTGATGGTCCCTAATGGTGGGGACTTGGCCAAGCTACCATTCTATCCGGATCCATACCAGCTGCTCTATGGGTCCCAGCTTCTGGCCTATCCTTATAACCTAGCGGCTCTTCCTGTGGCTCTGAATATGATGGCCCCTGGGGGGGACAAGGTGGAACCTTTGCCCTTCCTTCCTGCCATCTTCAACTACGCAGCTGGTGCTGGGCCCTACATGGGCGCAGCACCTCATCCACTCGTGGCCAATCCCAGCCTCTACAGCAGCGGCAGCGGCAGCGGCAAGAAGCAACGAGACAGCAGCAGCAACAAACCATAGGACAGAGAAAAAAGGAATATATTTCAAAGGGGACAGCTCGGCCTGTTTGTGATGGGAGCGGGAGGGGTGCGTACTTATTGGGTCATTGAGTACATTCGCACAGTCCACGTGCCTGTCTTTTATTCAGTAGAGATCAGCGCTAGGCACTCAATCAGGAGTAGGTGTGAAAGGAAGAGAAGGAGCAAAGAAATGTGGAGGGGAGACCAGTATTATAGTGACATATAATCACTCCCCTCTTTCTGCTCACCTTTCTTCATGTCTCTCCTGTTTTGCTGTAGTGTGTCGTAGTATTAGAATTTGATTAATTGTCCTCTCTGACCCATTATATTATCTATAATATAAGAATAAGAACTGCTAACAGGGTGTGTGTTGTGTGAAAAATTAGTTCAGTCTGCTTCCCTTGATAGTCACCCCATAACACTTTTCTGGGAAGGTTATTGTGAGCAAGGATGGAACAGAAGAGTCCTTACTCGTCACAGGTGGAGCATTAAGCAACTTATTATAAGTTATATATGAGCGTGCACAGCGTTTAAGGAGCTGTGCATGCAGAGGTGGGGTTATGCAGGTATTTCTGCATATGGATGAAAGTGTGTGCGTGTGCTTTGAGTAATGGGATATGTGCATGAATGGCTAGATCATTCCGTGTGAGACGCACACAGCATTCCTACTCTTGTCGGAGTAGCTACTGTAGGTCAGTGTGTAGAAGTGCATTTAGAAGTGACTCCTCATATCCAAATCATTAAGAAGTCAAAGCTATAGCTACGACAATGACAGATCATCTGTGCTGCTAACGTCTCTGCTAACCCAATGACGTTATGGCTCGATGAACCTGTAGGATCCATATAGCATTCACCATAGTTTATACCTTATGTGCACAAAATAGAAAAGTAGGGGTCACTTTAAGGGGGTACTTGTAGCTGCTTTGGGTATGTAGCTGGTCACTGGGTAAAAATTGCAGGCTGGTAAACCATTGCACTCCTGTTGTTCATCTCATTTCCTTTTTCTTTTTTTTTTTAAAAAAGGAAAAGAATTAAAAAAAAAAACAGCCAATCTTCATCCTGCATAGTTTTTTTCTCTTTGATTGGAAGAGGAAAATACTCCATTTCCTAAGCCAGGAAGAAGAAAGTGACGGCAAGGAAGGAAAAAAAGAAAATGGATTCAGGGTATTGAGTTATTTCTGGATAAGGAAAGGACTATATTGACACTAAACTGTAGGTTTCTGAGTCAGAACCCCCTACAGAAAGGACTTTGGGGACAAAAACGCCCCGCTCCCTGTTTGAGAGGAGATTGGAAAGGAACTTTTCTACTTCCTGCCCTGTCATTTGAGTTAGAAAAAGGGGTTGTGTGTAGCAGCCAACATGGTGGCCGGAAAAATGCCCTGCTGGGGCTTTGTTGTTCTGTGTTATCTCTGTATGTTTGTTTTGTTCAACTATGTTGTTTTTATGTTGTTTAGCCCTCTTACAAGACGGAAGTGACTTCAAGCGAGAAGGGGGAGTAAACCTAAAAATATGAATGTAAATTTAGTCATGAGGTTAATGAAGTACAGCTGCATTAATGGTAGAGTTGGTTTCTTTTTTTTTCTTTTTTTTTTTCCTGTTTTGACACAGATAACCTATTAAAGAACAGTATAACGTCTGGTATACATATATACAGTAGTCCTAGGATCATGTCAGTAAACTTGGGTTCTGTATCCACAAAGCATGAGCAACACTTGCTTCCTAACCGTTTATATCCTCATTAAATCTGGCATCGTGCGCACAGCTTTTCTTTCTTCATATATATATATACATATATATATATATAATTATTTTCTGGCCTCTTAATCTTCCATATCTTTCTGTTTTATAATAGACCACCGTTTGTAAAGATCTCACAGACCTAACTGCCGTTCTAAGTCCCGCGGTCAATATTTGGGAGCTGGTCAGTTCTCCCCTCAAGCACACACTCTGCACCTCCTCGGAATGAATATGTGTCAGCGTGTGTGTGATGGTACTGAGGCACCTTCTTTTTTTTTTTTTCTTTTTTTTTGGGGTTTTTGTTGTTGTGGCGTTATGAAAAAAAAAACACAAAAAAAAAAACAAGTGTGACCAACTTCAAGGGCGCACGAGCATCCCCCCTTGGGTGTGGTTACAAGCCTTTTGTATGTGTGTGTGTGTGTGCGCGCGCGCGTGCGTGAATGAACATGAAACCAAAAGCCCAAGCGGCATATCCCACGGCAGTATACGGGCCACCTTATTTTTTAATGGTTTGACACTTTTCTGTGGGTTAGTTTCAGTGTAAAGAAGCCTTGCTGTCTCCAAGCCATTCCTGTAGATGGACATGATTGTGGGTTTTTTTTTTTTATTTTTAATTTTTGTTTGTTTTTTTGGGGGGAAGGGGGGGGGGGTTCGGACCATTTCTTATGCCATAGTTTGCCATCACACAGACCAAAAGCATGCAATTGTATTGTAGTGACTGGACTGGAATCTGGTGGTAATATAAAACTATTTACTCTATGTTTTAGTTGAAATGAATGTGCCTCTGCTTTGATATTTAAATAATTATCTCTAGTAAAGATGTGGATCTGCCAGATTTCAGCTGTTTAAGGTGCCTTGTTATGGCATAAGAAATTCGACTAGCAAGTGAACGTCGTCTTGAGAAATGACCATTTGGAGATAGATCTCATGGCTTTGTTTGCTATGAAGCTGTTCATAGACGTAGGGGTGTGGCTAAACTGTTTTTGGTATCGTGTACATGTCTAGGATAATATTGTGCCATATAGAGCCCACAAACTATGTTAATGTTATTTTTAAAAGATGTTTTAATGTTGCCTGATGACTTTGTCTTTAGATTTGATACAAAGGCTTGTAGCCACAGCTCTCCCAAAGTCTGTAGTCTCCAATATTTTCTCTCTCTCTCTCTCTCTCTTTCTCTTTCTCTCTTTCTCTCTCCCCCCCTTGTTTCTGTCTCCCTTTCTTTCTCTTTGCTGCAATCAAACAAAATAAAGTATTAACCTGATGACCCAATGAAATCAAATCTCAACTGGTCTTACGTCTCTGTAATTCTTCTGTTGTGTTTAAAGGTTTGGTTTTTTTTAACCTCTGGTTTTATGGTATCTTTATTTTGTTGCTTT
Source organism: Aulostomus chinensis (assembly GCF_037954235.1). NCBI lineage: Eukaryota > Metazoa > Chordata > Actinopteri > Syngnathiformes > Aulostomidae > Aulostomus > Aulostomus chinensis. The sequence continues at coordinate 7,093,655 of NC_141343.1, read as the reverse complement.
CTGTTGTTCAGTGTATAAAAATGCTGCCCATCCTGAAACCAGAGGTCTGATCACAGCTGATCTCTCTCTCTCTCTGTCCCTCGCTCCCTCCCTCCCTCCCTTTCTCTCACCCACTAGTGACACTCGGTGGCTTCAATTGGAAAACACAGCTTAGCAACTCATTTTGTCATTCAAACTATGACGTCACCAAAGATTTTCCTTTTCAGAGAAAAAAAAAGGATATGAGTGAAGGATTTCTTCAGTTCATTCAGCAAAAAAAAAAAAAAAAAAAAAAATTACAAGGGAACCTTGAAAGATGAGGCTTTCATTCAGCTCTGGGATGATTTAAAGTCTCTCGTGTTCTCAGTTTAAAAAAATCTTAACGAATGCGAAAGAGGTCTTTTTTTTTGCATTTTCCCTGGTTTTTAAGTCACTGATTACATCAACAATGTCTGTTGTATTTCGTTGTGGTTATGTGTCATGACAGCGGTGCAGCAGCTTGAAAATACCCTGAAATGACCCCTTTTTTCTTGAGCGTTTGCTGCAAGAAAGGCTCGTTATTTTATACTTAGACATTAAAAAATATATAATTCAAATAATATTTGAAATTAACTTCAGATCAACAGTTGCGGGCCTTTCTGTGTTAAAAGGTGCCCCCACATGCTTTACTTTAATACGACAGTTTTTTGGGGGGCGGGTGGGGGTATACATAAATGTACCAATATTACATTATGATATATTACAAATTATAAAATAATATAATAATTCAAAGACGATTAAACCACTCTAACTGAAAATTAAATAAAACTCTGACAGTAGTGCTGCTAGTGTCAACGTCACGAAGAGACATCAAAATATCAAGATTGAAATGGCATCAAATTCATGTTACTAAGTATTTCTACATATTTATATGTATGTATATGTATACATACATATATATATGTGTATATATGCATTATTATCTAATCTATATATGTGTATGTATACAGGGTATGATATACAAACTGAATGATGATTAGCAGTTCATTTGTTTAGACGGTTCGTTTTATTGCACGCCTATAGAAGTAAAGCGTCCTTTTCATTTCAAATCTAAAGTAATATTAGTTCTAGTTGGAAAATGGAAGAACCAAAAAGTGCAGATATACTTTCATTAGAATGTAGGGAGTAAAAAAAAAGATAATAACAGTAATATTAAGATTCAAAAATAAAAAAAAATAAAAACTTCGAACTTAAACAAAATAGCTGAAAGAAAAAAGGGGGGAAAAGGGCTTGAAGCTGAGCTCTCAACTCTACCTATTTTTCACTGTACAACACACGCGCGCGCACACACACACGCATGCACTGAGTCAGCAGCGGTGAATCAAGGTTCCTGTGTAATGGGTAAACACACATCAGTAATCGGGCTAAGGTCACTCACCCGGCCCGGCTTTATGAGGGAAGGACACTGCAAACACACTGATGGACATTAATAAAAATATTAGATAGTTAGATTAGAAGGATTATTACTATGATACTAATATAGGGTCCTACAGTTGGTCTTCATTTCACCCTTTCCTCAGTGCTCTGCTGTCCCGCTGCCCACCACCCACGCACCCACCCACCCACGTAATCGCAAACATCCTGTTAGTCACAACCACATTAGCTCGCCTCAAACGCACCTGGGGATCGATAACCTCCACTGGCTGGTATATTTGCCCTCTGGAAAACACATCACACACACACACACACACATACACACACACACACACACACACACACACACACACACACACACACACACATCACACAGTGATTCAGAACCTTTCTGCTTCTTGTCCCGCCACTGACTCCCTCAGGGTTTTTACGCTGGAGAGGACCACCCAAGGGCCCAAACAGACGGGGAGGCACTGAAGGCTGTTTTGTTTTTTTGTCTTTTCAATAATAATTTTAAAAAAAAAATTTAAAAACCAAACAAAAAAAGATGGCAAGAGGACTGCTGCTCATTTGGAGTCTGACTTTGCTGGGGTGGGGAGCAGAGGGACAGGGGAACGGACGGGGAAAGGTATGTAGAGATGGCACGCAAGGGATTTCATCAATCTGGAATTAACACACACACACACACACACTTCTCCCTCTCTCTCTGTAAGTGTGTGCATCATCAGCCATTAGAAACAGTGGGGAACCTTACTTATATTGTTCTATATTCATGGCTCGCTTTGAAATCAGGAAACTGCCTCCAGTTAAAAAAAAACAACTTCTGGTCCTTCTAAAATAGACTTTTGCAGTACATAAATACACTCCTTTTGCTCCAGTCTTTAATTCTTTTAATAGCTTCTTTTGGAATACGGAGGACAAATGAAGCACAATGTGAAGCAAAAACTTAAGTCCAGGTGCGTGGAAGAGAGAGATGTCCCTTTATATTCGAATAAAAACGGTGTGATTAAACTTGCTGGACAGTGTCTCAACTGCCCGCTTTTTTTCTCCCCATCGAGTTTTCCTTGATTGGTATTGAGAGTTTTCTGTCTTTTTTTTTTTTTTTTGAATGCAAATTTATCAAACAAGCTCTTTTTTTTTTTTTTCCCCTGCTCATGTCCGGAATAGTTTGATAGTTTTCAGTCCATCTTGATGGATGCACTCATCAAGGTGAATCTGTTGATATTGAATGATTACTGATTTGACCTGCTCTGAAAAGCATCGTTCTTTCAGTGACTCGCTTTAATAGGAATTCAGCCCTCCATTTGATCAATACTCATGTTCATTCATGCATTTATCTGAATTTAGCTTTCTTTCTCTTCCACCAGGGAGTCTTTGTCAAGATGGCGGCAGAAAAACCAAATCAAATCAAATCCCATAATTCAGTGTAAAACAAATATACACAGTGATCGACGTGAATTCAAGACAAATCTGAACCAAAAATAACTGTGCAAGGGAAGTGACATCACATAAAAATGTTTTAAAAAAAAGCATAGCTGACAATTTAAAAGAATTAGAAGCTAAAAGGGTTGAAGATTAAAAAAAATACAAAGGATTTTTTTTTTTTTAGCTGCGTTCAACAGATGTGAAGCGACATTAACAGTAACGACCTGAATGTCTTCCAGACACGAGTATCAGGCGGGGCGACCGTTTTCCTCGGCCAGCACAGAGACATCTGGAGGCCGCTGATCTACACAACAGTCAACCTCACGGAGATAAGCGAGTACGTCGAGGAGGAGCGAACCACCGCACCAGCGAGACCAACTCTCACGGGAAAAAAAAAAATCTTTGGCTTAGGAAATTAGAACCAGACAAGCTAAACCCTTAGGAAGAATATGTTAATAGCTCTCTGTGACGGGGTATGATCAGGAATTCTGGGTTGTTGGTGCTCTTTACGTCTCATGAATTAGGCCTCCATATGTAACTGAAGGTCCAACATCCCAAAATCCCCTTCTTCAACTTTAAACTATTCTTCTCTTCGTGCAGCATCAAGTCATCCTTTCAACTACGAACGTATGACCCAGAAGGGACCGTTTTTTACGGAGACACTAAATACGGGAGGGACTGGTTTGTTTTGTCCCTGAAAGACGGTAAACCTCTGATGCAGATCAGCAGAGATGGCGTCCTCCTCAACGTGGAGGGCGGCCCCAAGATGAATGACGGGAAGTGGCACACGGTGAGTTTCCACTCTCCATTTGTTGCTTACTTATAGAGACTTTAATGTTAGAGGAGGCACACGCTAGATTCCAGGAGTTACAAATGTTCATCAGGTTTTGTGTCCCGCCTGTAAGACTAAATTGAGGGCTAAAAACAACTCTTTGCAGTGTATAAGGTCAAATCTGTGCATCAGAACTTGTTGTAGAGCTACAAACAAGGGATTTTTCCTTTAATTTTTGCACACTCACAAATGAAATACCTCAACTTGTAAAGTGTTGAGAAAAGTGTGTCTGAATTCCGCTTGTGGTCCCGTTGCTGCCGCAAGCTGGAGGTGAGCAACCAGGGGGATGTAGTGATTTTGGAAGTGGATGGCGCCAAGGGCTTGGTGGTGGGCCTGAAACCCAAAGTGACATCGGAGGTCATGTCAGGTGAACTTCGACTGGCGCTGGGCGGGATCCTGATCGACAACGAGAGGATGTTTGTTCAGGTTTGTTGATCCTCCGTAATCTATGTGGCATTCCTCAGATTTAAAGGGAACCTTCGCTAATTTTTTTTGTTGTTTTTTTTTTTTGTATGGAGACTGGCCTGAATTTGCATTCTGGCACTTAAGGAAACGTTTTAAAGTGAAAAAATATCACAGATGATGTCTTGACAAAAACAGAAGTGGGAAGTTCTAAAAAAAAAAAGAAAAAAAAGAAAAAAAGTTGCAAATGATGAGGCATTCTGGCGAGTAGCCAGTTGAATCTTGGGAAATTTCGGGGTTAAATGAGGGGGACTGGATGATTTGCCTTCCAACTGCTAAGAATTCCACTGATATATCACTTATTCAAGCAGTTCCAGCATTTCCCAGAATGGCTTTTGGTACCAGCTATGAACAAGAACTTCTTTTGATACAGACATTTAAGCGAATGTTATGCGTAACTTTATTCTGATGACAAGTTCAAATGTGGTCGTTCTTTTCTCAAATCTGGTGTTCAAAAGTGAAGTCTTGATCAGCCGCATTGCATTCTGGTATATTGAATGCTTTTTGTTGCCATAAATGCATCTTGGCTGGACTTCTCATTGATATCGAGCAAATAGATACGTTATTTGTCATTAATCCCTCAAATTTCTCATTCATTTGTTTTTTGTGTTTGTTTTTTTTAACCTTAATTTGTTTGGTCGTGTATACTGATATGTCATACCCCCCCCCCCCCACACACACACACACACACACACACACACACACGCACACCTCCTTTAACCAAGTGCACAAAAATATCCAATCTGAACCAATCACAGCTCCCGTCTGTCAGCAGTTCCTTCCACTAAATGCATTGCCGTCATTGTAGTTTGAGCCGCTGTTGGACGGCTGTGTGCGGGATGGCAGCTGGCTCAACCTCAGCATCCCCTGGGAGACCGACGCCGACGAGCTCTGGCCGTGCTTTCAAAACATCCAGCCAGGCAGCTACTTCCCCGGGACCGGGTTGGCCATTTTCAACACCTCAGGTGGGAACATAGAGCTGGATTAAATAAGACCTGAGGCATGTGGGGATTTATCTGAAAGAAACCCTGTTCTTGCGTGATTGTATCTTTTATATATGATTGTGTCAACATGGAAAATACTGCTTTTATGTGTAAGTAGGTGTTTTGTTGTTGTTGTTGTTGTTGTTTTGCCTCCTCACAGTTTTCTGCATTGAGGAAGAACAGGGCATGAGAGTTGAGTTGTGGGGAGATTTCAGTCAAATGGACGGAACCATTTTAAGCATCAGAGCTCCTGGAGAAGATCTGTTGTTCGCTTTAGCGGCTAATAATATCACAAAGGTATGAATATGTACGGAGGCCTTGAGGGGCCAATGAGAGCTGGGCTTTTGTTTTGTTTTGTTTTATTTTTTTTTAGTGATGGAGACAAATGTTTATTTAAATACTTCAAGGCCACAAGTTGTAACATGTTCCCTAAATTTAATTAATATGAGGCAACAAGTTATAACCTGTTCTCTAGAGTTAGTTGGTTTGGCACAAGACTAGACAAACTTGTTCCCTCAACTTAGTTGTTTTGAGGCCCCCAGATATAACTTGTTCTCTCAAGTTAGTTATTGTTGGCCAAGAGATAGAACTTGTCCTCTCACTTTTGTTATTTTAGGCCCAAGATGTAACTTGTTCCCTCAACTTATTTATTTTAGCCTCACAATAAATAACTTGCTCCCTCAATTTAATTATTTTAGCCTCATGGGATGTAACTTCTTCCCCAAACTTGGTTATTTTATATTTTGGAAGAAGTTTTAAACTGTGGCCTCAAAATTTCTAAAGTGGGGGAACAAGTTACATCGCCATGCTTGTTCATGGCCACTCCAGGCCTCCGTATACATGAATGAGATGAAGTGAATCTGTTGATCTGTGTCAAAGAGCTCCCGTCAGACTGGCTAACATGAACCCGTGTGTCTCTCTGTCTTTCCCTCGACTCCCAGGAGGTTACACTCACCTTCGGAGATGATAAAATCAGTATGAGAGAAACTTTCAAGAGGCTGGAGATGACCTTCCAGGCGGACTCGCTGCAAGTGTTTCAAGATGGAGATGAATCAACGACCACTAGGAGACCCGTTATTCCTGGTTATTTGTCCATGTGGAGACATAGCCTCATGGCCGTTGGCGGTCTTCTTGGTGAGATTAAGCAGTGATGATGTACATCGTGCTGCTACTTCCTCATGATTCCCAATCTGTCCATAAATTCAATCAACGAGTCCAGACACAGAGCTGGGTGGAGTCACAAGGTCACCTTTGCTTTATTCTCGCTCATTTCTCAGGTGAAGGCGAAGACAACATTGGTTCCCAGTTCTTAACAGGCTGTCTGGAGAAGATCCAGGTCCAGGGGGAGGATCTAGACCTGGATTTAGCCACAGCCAAACACATGGCAGTCACCTCTCACAGCTGCCCTGTGTAAAGTATCCATTCAGTTTTTGGCTTGTTTATTATTTTCGCGTTTAATTTAAAGTGACATTGGGGAAAAAAAGATAAGTAGAAATGACAGAAACACAGTACCCTGCATTTATTCATACAAGCTTTTGATATTCATTTTGTCAAATTTAGTATTTGTACATCAAAAAAAAGTTCAATAAAATGTTAATAGAATCTGAAGAATGATGTGTAATTCCCTGACCTTGCTGCAAGCGTCAGTATGTTTTTCTAGTCTGTCTATAAATATTAATATTACTGCTGCATTGGAGGCAAATTATAAGCAACTGAGGAGCTTCAAGGAGACACTGAGAGCACTAAATGCCGGATATCACACGGTGTGCTGCTTAGGTGTGTAGGACGTGGATTTTGCGCCATCTAGTGGATTGTCAAAGATGATGTCACGGTCGCTCAAAAGCTCCTCCTTAATAACAGACAAAACAACACCAGAATGTTTGACTTCCTGAGGTTTAGTTTTAGTAAATGTATCCATTCATCCATTGTCTTCCGCGCATTCCTACATTAAGGGTCGCGGGGGGGGCTGGAGCCTATCCCAGCATCAATGGGCGAGAGGCAGGGTTCACCCTGGACAGGTCGCCAGTCCATCGCAGGACCAACATAGAGACAGACAACCATTCACACTCACAGTCACACCTACGGTCAATTTAGAGTATCAATCAGCCTCGTCCCCTCTTGATGTCTTTGGACTGTGGGAGGAAGCTGGAGTACCAGAGAGAACCCACACAGGTACAGGGAGAACATGCAAACTCCACTCAGAAAGATCCCGTGCCTGAGCTGGGACTCGAACCTGGAACCTTCTTGCTGTGAGGCCACAGTGCTGACCACTGCACCACTGTGCAGCCTAAAGGTATCCAAGAAGTAAAAACAAAAAACAAAAAAAACTTTTTAGCAAGTATAGAAAATACATCAAACTAACGGTTGGAATAAACGGTTTTAAAATTGACGAGTCACTTGTAAACTAAGTCATTTTTGCCTCGAATCTGCCTCCCAATCATGACTGGTTGATATACAAGAAAGGCTTGGGAAACTTTGCCATCAAGAGCTTCAAGAATATTTTGTTTGACGAATTAAATCTGTATGTTTAACTTATTTTCACCCTTTCTATCTTTATATTTTTATTCATTTATATTTGTATTTATAATTTATCTAATTATTATATATCTATTTCTCCTTCCTAGCATGAGTGGTTTTGTTTGTAAATGCTATTAATATATTGTTAAGTAATAATAATGATAATTATCATTAAATAATTGTAGATAATAACAATAATTATTATATTATTATTAAAAAATACAAAAACCAAAAACATTGGCACAACTTCCTTCCATGACTACACTACACTGCCATGACGTTACTGTCGCAAAACCCAACTGTCGTGAAAACTGGCCGCCTCCTGAAGATGGCGGCGGAGTTGCATCCGCGGAGCGGAAAGCTGATCGGCCTGTCCAACTCCAACCGAACCGCCCGGCGCAACCAGCCAGTCCAGGAGTTCAACCACGGCCTGGTGCTTAGTAAGGAGCCGCTGAGGGACCGGGATGTCTTCACTGTCCGTATTGACAAGAAGGTAAACAGCACCGGGCCCGCCGCTGCTGCTGCCTGTGAGCGGGGTGAGACAGGAGGGGGGTGAGTGGACAGCGCTGGTGGGACGGGACGGGCCGGGCCGGGCCGGGGGTCTGTGTCTCTCTCTCTCCGCATTGAGGGGCTTCACCTACTCAAGACGATTTTCACAGCTTGTCAGCGGCTGTCGCGGCTTCTCTGGGGGGTAATTACATGTATTCACCAAGGGCAGCCAGCCGCAGTGGACCCTCGATAGTGTGGAGACGTGTTTAAACCGTTTGTGTTGTCCTGGTACCGTCGGCTAACCATGCTAATGAGCCGTTAGCTAGCTGCTGGAGCCCCGGCTAGCTTTCTGGAAGGTGCTATGGGGGGACCCTGTTGTGTGTTGACAAGGACGGGCTGTGGTTCATCGTTCCGTGTGAGCGTTATTAAGTTTTTAAACGTTATCTGGGTTTATTCTTGTTGAGGGGTAGGAGTGTGTCGGTGCCTGTCAGCTCGGTGGCTAATAATACTGCAGTGCTCGTAGGGACGGCTGGTGCTTACATACACAGACAGCTAGCAGCCCAGCTAGTAAAACTCACTAAATATATACAGCTAACTCGCTGGTACACAGGCTGTAAACATGTACCCATGGACACCATATTTACTTCTTGTCAATTATGTATTTGTAACAATTTAACGAGATTGTTGTTAAGAGCAGCAACCATGAAGGCTTAACATTGCTACTCTGCTGTAGCACTGTCAGGTTCAGATTTATTCCCCTCCAGGTATGACGTCTTCTTGGACAACGGCAGGTGTTTCACCTCTGATACAGAAGTGTCTCTTTAAGATAATCATACATAGTGTTAAAGTAATGTGGACTATTTTTCATGCAAGGCGATGAATTATCTGCATGTTCAAGATGACATGAACACAGTTTTGGATTATTTTAACCAGTATTTTATACCTGACTGTGCTGATATTTACTGATATTGTTACTAATGATTCAAGGAGGTTTATATGATGTTGGCATTTGTGTTGCTAAGACTTGTCATAAACAAAAGATGAGTAAAAACAAGGTGTGAGCAAATCTACACATCGGCTTGATATCGGTATGTAAATAAAAAAGATCGATTCGCTACTTTACCTCCTACGTTGTTATTGTTTAGATATGTCAGTGCTGGTTTCTGTTGCTGACACCCAACATGGCAGCTCCAGAGCTGATGCCATCTGAGCCCCCCCCCCCCCCCCCACCGCACAGAGCCCAAGCTGCGCGCAGTTAAACGAAACATCTGCTGTAAAAGTGCTGCGTGCATGTCAATGATTCCCTCCATCTCCTCTGATGCTCTTAGCCTGATAAGGGCTCCCATAAACAGACTCGGGCATTTATACACATTGCCTGTAAGAAAATCAATTCTTTTCCATCACAGAGCCCCCAAGACTGGCACGACTGTCCATCCTGTCTACTGACGTCCTCTAAGGCGTTACACAGGAAGTCAGACGTCAAGGGCTTGAGAATAAGTGGAGGGATTTATTGGAAATCGGTTTATACTAGAGAGGGACATCGTTAGGGATTTAAAGTGTTTGAAATGAGACAAAACTTAGCGTGATTGTTTGGTACAAAGATAGAAATGCGTAGCAGACCGTGCATGGTAACTTGAACCTAAAAAAACAACTTAGGATAATATTAGCGATGCCCGCTACTGGATTCTTTTACCGATATCTGAACGATATTTTACAGTCAATATTGTCTGTACAAAAATGAATTTATATGATATTAATAATTCATAAACACTGGAAAACACATAAAGAAGTTGAATTTGAAAGAGGGGCGTTTTTCTTCATTTACATTTGGGAAAGCCAACTGCATTTGCATATTTTAATTGATGATAAAGCCTGTAAAATGTTAAGAAAATTTTCATCAAAGAGCCTCAAATTGCAGTTTTTGTCTTTCCAACAGTCCATAAACACTCAAGATATCCCATCTTAAATTATACTTAAAAAAAAAAAAAGCAGAAAGTCTCATATTTAAGAGTCTGGAACCAGCAAATTGATTATATTTGTCCAAAGTTTTACTCAAATAGTGTAAGGTTCTCATTCATGTGCCTAATCAATTAGATTTTGTGGCTTGAAAAACTGTCCATCTTTCATGATAAGACTTAGTAAAAGACCAAAGTATCACTTTGATTTTACTCAAATTGGAAAAAGCGCGTTTGCCAATTTTTCTGAAGCTTAATTTGACTGACATTATGGTCATTTCCAGTTATTTTGTAAATAAGCTCCATTATTAAGTGTGTTATTTTTAGAATTAATCGTTGTGGAGTGTGTAGTGTTTTGTTTCTGGGACATTTTAGGCCTTTATTCCTCGGAGGGGCGAGTATTGGCAAGGATCTCATGATAGTTATCGCGATACTTGGGTCATAATATGATAATATCACAGTGGTGCAGTGGTTCGCACAGTGGCCTCACAGCAAGAAGGTTCCAGCTTCGAGCCCCAGCTGGAGCGCGGGATCTTTCTGTGTGGAGTCTGCACGTTCTCCCTGTTCCTGTGTGGGTTCTCTCTGGTACTCCAGCTTCCTCCCACAGTCCAAAGACATCAAGAGGGGACGAGGCTGATTGATACTCTAAATTGACTGTAGGTGTGACTGTGAGTGTGAATGGTTGTCTGTCTCTATGTGTTGGTCCTGTGATGGACTGGTGACCTGTCCAGGGTGAACCCCGCCTCTCCCCTGAAGGCAGCTGGGATAGGCTCCACCCCCCCACGACCCTTAACAGGATAAGAGGTAGAAAATGGAGGGATGGATGATAACAACCCACTAAATCGGGATATTCTACAGGACCAGGTTTGGTGTCTTGCAAGGTGTGTTTGCAAGTTGGTTGTGATCGATATTGTATCAAGGGGGAAAGTGTTGTGATGTATTGGGATATCAGTTATTTTTTCCCACCCCGTTAATTGATAGGGGCAGATGAGAGGAATGCTTTGCAGCTCTCGTGCTTGCTAGACCATCATAGCTGTTGTATTTTGTGACCTCCCTTTTTAAAAAAACAAAACAAAACAATTGAAGACCACATGTGACTCATTCTTTATTATTTGTTAAAAAAAGACCCCTGCTTGTCCTACTTGGCGCTCCCGTGCTGTAGTTACTGCTGGTTTGAAGAGAAAGTAAGCGAGACTGAGAGGCAGACACCCACAGGCTGCTGTTACGTAAGAGAAAAGTGCGAGGGAAGGAGATGTCTGCCTCTTCTACACGGCGGCGACCCGGCCAGGCTGAGTTACTACTAGATCCGTTAACCCAGATACTCGCGCTGGCTGCCCGTAGCACACTGCCTCACATAGCACCTGTCACCATGCTGCTGAGGAGGAGACGGACGGAGGAGAGGGAATCTTAGCAGGAGAGGAGCTTCATAAAACCTTATTGCTGGTGGTGATGCTCGAGGTCATTTGTGTGGATGTGTGCCAGCGTATGGGAGCACCAGAGGAAATACTGAGCTCACTCGATGTAGCTTCTTTTTTTTTTGTATGTGTGTTGAAGGACTGGTCCTGTATCTGTTAGCCACTGCTGGGCTAAACTGTTTCTGTTCCTTCTGCACTGTGGCAGAGGTGAAACAAACCTGAGAAAACAGAATTTTACCTGCTGGAGATCAATAAAGTGTCACAGTATGAGTTTTGCGTTTCTGGGAAGGAATTGATATGTGTATTGGTCACGGGAGCTGTGTCATGAAAAGACGCTGGTGTTGCAGTAATAACAGCATAACGATACAGGGTTTCAGTACTTTCAGGTATTTATAGCCGAAAGATGATCAAACAAACACACTGACACTTGTAATTTGTAGTGAAATGCATGCATGTGCGTATAACCGTGCATCCTTTTGCACTTCAGTGTGACATCCACTCACGAGAATTCATTCGACCCTGCAAGTACTTTTTAATATTTACCTCAAGAAATGTAATATCGCGACACTGTCAGATGTTTATTTATTCTTATGTGCCACTTTTCACTTTATAAGCTGCGTTCCTCACTGACAGAATGACTAAAAATAACACGATAGATGACACAACAAAGCACACTTTTTCCTCCGTATTGACCCGCAGTTTGTAGCAGCAGCACTTTGTTGAACAGAAACTCCCACGTCACAGCTTCCAGCCTCCAGCCCCAGCTATTTTAGTGATTAGAGGAGCGGCTGCTTACAACTGCGCTGCTGCTGCTTCCTCCCTCAGGAGTTGTTATTGGATAAGTGGATTTTATTTTAAACATACATGAAATGTTTCTGCTCAGGTGAACTCGTGGAGCGGCTCCATTGAGATTGGCGTGACGGCACTGGACCCCGCAGCGCTGGACTTCCCCAGCAGCGCCACAGGCCTTAAAGGCGGCTCCTGGATTGTGTCGGGCTGCTCCGTGCTACGCGATGGCCGCTCGGTCCTGGAGGAGTACGGCCGCGACCTTGACCAGCTGGCTGAAGGAGACCGCGTGGGCATTCAGCGGAGCTCTCACGGGGAGCTTCACCTCTGGGTTAACGGTCAGGACTGCGGCGCAGCCGCTAGCGGCTTACCATCAAAGCTGTGGGCGGTGGTGGACCTGTATGGCAAGTGCACTCAAGTGACAGTGGTGAGCTGTGAGCCGCCACCTCCCTCCACAGAGAGAGAGACAATAGAACAGGACGAAGAGGAGGAGGAGGAAGAGGATGAAGAGGAAGAGGAGGTGGTGGTGTGTGGGGTTCGAGAAGATGCGGGGATCACGGCACTGATGAATGTGGCAGCAATGAATGGAGTCATGACTGGAGATGAAGGTAGGAGCTTCTGAGCCATTTCCTTGTTAACAAGTACATTGATAACAGTTAGTTAATGCTTAGTTATATATATCAGAGTGCTGAATAAGTGTTAAGCATAATTAACCTTTTATTAAAACTCTTTATGCCCCTTGTCATTAATAGGGAAACATTTATCCCTGAGTTAAAAGGCTGCCATGAGTAAATGACAACTAGACCCATTAGTTAATGGATAACTAAGAATTATCAAGCTTTTATCAATGTACCCTTATTGTAGCGTGAAGCTCTTGTGTCCCGGAAGTAACACTTCACCCTAACCCCACCCTAGACTCCCCTGTTCTCCATTTATCTTTAAGTTAACATGAACGCCATTAGTAAATGATTACCAGACACTTGAGTTAATCAGTGGTTAATTAAGCATTAACTAACTGTTGTAAACGTAACTTATTGTAAAGTGCTCCTCTTTTCCTCGATATTTTGGGGTGCTGCTTTCATCCGTTTGCTTTACTCCTCTCACCCGTCAGTGCCTGAGCTCAGCTGCAGCCACAGCCGACCAGACAAGTTCCCCAACAACCTGGAGCCTGAGGCCGGTAAGAAAACCACCTCAGACAGGAAAATGAGGGACAAGGCAATGGGACCTGTGTTGATACTCCTCTTCTTCTTCCCTCCCCTCAGTTCTAACAGAGCACCAGCTCTTTGACGTGTTCAACAACGCAATAGTATCTTTTTACCGCTCCGAGGATGAAGGGGGAGGGGATGATGGCGGCGGTGGAGGAGGAGGAGGTAATGGCGGAGGAAGTGACTCCTCTTCCAGAAATGACAGAGGCAGCAGCAGCGGAGGAGGTGCGGTGAACAGTGACAGTGGGACAACAGGAGGGGGGGTGGGAGGAGCTGGTGGAGGTGGAGGTGGAGGTGGAGGAAATGCCAACCACAGTCCTGCTGGTAACGGAGGGTTGGGGGCTGGGACTATGACGGCGGGCGGCATGACCACCAATGATGCGCTGCTGTTTCATGAGAAGTGCGGCACACTGATCAAACTGAGCAACAACAACAAAACGGCGGAGAGGAGGAGACCACTGGACGAGTTCAACAATGGCGTGGTCATGACCAACCGGCCGCTACGGCACAACGAGATGTTTGAGGTGAGATGCTCCCTAAGTGTACTAATACTGTAGTCATGTGACCACTAATGAATTAGATGGCATGTACACAGAAATGCTTGACATCCATATTTGACCAAAATTTCTAACTTTAAGAAAAATTGTATAATGATACCTTTAACTTATTTATTTTGCTCCAAATATCATTTCAAATTGTAATTAATTAATTTATTATTTGTTCATTTCAGTCAAGCTAATAAGTGACTCATTGAATAAATATTTAAGACGAACGTATTTAACACTTTGCGGTAAATCAATTTGTCGGGTCGCCAGGAAGAGACAGCGTTTAAGACATTACACAAAAATCAAACAACAGAAACATTTACTTGTCAGGATACAATTAAATTTGTATTGAATTTAAAAATGTGATACATTCAGCTGCTTTTGTATTTTCAGATACGCATTGATAAGCTGGTGGACAAGTGGTCAGGTTCGATAGAGATTGGCGTGACCACACACATCCCCAATAATCTCGACTATCCTGCAACGATGACTAATCTGCGCTCAGGTAACACGCAAACACACACATCACAATCAGAAGTCATCACTGGGAAACTGACTTCAGTGTTTTCATCAGGTACAATCATGATGAGTGGCTGTGGGATCTTGACCAACGGCAAAGGAACTAGAAGGGAATACTGCGAATTTAGCCTGGATGAACTTCAGGTGTGTAGCTACACGTACATAAAGACACACACATTTTATTCTGCCTCCTGCTGTTTCAGTAAATCTCTTTTATTTATATCCTGTCGTAGGAGGGAGATCACATTGGGTTGATGCGTAAAGCCAGCGGTGCGCTGCATTTCTACATCAACGGCATCGACCAAGGTGAGAACCGTCGGGACCCTCATCAGAGGAAATTCAATGTCAGAACCAGTCAACTATGGCTGATGACTTAGCCTCTAGGAACAAGGAGCCGGTAATTTGTTTCCTGGTGTAGCCAGTGGATATCTGGTCCAAGACTTCCTTGTTCTGTCTGTTGCTCATTGGGTGAGCAGTCCATCTAGCAACTTGAGACTTTTGCATGGAGTTAAAGACGACGAATATGAGTGGATTGTTTCAAAAGCTGACAGTTTGCACCCAGTTAGCATTTTAAAACCATGGCAACAACTTTGTTGCCACGTCGGGCCATATTTCCGACCCTACATTTTGGCCAGCGCGTTCCATCTGTTTTGCGCTCCACACGGACTGTGGACATGGATGCAACCAAGGCCCGCTCAAACGTGATTGGTCAAAGCTACTCAAATGGAAACCAGAAGCTTCCCTGTCCATATAAATTCTCCTTCACATTCTGATTCTGTATTTATATGCAGAATCTTTTGAAGGCGGTAAGGGTAGATTAAACCCACATCTTTTTGGCGCTTCAGGTAGATCTGAGGCGGTGCTTCTGCAGATCACCTGTGCCAAAGCTAATCTGCAGCTCTTGTATTGCATGCAAATCTGCAACTTAAACCACTTACAGATACTGACTCTTTTACACGGAAAGTTAGCACTGAACATTTTAACGAATTTTGGCGCTCGGTCGTACCAACCGGACTTGGGTTGGGCTTCATCTCACAGGAAGTAAAGGAAGTCAAGGAAGGAAAAAATTTCCAAATTTCTGGTTCTGCCCCAAAACTTAATGGGTTCTACTTTGGCTCATGCTCCACCTCTCGAGGGAGATTCAGGAAAACCCCATTCGTAGTTCTTGTTCAGTCCTGCTAAACAAACAAACAATAAAAACATAAACTTGGTGTCAAAATTGTTACAAATACGACTTATGTCCCTACTTGTTATCGTTTTGATTAAAAATACAGAGAGAGAGAGAGAGAAGTACAGACAGAAATGTGATAAAAGTTGCAGCTGTTAACTGCTTCCTGTCCCCTCTAGGTGTTGCAGCAGCTCAGACCCCCGGCATAGTTTACGGCGTGGTGGACCTCTACGGCATGGCTGTGAAAGTCACAATCGTCCACAACCACAACCACAGTGACCGCCTCAGACGCAACAATGCCATCATGAGAGCTCTATCTCCCGATGTGGGCCGGCCCAGACCAGCTCTCTCCCTCACCCCGGACACAGACGGGCCTGATCGTCTTCTCTTCCACCCCAACTGTGGCCAGAAGGCAGCCATCATCAGTGAGGGGAGGACGGCACTGCGGCCCCAGTGAGTCAACCTCCATGACCTTTGCTCCAGGCACTGATTTTCAATCATGACTTCAACAGCACACTCATATGCCCCCCCCCCCCCCCCCCCACAGTGCAACTGACGACTTCAATCACGGCGTGGTCCTCAGCAGCAGACCGCTGCGCTCCAATGAAGTGTTCCAGGTTCGTATTGACAAGATGGTGGACAAATGGGCAGGTTCCATTGAGATTGGTGTCACAACGCACAACCCGGCCTACCTGCAGCTGCCCTCCACCATGACCAACCTGCGCTCAGGTAAAAACAAAAACGAGTAAAGACTCGAGATAAGTAAGAATCTGCTATGGTTCAGAGATCTTTCCGGAACATGTTACTCCCAAGTTTTTTTTCACAACAGAGAACAGAATAAGAATGTCTGCCCTGCTTTGTTTTCCAGGGACGTGGATGATGACAGGGAATGGCGTGATGCACAATGGAACAACAATACTGGATGAATATGGACACAACCTTGACCGCCTCAAAGTGCGTGGCGTTTTGTCATGTTCGCTTGCCTTCAAATGTTGATCCGTGACCCTCTTAGCTTCGTCATCCAGTCTGACTTATTAATCTTTTCTGGAATCACTTTCTGCAGGCCGGTGACACTGTCGGTGTGGTACGTAAAGAAGACGGCAGCCTCCACTTCTTTGTAAACGGTGTCGCTCAGGGCCCGGCAGCTTGGAACGTCCCCCCTAGTGTCTACGCTGTCGTTGACCTCTATGGCCAGGCTGCTCAGGCCACCATCATGGATGACATGGGTGAGAGAGGGAGACGCAAGCTTACACTAATGACATGCCATAGCTGATTGGGGGTTCCATTGCAACATTGCTAGACTTAGGGGCTAATATGTTGGACCTTAACCAAAGGACCTTAATAACTCCACACTTTTGTCTTGGCCATCTTCTCTATCCTTAGTTTGACATTATTTTGTGCTGTTTCAGTTTGGTCAAAAATTGCAGCAGCAATGTTGTCAAAAAAGCACCCAAGTTTGCACCCAGGCTTCTAAACATTCTCCTCCACTCTGGATGTTAGCCAAAGTATTAACACTCTTCTGTTTCTTCTCTGCTCAGTAGACCTCCCCCCTCTCCCCGAGGACAGCTCAGAGGGTCCCACAGCCATGTCACCTGGGAGCCCCTGCTCCATCGCAGGAGCCAGCACAACCACCGACCTGCGTTTCCACCAGCTGCACGGCACCAACGCCGTCATCACCAACGGGGGGCGCACAGCTCTGCGCCAGAACTGCCGCAGCGAGTTCAATGATGCTATTGTTATTTCCAACAGGTGAGGAAACAAACCACACATGACACCCAAAACTCCCTCCCTCATGAATCATATCAACTTAAAAGGAAACTGCTTCTGGTATTTTAACTTGCAACCTTGTTATGCTTGTAGGTGCCTTCGAGATGGAGAGCTGTTTGAGATTGTAATTCAGAAGATGGTGGACCGCTGGTCGGGTTCAATAGAAGCAGGTATACAAGTTACTTATCTTTTATTTCTCTTTTGCAGATACGAGACACGATAAAAAAATATTCTCCTTCTTGTCACCTTGATGTGTATTTAACATGTTATCTCTCCTGATGTTCTGATGTCCTGTGTGTGTGTGTAGGAGTGACAGCCATCAGGCCTGAGGAGCTGGAGTTTCCTAACACCATGACTGATATTGACTATGACACCTGGATGCTCAGGTATGTGACCTCTGCGACCCCCAATCACATGTTAGATTTTGTATAATCTGCTGTTCAAGTAGTGTTTCCTCTTTCTCAGTGGAACAGCTATTATGCAGGACGGCAACACAATGCGCAACAACTACGGCTGCGATCTGGACTCCCTGACTACGGGCTCACGTATCGGCATGATGCGCTCAGCAAGCGGCGACCTTCATTATTACATCAATGGCGTGGACCAAGGTGTTGCCTGCTCTGGGCTGCCGCCAGGTACTGAAACATGTAGTCTTGCATTTGGCTGCACTCACTGTTTGAAAACTTTATGGTCAACCAATCTCCCCCCCCCCCCCCCCCCCCCAGAGGTGTATGCTGTGATCGACCTGTACGGCCAGTGTGTCCAGGTGTCCATCACCAGCTCCTCAGGCCCGCTGGACAACAGCCTGTGTACCAGCAACATCACAGAGAAAAGCTTCCCCATCCACTCGCCAGGTACATATCATGGTCCGTACGTAGACCACACCCACTCAGATCACCACCAGACAAACATGTCTCATTCTTCATTTTGTCTAATAATAAAGAGCAAAAAGAAAAGTTGAGAAGGATCCTCGTCTTCAAGGCTTCATATTTTGTGTTTGTGTAGTAGCAGGTGTGGCTCATCGGCTCCACAGTAAACATGGGAAGAATGTGGTGCTGCTCGGCGAGGGTTGCCAAGCCGTCAGAGTGGGAGGTTACGCTCACGGCATTGTGTTCAGTGCAAAGGAACTCAAAGTGGACGAGCTGTTCGAGGTAAAATTTTGTTTGCGTGTCAGATATTTTTTTGTGATTATCTGGCCCTTGCTTGAGTTTCTCTCGGTTTCTGCTTGCAGGTGAGGATCGATGAGGTGGACGAGCAGTGGTGCGGCTCGCTGCACATCGGACTGACTACATTAGCACCTCCTGAGCTGCCGTCCTGCCCTCTGTCAGGCCTCTCCCCCTCCCTCCCGCAGCTTCGCACCAAGGTCACCTGGCTGCTCTGCGGCTCAGAGGTCCGTCGCAACGGCGTGCTGCAGCGCCAGAACTACGGCTGTTCACTGGACCGACTGACTGTAAGTTGCACTCCCTGTTTTCTGGATATCATGATTAATCAGTTTCACAGTGGATGAGAACACTTGCTCCTTTCTAGAGGGCAGAATTTTGATTTGATTTTAATTTTTGGACAGATTTCTGGTCTCTTAAACATGTGTTTGTTTTTCAGGTTGGGAATCGTGTCGGTGTGAAGAGGTGCAGTGACGACACTATGCACATCTTTGTTGATGGAGAGGACATGGGACCTGCTGCTACTGCAGTAGCCAAGGTACACTCTTCTCTCACACTCCTGCAAAGAGACAACACACCTCCTCAGCCCCAAAATATATGCCTGTTTTCCTCCTCACAGAATGTGTTTGCTGTTCTGGACCTGTATGGGCGGATAACGGCGGTGTCCATTGTCAGCTCGTCTCTGATTGAGGATATAGAGAGCATCAAGGCCCCATCTCTGTCCTCAGAAAGCTGCAGTGAAGGAGAAGAAGACAGCACACCGGTTAGAGAGGTAAGACGCCAAAGGCCCAAGTATTTAAGGCCCAGTTCAGACCAATGATATGTAACAAAGTGGTAAAATAATTGTTCCAGGGAGAGAAACGCATCACACCTAATGTTGGTACCCTCCAGGTGGAGAGCGAGCCATGCACACTGGTTCCCACCGCCATGGCGTTCCTGGAAAACCACGGCAAGAACATCCAGCTGTCCAACCAGAACCTGACAGCTGCCAGAGTGTCCAGTTACAACCAGGGCCTGCTGGTCACCGCCCAGCCTCTGGCTCCCCAGCAGCTCTTCCAGGTAGCTTCACTTTGTCGGTAGAAGTGAATGCACCTGACAGATATGACAGGTTGTTTAAGAGTAAAGGCTTCTGTTTTTTCCAAAGTTTCAGATTGACCGTTTGAATCCATCGTGGACGTCATCGCTGTCGTTAGGGGTGATCGGTCACTCTCCTGACCGGCTCAACTTCCCCTCCACCGCCTGCTGTCTGAAACGCTCTGCCTGGCTGTTGCAGAGGGACTCCATCTTCCACAACTCCTTAAAAGTAGGTCCCAGAAAGTGTGCCCTCCACAGATGGAGTGTCTTTGGAATCGATTGACCATCTCTCCGAACGCTCTCGTCCTGATTCATTATTCTCCCCTCCTCAGATCTGTGAGAACTACGGCCCTAACCTGGACACTTGTCCAGAGGGGACAGTGTTGGGTCTGCTGGTGGACGCCAACAGTTGTCTCCATCTCTATGTCAACGGTATGGACCAGGGAGTGGCGGCGCAGGATATTCCTTCACCCTGCTACCCATTCATCGACCTGTATGGCCAGTGTGAACAGGTGTGTAGCCAATGGTTCTATATATCAGGTAAATATTCAGCTATTTCAGTACCAGATCGGTACTTGTTTTGAATATTGAGCCTGTGCGTCCTAGGGCTGAGCAATTTTATTGATTCTGCGATATATATCGATATTTTGTTTCCCCAGAGAGTATTGATTTTTCAGCCGCGAGTATTGATACATTAAGCCCCATTCAAATTCCCCATGTCCCCACCCGAACACGCTGGACAGTGACAGCGGTTGTTGTCACAAGTTCCCATCTTCTCCACTGAGGTCGCAGAAAATTATGGAGTCCATTGCCTACTTTATTTGTCAGGATTTGAGACCTTATTCAGTGGTGGAAAACACCGGCTTTAGGTGCATGGTGAACGTGATGGAGCCCCTCTATGCTATAGTCACCTGCGAATTGAATAATTGGCTGCCATGGTTTATTTCTAGTTAACCTGGTGGCTAGACTGGCTAGTAGCTACCTCATATGTTCAGTATCAAGCTAAAAAAGCAGCCAAAGAAGGCCACTTGCTGCACTTTAACTCTCCATTGTTCACTTTACTTTTCAAAAGCTTGAAAGCTACAATTTGCACTCAGTTTCAATAAATGAAACTAATCTTCTCACCACTTTTTTGATTCATTTTGTCCAGCATTTGCAAGGTGCCAGTCAGAGCCATATGTTGTGTAATTGATGCTTTCAGTTCAAATACTTCAATCCAAGTCAATGGAACGCTCACAAGATGTCACCAAAATCAGTTTGTCCCTTTAAAATCTTTCAGAAAAGGATGTAAGTGTATCGAATTGTATCGTGAGATGAATATCGTGATATATATGTCATATTTTGAGACGAATATCATGTATCGTATCGTATCGTATTGTATCGTATCGTATCACAGGATTAGTGTGTCACTACAGCCCTAGTGCGTCCCTTCTCTGTAAGGTTACAATCGTAAAATGCTGTTTCCTGAATAAGATGTTCTCCTGCAGATCACTCCAGACTCACCCCAGAAGGTTTTGGCTTCAAACACAATCTAGACTCAGCAAAAGAGTGTTGAAAGGGTCCAAGACTGCCGTTTTTGTCTCAAATCCATAGATGATAAACTAATTAATATTGTGTCATGATTCCAGGTTACTATAGTAACAAATAATGTGCCAGCTGTGGGTGGTGAGAGTGGTGAGACCCGTTGTCAGGGTGATATGGAGAAAGCAGACATGGTTGACGGTAAGAAGATGATTATTAATTTGTTTGTTCTCACGCACTGCTTTTTCAGTGTTTTATGTTTGTTTTATGATTATTTTTTGTAATACAGGTATCAAAGAGAGTGTGTGCTGGACGCCCCCTCCAGAGGTCAATCCCAACAAGTCCTGTGAGTACCAGGCACTGTGTTCCCGTTTCAAAGAGCTCCTCACATTACCAGGTGAGTTTTACACCTGTTTAACGCTTACCTGCAAAAAAATAAAATAAATCATTAAGCAAAAAATAACTCTTTATCATTGTTGTAAAGATGGCTACTTCAATGAAGATGCAAAGTACAACCTCTGCTACTGTGAGTCCTGCCACAAGCTTCGGGGGGACGAGGCTTATTACAAGAAAGGAGAGCCGCCTCGAGACTACGCTCTGCCTTTCGGATGGTGCCGCTTTGCCCTCAGGTGAGAAGATGAGCCAGTAAGGTGCCACTATGAGTCAACCTGCGGACTTACCTGCTGTTAATAGGTAACAAAATGATTTATCTGCCTGCTGGTTGCAGGATCAAACCCCACTGTGAGGTTTCTAATGCACTGAAGAAGTGGCACATCGCGTACCACGGCACCAACGTAGGAGCACTGCGGCGCACCCTCGACCACAGCCAGCTGCTGCCCGGTACGGCCATTAACTGCACCGTCCATCTCACCACTCATGCAGGCAAAGAAAACTTAGCTAACAGTGCGTTTTCCATGGATTCTTTAACTCTCACAACAGGGACGTCGTCCGTCTTCTCTGTGTCTCCAGTCAAGGCAGAGGGACCAAATGGCTACAGTGACCCCGAGGAGAACAGCGCCCCCGGTAGGGAGGTTCCCAGAGTTCGGCTCTCCCCCACCATGCGCTACTCTGGCTTGGAGATCTTTGCTCCCAAAGTGCAGTAAGTAGGCTGAGAGACGAGCTAGTGAATCTTTCTATTATCAAATGCGGTTCCATTCCGGAACATTTGTGGCTTGCGCCTTTTCACACATGACATGGCATTACTGTACCAGTAATATGAGACAGGATCTGCTGTAGAGGGCAGTTATACAGTCCTCCCAGTAATGATCTAGTTTTTAGTCACAGTGTAGCCTCCCCCGCATATTCTATGTAATATTTCTCTGTCTTTAGGTGGGACATTATCAGTGCAGACATCTTAAAAATTTGGCAAAGTCCTGGAACACCTCAGGGAAAGGCTGCATTTGTGAAGGAGGGGATTTTTGTGTGACATCACTAAGCCCAGCCCCTGTTAAATCTTTTGTCACTTTGGGGGGGCCTTTAATATGTACGATTTGAATAATTCTCCCATTCCCCCTGCAGATTTCGGGATCCCCGTTCTCACCGCTGCCATCAGGCCCAGGTGGGATTCCAGGTGTGTGTGCGTCCGGGCTCCTACAAGGTGGGACCTCAGACACTTGGCCACAGCGAGGCCCTTGACCCGCGCTTCAGCAACTCTGAGATTGAGTGGATCACCAAGGAGCAGGGCGGCACGCTCCTCTACGGACTGCTCATCCGGGTTGAGTGAAAGGAAGCAGGAAGGCATTCGGGTGGAAGTGAAGAGGGGTCCTGGGTTACACCAGGACCACCTCCTTTGAACTTTGAATAAACTGACAACCAAATCCAACCCCTGCCTTGAGCAAGAGACTCCTCTGGAAGCCAGCTGTTCCTGCTGTTGATTGTTGACATTTCAGCATTACAGATTTGTTTATTTTGTTGATTTTGGTTGTTTGCTCTCGGACTCTTTTCATGGGTGGGGCTACGGCGGTTTCAAAGAAGAACAGACACTGCCTGCACTTTATGTTTCGGACACTCGTGGGCGATTTTTAAACTAACTTTATCAACATGACACGTTTGTTCATTTGCTGCAAGTCAGGTTTTTTGCCAAGCTGTCCCCCCCCCCTCAGTCTCCCCTCATCATGCTTTCTTCCTCCCATGCAGCTTTTTCCTCCCGTTTCTGGCACTTATTTTAACTCTGCTCTGCTCAGCGTTTTATTTTGGGAGGAGACGTCCCCTGCCAACCTGCACAATAATGAGCTGTCACTGAAAGACTGAGCTGTGGGTAGCAACAAACAAAAAAACAAAAAAAAAGAAATTTGTGATATAGAGTGACAATGTTTTCACAAATCAGCAAAAGGCAGAGAGACACTTCAATCTCAGAATGAATCCGATCTTTAGAGAGGATTATTATAAAACTGGAGGGAGAGATATGTTTACACATTGTATGTTGCGGTCCTTTTTGTGTCCACGTGGCTACTTTGGCTTCTTTATCGGTTTTATTTTGGCTGAGCTTCACCTCTGACTCCTAATGTTGATGGGAAATATTCACAGAAAACTGGACCTCCAAACAAACCTCGGGCACCTCTTGGGAAGCTAACGTCAAGTTAATGAAGCTAATGAATGACGTTCCAGTCTCAAAGCTTCTGCTAAGACTATGAAGCTCTATTTACTTCTGGATTTGTGGGATTGTTTTACAAAGGCTTGTCTTTGAAGATATAGGGAGATACTTACCCTTAAATACCCTTTTTTCCTTTCCTGCTGAGAGTTACACAAGAAGATAGAATTTTGTCCATGGCTCAACATGATGCTAGCATGTTAGCTTAGCACAAAGCTTGGAGACAGATTACCTGGCTTTGTCCAAAAAAACACCCTCTTCTTGCACATCTAAGATCCTTAATCTAGACCGTATTTCATATGTACTGAAGTGTGAAAATGAGATTATTTTTTACAGAATTTATCTGCCACAATTTTCTTAATGAGGACCTGTTGCTAAGCAACTCCTAAGAAATTCCTGGAAGTTTTTTTTTCTTTTTCTGACAGTACAGAACAGTAGGTTTATTTGCAAGTTTTAGGTTTGCTGGTGATGTTTTAAATTCAAAATCTAATAAATTATACTATTTATAGATTATATGCCAGGCTAGCTGCTTCCACTGTTTGCTAAGCTAACCAGTTTCTTGCTATGTACGCTCGTGTTGGCCAACAATTATGAAATCTTCTTTTGAAATGCTCCAAAAAGAGAACAGGTGTATGTCCACTTAATGTAGGGGCTGGGTTATATATCAAATATTATTGTTTAAGTTTTTGGCTTACAGTGAAAACGTAACATAATCCAGATTTAAGGATGATTGTGTCACATCCAAACCACTTCAGCCGTTCAGGAAATACTTGGATTTCTAGGAGTTGTGTTAAATAATCTGGATTATTCTTTTCCATAATCAAGCAGCCCTACCTCAAATTTAAGCGTTAATTGACTGAAACCATGAAGTTATAAATGGTTTTCCACTTCAGTCCCAACTTTTTTGCTGCCAACATTGTTTACACTTAATACATCCATTTTTTCCTGACTGTTTCCTTGGCAGGACCTGTAGAGAACACCCTGGAGTCATCTGCATAATGTGAGATAACACTGGTGTTTACATGTGAATGTTAAAAATTAGGGCTCCGCCGTTCTATTATTTAAACCAACATCCATTTACATTTGTCAGAATGGTTCATTTTATCCAGAACTTCCACCGTATGATTGATTGTAAACTGCTTTCCAATGTTTTTTTTTCTCATTGTTCTCCATCCTGTTGCCAATTTGATAAACCCGCTACATGACCCCCCCCCCCCCCCCCCAACATTTTTCAAGGCACAGTTTTGATGAGTCAAACTCAAGATTAAAGAAGCTCAGTCGCCTTCTATGCGCAGCTGTGACCTGTTGGAAGATCTACAGGGTTTGGCAAAGGAAAAACTTCGAATCAAAAATGTGAAAAATTATATGGGTTATTTATGGCCCTGTGCTGCTTTGTACATTTTATGTTGAATCATTTTTTTTTCTGTATGTTGCATTGTACAGGCTGTTACATAATTCATATCTTCCTGATTTATAAAAAATGAAAATAAACTGACAGTATGCACAGAAAAATTGCTAACTTTTTTGGACGATAAAAAAAAAATACCATGAAAAACAGACAAAACCTACCGATACTTACTTTATTTTGTCAAATTTTATTTAGAGTAGGAAAAACGTATGGTCACTGACATGTTATTGCAGTGTTGCACTCAATCACATCTTTTTCAAAATGCTGTAGACTTATAACTCATTAAGGCCAATAGTGTTTTTTTTTTCATAGCTTTTTACAGAAATGGTGGCTGCTTCGGGGGGCAGCTCTGTCCTGCCATTTAAAATCAGACAAGAAACATGAAATAAACTCAAAAGTATCCAGGAACTGAAAATACAAATGACAAATAATGATGTTGTTGATTTTGCTGAATACAGTAAGGTATCAGCTGTATGATCCTTTGGGTTGCATAGACTTTTCTTTAACTGTCATCGGGTGTAAAGAGTCTTAAATTGGACCCTGAGGTTTGTTACGTTCTAATATCTGCTGGTTTGAGTCATTCGCTCTAGTTTAGCTTCAGAGTAGTTTTACATCCTGGGAAATAATTTCACTTTCTTGCTGAGATAAGACAAGAAGACTCAAATTACATATTTGTGAGATTAGTATGGAGCTGGATGCAGTTAGCCTAGCTTAGCATAAAGAGATGTAGTTGACTGTAACCTCATCAAAACTGAATGTTACCCTGTAGAAATGTGGTACAAGAGGTGGGGAAGATAACAAAAATTCTTGTTCATTAAAGTTTACACAAAACTAGTCTTAAACAGTAGGAGTGGGTTTCCCTCCTCTCTGCTCCAAACCCCCACAAGACCACAAGTTAGCTTTGC
This sequence comes from Aulostomus chinensis, assembly GCF_037954235.1. Lineage (NCBI taxonomy): Eukaryota > Metazoa > Chordata > Actinopteri > Syngnathiformes > Aulostomidae > Aulostomus > Aulostomus chinensis. The sequence continues at coordinate 7,067,537 of NC_141343.1, read as the reverse complement.
TGCAGTGAATGCTCGCGGTGGGGCAGTAGAGAAATTTGTCTCAAAAGTCATCAAAAACCGATTTGTCCTAATGGCAAGTCTAGTTTTACTAATCCAGGCAAAGAGATTTTTTTTTGAGAAACAAAGTCCTTGATGAGTTTTGAAACAGCTGTACTGTATCCACTGCTAGCGGTCATTGCGGCTAAGCTAACTAGCAGTCAACTGTTTGCTCACAATGCTAGAAGAGGACAAAAAAATATAGGACAATCTGTTAATTTTAATTTCTGTTAATTTAACCACAAGTACCATTAATTACCATATCATAGGCTTGGGTCCACTACCAAAAAGCTACTGTAGCTAACGACACGTTGCTAATTTAATCACAAGGTATCCATTTTCAGGAAATACTGAATGGAAAAATATTGAGTCTAGTTGGTTGTGGTATATTTTGTTAAAGAAAATAAAGTGACATAATTATGGAGTCACAACATAATTTAGGGCATTTATATTGAAAAAATGTGCACCTGAACATTAAAAACTCATTAAATGGAGCTCTGTATTTTATTTATTTATTTTTTTTATAAATGTAACCTCCAAAAAATATAAAATATGAAGGAAAGCACCAAAAAATAGTGCCAGGACTCCTTCTTAAACTTCAAATAGCAAGCTTTTTGTGCTTTATAGGTCAATTCTTGTTGCTATAGCGCCAAACACGTTCATGTTTTTACTTGCTAGCAACATTAGACTTTATGCTAAGCTAACCACCTCCACTCTAAAGACACAGACATGAAAGCAGCGTCCATTATCTCATCTAATTATCACAAAGAAAGTGAAAAAGAATATTTCCCAAAGTATCGTACTATTGATTGAAGTGATTAAATTCTGGGACAACAGTAAATTCACCATTTTAAGTCTCATCAATTAAAAAAAAAAAGAAAAAAGGGAGGGGTAATAAAGGGTTTTGCTACAATGAGAGAAAACTAAAGAGCAGCTGACGATGGTGGGTTGTTCTTTGAGGAGGGGGAGGTAATATTTTAAGCAGCGTTGTGTGTATGTTCATAGAAATGATCAAGTGTTATTGATGAGCTCTAAAAACAGCTCTAAGTAGAGACACAAACAGACAAAAGACCATGGATGTAAAAGTTTGGTTCAGCTTCATTCAAATATACATCTTAACTTCCGTTCGCGCGCGCGCGCGCACACACACACACACACACACACACACACACACACACACACACACACACACACACACACACACTCACACACACAGTCTTCCAAATATGCCAGAAACCAACGACAAAACAATTCCCACACAATTTAAAAAAATAGCGAAAAATTCTTTGTACACATAACTACTGGTAACGTGTTCCCGAACCCTGACGTACAACATTCACTCCCGCAAGCATCAAGCTACAGTGAGTGCTTTTAGAAAAACGCATGATCACAGTAGTCCAAATAAAATGGCTCCTTTTTGAATAAATAAATAAAACAGTGACAAAAAAAAAACAAATAACCCAAAAAACAACAACAACAACAACAACAACAAAATGACCTTCAGAACAAGCAATCAGTGCAGGACTTTCACATTTTTTTTTGAGTCATTGTGGTTTAAAAAAAAAAAGAAGAAAAAAAAGACACGCACAAAAAAAAAAAAACTACAGCAGCTCCCAGCTCTGAAATTAATTAAAATCTATAAACCCTCTCCTGAATCCACACGCTGAAACACACACGTTGCCTCACCCACTGCTTGGGATGGGTGAGAAAAGGAAAAGAACCTTAAAAATGTTTTCTTCTTGCCCCCTCTCCTTCCCTCTCTCTCTCACTCTCTCTTTTTTTTTTTTTTAGCTTAAAAATACGAGAATTTTGCTCGGATGTTCAACCCTCAGCCCACACCTCCCTGAAAGGTATTTCTCTAACTCCATTTCCCTGACTCGGCAGACCCTGAAGGGTGAGGCAACAATTTTTGTGAGTTTGGCGGTGAGGAGGAATCTCAACAAAAAAAAAAAGTTTCAGCAGTACCGGCATGGGTGGTCCAACCAAGAGGCAGAGCGGGACGACAAAGAGAGCACGCAACGTTCCTTTTTTTCTCTCTCTCTCTCAAGGAAGGGAAAGGAGCAGACAGATGAGGAATAAAAGAGGGGATACATCTCCCAGAATTCATTGTGGCTGGTAGTGGGAGGATGATAGGGAGGGAAGGGTTCACAGAGAGAAAACAGACACTGAAAGAGGGAAGAGGAAGGAGGAAGGTGAGCAGCAATTTGATTAGATTTTAGTCTCTTGTCATCTACTTTACAGAAGTTTGTTTGTCCCCCCCCCCAGGTCAGGATGAGCAGCTTTAGAACTTCTTAGGACCCCAGGCGGACGCTTGCTTAGGGGCCACGCCTGTCCCAAACGTGGGGAAATCCTCCGCACTGCTCATGTCAGGAGCCTGGAACAAGAAAACAGTTCGACAAGTGATGAGGAAACATCACCAAGTGTATCCCTCCCCCAAAGCGTCTCACCTTGTTCCCTCCAGCGTTCCAGGGGGCGTCCCGCACCACGAAGCCCTTTGCTGGAACCCCGCTGCCATCATCCATTCCTCCCACTCCCCCTCCGCCTCCTCCATAGCGTGATGGAGGTTTCATATACGCCGCCAAAGTCTCGGTCTCTGTCACGCTGAGCATCTGAGGTGAGGTGGAGAGGAAGACTGAACTTAAGATGAGCTTCACACGCTGAACTTTCAACTACCTTGTCACTCATGCATCAAGCACAGGAGTGTTTAGAGGAACAACATTTTCCGGGAGGCCCGCTTCTTTACCATCGACTCCAGAGCTAGACAAGAAAACAGATTCTCTTCTCTCCTCAGATACTGGCTGACTGCTAGTTAGCTTAGCATAATGAATGGCAGTGGATGGGAAGTGTTAGCATGGCTTCATCATAAGTCATCTAATACACTTTTTCTGTGTGCAGCAATATAGCTAAGCTTGAGCATACCAATCATTAATAAATAACTATTTAAGTTTGTGAGACATTGTAATTTTCAGAAATCGTCACCTTCTTCAAAAAATTGCCCAAGACATTTTTGGACAATTTTTTTTTTTTCTTTGGCCAAAACCAACTCTTTGTGACGTCGTGTCTCCAGTTTTTCTTTGTGTTTTTTGAAAAACTTAAAAAAAAACGATTTAGGCGATTATTTCCAGAGGGCGACGAAATGCAGCCGGAACTACTTTCTCGACTGAGCGCAGGGATTTGACGCAGCACCTCACCAAACATTTGTCGATGACTGGATGAATGTCTCTGAAAGTGATGAGCCGGTGGATAACTTCAAGACACCCAACATCTTGAAGCGTATCTGTTGGGCAACTTATGCGTTAGATATGCTTACACTAACATTCATTGTGCTAAGCTAACTAGCCGTCAGTTGGTTTCAGCTCCCTAATGTAGCACAGAGGAGAGGCGGGTGTCTGTCTTCTTGTCTTGGTCTGTGGAGGATGGCCCATAACCATGTAACCAAAAGCTGGCATGTTGGAAAGCAGAATGTTCTGCCCCCCCCCCCCCCCCCCAATTCTGCCGCCACAATATTGTTGACTTGGACAAGTTCAGTAAAAGCGTGAACTCACATATTCTTCCTCCAGGTTGAGCAGGTGGTCGATGGCGTTGTCAACGGTCTCAGGAAGGCCCGTCACCGTCACTTTATCAGGCTCATCAGAGCCTGGTTGAGGGAACCGGATGTCCACCTGAAGACCAAAAGACGATGTTCAGATGACAAGAGGCGACAAAAATGTCCAAACTGACATCACAATGATGTCCGACCTTAAACTCTTCCATCAGCTTGCGGATGGCTTTCCCGCGAGCGCCAATGATGCGAGCGTGAGTCCTCGGGTCCAGGTGTACATCCTGGCTCACCATCTCCTGGAGCTCGGCTACCAGCTGCTGGATGGCCTGACGTGCTTCCTCAACGTTAAACTCGTACCCCGAAATCACGATCAGATCCTGGTAGGCGAAGGGGGACGATGCAAAGACATGACATGCGGCAGAGTTCATCGCCACAGTAGTCGCATCAGTTTACACAAAAACCCACCTGCTGCTCGTCTCCTTTGTCAGGGAACTGGATACTGACATCGTGGTCTTTTCTGATCTGAGAGATGACCGCCCCCTTACGTCCGATGATCTTAGGGTGAAACTTGGGGTCTACAGACATGGTTACCTTGAAGCTGCGCAGCGCCTGTGAGGAGACGAAGCTTGAGTGACATCTTAAAAGAAACGAGTGCACACACGGCGAGCCCATGCTGGACTCATTACCCTGTCCTCCTGCTCAGCCTGGAGCTCCTTGACCCTCTCCATGACGCCCTGCTTGGCTCGCTGCACATTGGCGACCAGCCCCGTCACCTTGATCACATCCAGCTGTTTCTCAGGCTGCGGCACCCAGATGTTCACCTGCATATGCACCGCAATGTTGACATAATCCCCTTTCATCTTGCCCGGTTTTCTTGGATGTTACGCAACAGTTTCATAAAAAGAACCTGCCAGGAGATGGCAGCAGTTCAACGTGAGCTCACCTCATACTCCTCCATCATCTTCCTGATCCCACTACCCTTCTGGCCAATAATGTAGCGATGTAGCTCATAGGACACCTCCACGTCCTCCGTGATGGGCACCAATGCCTGCGGGTCAAAGGAGAGATGAGGAAATGAGGGGAAACTAAAATTATGAAAAAAATGAAAGTTAAACTCAAAGTACAATAGTTCCCACCAGCAGAGCAGCTTTCGCCAGCTCACACTTCTCTTCCCGCCCAGAGATGATGATGATGTCACACTTGCGGGGGACAAACTCAGCCTCTGGACTGACATCACCGTTCTCCTGTGGTGAAGCTTCCTGACCTGTAATACCAACGCAGAAAAATGAAGTAAAACACATCATTTGTTTGGGCTGTTTTCTAAACAAAAAAGGTGGAGGGTAGTGCAGATGGAGAGGAGCAGCATCGAACTCTTCTCGCTGTGGCGAGATATCAACAACAGTAGCAGTAAACAGACATAGGAACTCCTCTGGCGTGTTGTGTTTTTGACCTGCGGCGCTGTCGTCTCTCTCTGGGAACTTGATTTGGACTTCGTGCTCCCTGGTGATGTGCTGAATGCGGCAACCTTTAGGCCCCATGATGGCGCGGTGGTAACGTTGAGGGATTGCTACCTCCACACTCACCTGGGACTCCTGCACAAGAGAGGAAAGGGTTGGGCAACAACAACTCGGGGAACAAAAATGCCAAGTCTCAGAGCATGAAACATTTATCACCATCAACACAACTGTTCTTAATAATTTCTGACTAACATCTACTGCAAAAAGACGGTTCTATATCACAAATCTTCTCACCAGGTCCTCGATTATCTCCTGGATGCGTTTCTTGGCCGCCTCCACGCAGTCCTTGGCTCCCTTCAGAGTGACCCGCTGGCTGTTGGCTCCAGTTCGAGGGAAGCTAACGGCCACGCCACCGTACTCCTCGGCCAGCTCCCGTAGCACTTGACCTCTCCGGCAAACAAAGTGGCGGTGATGGCGAACGTCTACAACCATGCTGTCCTCCACCACATCGTCCTGGAAGGATGACACAAGCAAGGGGATAATTAAAGCAGCTGGTATGACCTTTGAGCGTGGGGTGAGTTTGGCGGCGCCCCCTGGCAAACGACAGTAGTTCTCACCAGAATGCTTGTGAAGATCAAAGAAAAATACATCTATGATAATGGTGACGGGTGCGGGGGTGTAGCTGGTCCATAACTGTAATTTTTTTTCCATCTGATCACACAGGAAGACATTTTAGTAGTTTTATATTTTCTGCCCATTATTTTATTGCCTTTTTTTAAAAACACATTTTAGTTAGTGATTTGTTTTTTGATTGGGGGGGGGGGTATTTAGTACTGCAGATGGGGCGATTTTTTTTCAGGTGAATTTCAAAATAATTTGATTGACACACCAGCCACTGTCATTTGTTTTCTATGGAAATAATTTGTGTAAATACAGCATCAAATTCATGATGGAAGCAACATAAAACATATTTGAGGCAGTTAAAACAGATACAATTTCAGTTTTTGTAATATGTGTGATTACAAGAATACTCTGAACACACTCGGAGTAGTACGCAGTTACTCACCAGGTTTTTAACCAGGCTTTCCAGCTCCTTCTGAGCCTGACGAACCGCTTCCTCTTTCCCTACGATGGTGATCAGCTCCTGCTCCGTGTCATCAGGGGATGGGAAGATGATGCGGGCGCCCGTCCTGTCCCGCACACGTCGAATGTTGGCGCCGCCACGTCCGATCAGGAATTTGTGGTACTCTGGTTTTGCCTGCAGCTCAGCTGTGAAGTTGTTGACTTGCTGAAAATAGAAGAACGGAGGGAAGGAAGGGGATACGTGTCATTTCCTGTCCTTTCTTCAGTGTCTTGATTTGTGCCATCACCCTCTGGTTATTCACAGTTTTGTCCAGGTAAAAATAAGGCCTCCCCACAACACATACTGCAATACTGCCATAGTATGATTCGAAATGCTGTAGAGCTGTGTATCCATGGGTCACATACCATCACAATTAAGCGCAGTACCACCTCCATACTAGGTGCAGGAATATCAATACAGCATCACGATGATAAATATTGAAATATTTTGCCGTGTGAATATTTTGCACAGCTCTACTTCCCACCCACCTTTTCTTCAGCCAGCTGCAGCAGTTGTCTCTTGGCCTTATCCACCTCACCAGCTGGCCCTCTGATGGTGACCTTGTCTGAGCCGGAGCCCTCAGACGGGAAATGGATGTGGACGCCGCCACAGTCTTCCATGACAGAGCGCACCAGGCAGCCCTTGGAGCCAATCAGAGAGTTGTGTAGCTTTGCTGGGATGGTGACCTCCGTCTCTTTAATATTTGCCTGTGGAGAGATAGCAAGAATAAGAGCTGCTGTTCTTCATATTCCCTCGGATGGACAAGAGGAACCGCCGCATTCTTCTTCTGCTAAAGGAGCAGGGACACTCACCAGTTCTCTCTGGATGGCGAGGATTCGATCTCTGGCTGCCTCACAGTTGCTCTTCTTTCCGGTGATGACAATCATCTCGGAGTTACTGTTCTCTGTCGGCAGGTCGATCTTAGTGTTGGTCTCTTCACGGATCTGCCATGAAGACAGTGGTTACCTTCAGCCTTCAATGTCATGTCCCTTTTAATCTGCAGAGATCTTTTTTAAGATACCTTTTTAATGTTGGCGCCGCCCTTGCCAATGATGTTTTTGTGAAACTGCTTGAAGATGGGAACAGAGAGAGAGAAGCTGTTCTCGATCTGCAGAAAAAGGAGAAAGAGCTGTGAGGTCATCGGTGATTCTCCATGTGTGCGATGACGAAAGACGACAGCGATGGCTCATACCAGGTCCGCAATGATCTTCTGAAGGAACTTGGCACATTTCTCCACCTCGTTCTTCGGCCCTCTCAGCTGGACGATGTCACTCTTCTGTGCCGGATCAGGGAAATTAATAATGACCTAAAAGTCAATCAGATAGGATCAAATTAAGTTAGAAGTTAATGAAAACTAACTATGCAATTAGGAAGACACAAGGTGAGGCGAGGACATTCACCTCAGGGAACTTGTCGCGCACTTCTTTGATCTTTTCTCCCTTCTGCCCGATGATTGTCCGATGGAACTTCTGCTCTACGATCAGATCTTTTGTGCGCTCGTTTTCCTGAAGGTGTGGATATGAGGAATAAGAGGCCACCAGTCTGAGAGAAGTCTGATAAGAAGGGATGAATCTACCTAAACTTGGACCCTGATCTCACCATTCTCTGGACCATCTCAATGAGTTCCCTGCGAGCCAACTGGACACCCTTAGGATCTCCCTCGATGCGGACCAGGCCACTTCTCTCAGAGTCCTGGGGGATTCGTACCGATACTTTGTACTGCTCCTTGATCCGATTTACTAGCATGAGAGCGAGGGGGAAAATGTCATCCACAATGTTTTGAGGAGCAAACCCCTACAGGCAGAGTCAAAAATTGACCAGTTTTAAAGATAGAACATTCTTGGAAACGTATCATTCTTTATAAGAATGTTCCACCGAAGGCAATTTCTTGATTTTTAATGACCACATCTTTACTTTTGGAACCCAGAATTTAATGTCTTAAATGGTTGCCGACAACTCCGTGTCAGTGGTAAAAATTTGGGGAATAAAAAAAACAGCTTCTACGTCGATCTATGTGTGTTTGCGGCCAGGTGCAAGAACTTCTCTAAAGCACTTCCACAAGCCCCGATGCCTACTCACTATTGGCTCCATTCTTCCCAATGAGGTGTCTGTGGAAACGTTGGTCTATGATGACTTCAGTGTAGTCCATCCTCACCAGCTGGACACAGAGGGACGGACAGAGATGTCAGCCTGCTACACATGTTTTTATGTACCTTTCTTTATTCAAGGGAGTTTCACTTTACAAGAATGCGCATATCACATTCACTGTCTACTCCAACAATGGTTGTTTTCATTCGGCCTGACGAAAATGACACCAGAGTGGCTGAACACCGAGGCCTCCCCTACAGTCAGGGCCCAAGACGACTGTTGGCTGAAAGCTGCTTAGGCTTTGGAAATCTACAACCCAGCGTTCTTTGAAGTTTTATGGCGGTTGGTAACTGTCATGCTGCATCGCTGCCACGTTACAGCCAAGTCCAGTTACCGCCTCCCCTTTGAGAACAACAGTCCAAACGACATCGATCATTAACTTTTAGGACGCTTTGAGGTATTTCATGATGCACCTTGCCTGTGAATCAGCAGTTAAGATTGAGGGGCAAAGGCAATGCACTGCCCAAGGAACATCATCTGCAGGTCTCTGGCCATTTGTTACCCCAAATATGATTGCATATGTAAAGAGCTACTCTGCTGTGTTCATGTCCTGGAGCTGGTTTAAACCTGCCCCGGCTGGCTGGGCCAGGAAGGAGGCGCTGGTCAAGAAGTCATGCAAACACAGCTAAATGTGTGAGTACTGACCAGGTCCTTGATGATCTCCTGTATCTGGGCCTGAGCCTGCTCCACCTCCTCTGTGGGCCCCTCCAGACTGATGCGCTCCTCACCATCTGTAAACTCAATGTGAACCTTCACACACACACACACATACACACACACATATACACGCAAACACAGACAACAATGAGGTTGAGGAGTCACCCCCTTGATGCCGCCCAGTCCATCTCCCTCATCAAACCCCCGTCTTACCCGCGGCAGCTGCTGTGTGATCCGACCGATGTTCTGTCCTTTTTTGCCAATGATGAAGCGATGTAGCCAGGCCGGGGCCGTCACCTCTACCACCATCACACTTTTAGCCTGCAGAGATAAAATGCTCATATTCACAAACTGATGGACATCTGTCAGTCTGAAAGGCAACATCCCCATCAGTCAATGACAGTTTGAAATTATCCGTCTCCTCCTCACCTTGGCGTAGACCTGCGTGAGCGCTGGTCCTAGCTTGTCGGGTTCCCCTCGCAGGATGATTGTCTCCGAGCCTGAATCAAGAGGAGGCATCTCCACGGACACCCCAGTTGCCTCCAGGATCTCTTGCAGGGTGTTGCCCTTTGGCCCAATAATGTACTTGTGCTGCGACTTTTTCACCTCCACAGAGATGGTGGTAGTCTTCCTCTTCTGTGGGGCAGGAAAAGACGATTGATGAGCGGCATGGAAAGTGGCACAAGGAAGCAAGTGAGGGATGGAAAGGACCACAACAGGAGACAAGAAACAGGAAGGACAGACCAGACAGACTTTGTGCAAGTTAAAGTGATTGAAAGGAAGAGAAGGACAAACAAGACGGAATATATTTGTTTTCATCTCTCATAGATGTGGATTAAATGACATTAGCGTTCTAATCATGTGTTCTCTGGAGAAATCCAATTTTCTCTCCACATTATCTCCAGCTTGCCTGTCAGCAGCTTTTGTCTGGTCTGCACACTTCCTTTACATGTTTCATCCAAATTTTATAGCTTCTTGGGCATTTCTATAAGAAGACATGGGTGATAGAAAAAAAAGTTTTAAATAGAGTCTCAAAATGATCAAAGGCACCTTGTCGTCATAGATGGCTCGGATGCGATTGAGCGCCAGTGCTACGGCCTCCTTCTCCCCAGTGATGACAATCTCATCCTTGGGCAGGCTGGGTGGTGGGATGCTGATGCGAGCACCCGTCTCCTGGCTCAGCTCCTGCACCAGCCTGTTGTGGGCGCCAGCGATGAAGGGGTGGAAGGCCTTCTCCAGGGACAGACGCTCCACCGCACGTTTGTCCTGGTGAGCAGTTGGCCATGAGGGGGAAGACAGAGAATCAACAAACAGATGAGATGATACATTAAAGGATTGGGGGGGGGGGGGGGGATATCAAAAAAATGAAGTTATGGTTTCTCTCCACACAAATCAAATCAATGTTCTTTTTGTTGGTTTGTGTCCCTTAAAGCAAAAGTCTGTCTGGAAGTATAGGGTTTCTAAGTATAGTAACTCTATGGACAGTCGTGGCAAGAGAGATTCCTCGTCATCAAAAGAACTTGATGGATGAATTATTAGGTTTTTCACTTCTAAGTTAATTGCACTGCCAATTAACCCCCCCCCCCCCCACCCACTGACCTGCTCAGCAGAGATCAGAAGGATCTCATGTCGAGCTTTCTCAATGCCTTCCTTAGTGCCAGTAATGCGGATGTTGGCGCTGGGGTCGTCGGGACGTGGAATAGCGATCTTGGTGGCCGTTTTCAGCTCAAGCTCCTGTAGCTTCTCGCCGTTCTTACCGATAACAAAGCGATGGTGCTCCTTGGGGATGGCAACTGTAGCCGAGGCCTACGGAAAGAAGCAGAAGAGTGTGGACTTATAGACGAAGGAACACCATCTAAAGTGTGAATCAGCAACAATGCTGCTGGAGCCCAGAAAAGCCCCCCTTCGGTCAATTTCACCCCAACTCTTTACAGGCCCACACAGGCAGGATTCTTCTCCTGTGCGAAATATTAAATATCCTCTGGAATCTCCCAGCAAGCCCTTACATTGTAGCTTTCTGTCCAAAGAACACCAGCAGCAACAGTGAGGGTACCTGTGTTTGCAGGCGAGCTACAATTTCCTTGCGAGCCTTCATAACTGAGTCCAGTTTGCCAGTAACCATGATGGACAGGCCCTGGTCTTTCGCCAGAGACAGCTCAATGTGGGCTCCTGTTCGCTGCATGATGTCCAAGCAGACTTTAGCCTCCTCACCCTCCCCGAACTGGCTGTTGTCCTTGTAGCGACGCTCCTCCAGGGGCACATGGAACACCTTGGGAGAGAGGAGGTCAGAAGGGAGGGAGGGTCAAGTCCTCACTTGGACATTCATAATTGTTGATATAGTTGGAGGATTGTTGACAAAATGGCGGCTAACTTACCTGGGTGATGACAGAAGCTTTAATGGGCCTGATCTTGCCTCCCCACGCAGAAGCCGGCTCCCCAGTCTTCTCCCCTGGCGCCCCCTTCTCCGGCAGCGGAGGGAAGGCCTCCAGGTAGGTGGGGATGTAGGCCTCATCCTCCGGAACACAGCCTGCTCAAGACCGAGAGAGCAAAAGGTATGCGTCAAGGAAATTTAAGCACCAGTGTGTCATCTCAGACCCCAGACCCTCAAAATCAGAGATGCATTGTAAGATAATTGTGTCAAGAGACATGACATCACCTGCAATCTCCTGGTCCTTAAGGCCGCTGCGATGCTCCGCAAAGCTCTCCGGGGTCAACACTGCCACTGAGCTCATGGTTCAAGACTTATTCCGCTATTCCACTAAGACAAAGGAAGGCTAGAATAAATAAACCCCTCAAAACTCCAAGCAAGAATCTTGAGCGAGTGTGTGTTTTTTGATGGAAATGCTAATGCTAAACCAACAAATGGCTATCCTCTGTGTTTTCTTCACTCTCTCCTTTCTCAAGCTTTCCACAAGCCCCTAAAGAACGAGGTGGCTCCTGTAGTCCCTGATGCGACACCTTAGAAGCTCCAATTAACCCTTTACGTGTCTCGGACAAACACGAGGGGAATCCTCAGGGACGCAGTTACAACAAATACACGAGCAGGTAAAAACAACGGAGATTCCAAATTTAAAGGATCTTGACCTTGCCAGTAAGGTTTTAATGGTCACACATTTACAAGAAATTCATAAAAACCATATCAGCTTTTACTTTGACCTTTAAAAGAAAGTCTAATAGGAAATGAACTGCTGATCTTATGATAGCAAACATAGTTTTCCTCTCAGTCCGAGACAAGAATGCAAATCTGTCACTTTAAATATATGACGCCTCTGGCTGAGTGCAACAGTGCCTCTCTGTTATTATCTAAGAACTGTGAAACGCTCTCGTAGTAGGATGCTTCTTCTTGAAATGTTACTTTGTGCTACTGGAGTGTATTCACAAACATCTCGACTGACATGTGAAATTTGCCATGTGAGGCTGATAAAAATAACCAAAGACGCGCAGGATGCAGTTAAAAGAATACCAAACAGACCAAGCTCGCAGAAGTTGCGGGATGAGCGAGTTCAGGCTTACCTGCTAAAGGTCAATTGCCAGAGAGTCCGTCCAGTTAGCCGCTACCGTAGGCGCTTCAGTGTGAGTGTGTTTTTCAGCTCCTAGAGGAAAAAACAAAACAAAACACTAGTGAATGCTATAAATTGAAAAGCTTTCCAGCATGAAGGCTGGGTTAATACTGCAAACACCCACACTGCACTGCACCTTATACAGTCTGGATCTGATTCACTGTCCTCCTTTCCCCTCCCGTCCTCACATCTCCCCGCCTATCACCCCCTCCTTCATTTGTCACACCGACTCAATAACACAGGAAAACTACTAAAGGTACCTAGCCAACAAAAACAAACAAACATGTAAATTGATTATTTTTTTTCTCTCTTTAGATTACAAAGCTGCTTAATTCTTCTCTCCTTAAATAAAAAAAAAATACTTTAATTTCTACTAAAGAGTCGACGTAGAGTAAAAAGTGTAAAAGGATGAGATGTAGACCTAGAAAGAAAGCGTGTTGTCTCCAAAATTTCCATGCAAATCAAGACAACGCGATAGTTTCACAACACTGCAGCCATTTTTTCCAGACCCCTCGTACCGCTGTTGCAATATACAGTGATAAAATCCTATCGCCACCCATGTAGGTTACGGCAGCTATATGAGCTACAAATATTAACATTGAATAACAAAATATCATGATGAAATCTTCTAGAAACCCATAGGAGCTATGTTTCAGAGCCCCTAGTATTGATATATTGCGTTTTTCCCTGAATTTTGTATGTTATGTCAGTAATAAAAGCCCCTAGAATTGACATTACATCACAATATATCATGAATAAATCGCACTGTGACCCATGGGAGCTATAAATCGGAGCCACCTGTGTTGATATCATACCGCAATATATCAATATATCTTGATAAAATCATATTGTTCACCATTTACGTCATGGGAGCTATATGTCAGAGCCTCCAGCGTCAATATCATTTCACAATATATCGCAGAGACAAATCATATTGTGACACCTGCTAGCTCTACTCCAGGTCATCGAGTATCGCGATGTATCATGAACCATTTGTGCAACAGGTCACACGATGGATAGCGTTCATGGCGTTGGACTACACAGCAAGTTGTATTCTCGGCTCTTTCTGTAGAATAGCGGGTATATTATTTTAAACTTTGCCATATGTACCATATCATACCACCAAGCTCTTGCTGATATCCAGCCCTGCTACATCCTGCTTTCAGATATATGAGGAATTATTCCACATTGGTTTCTTCTTCAGCCAGTTACATTACAAGTTAAGTTTGTACACTGGAATTAAATGAAAGAATAAACTTGTAGATAAAGAAGAGGTTGAGATGCAGGTACATGATGCATCTCCAGTAGGTGTTAATGGATGGATAACACACTCTAAAACTACATTGTGTTCAAAATGAGCGCTCTTATTTTGTATTATACAATAGGGAGAGCAGGACCGTGGGCTGTTATATCGGTAATGCATCTGAATCCTTCTCCCAACAGCCTATTATTGTAGATCATTTAATCTCATTAACAGATGCAGTGAAAAGCAAAGAAGCAACAAAGAAAGGAGAGAAGCTAATAGTTCCTGGCTCCCTGTAACCAGTCAGTGGATGTGAAGATCGGAACGATGAAGTTTGACTTCCTTGCTCAACATGGAGGCGAAAAAAATCAGAAAGATAACGGCGAAATGAAGCCAATCGTGCCTCGCTAAACGCATCTCCCTCCAGCCGATTAGCGTCTAGGTTGCTAGCTTGATGATTCCCTGCATGGTTGCTCCTGTTAGCTGGACGGCTAACCTCTGGTAACCTGCGGGTTTCACACACTAGATAGCCCGTTTCGCTAAGCTAACCCACATCGCTTTGCTCCGACCTCAGCCGGGGATGATTAGGCGCAAGGTCTTTCTGATAATCGGCTAAAAAAAAAAAAAAACAAGCCAGGCGGGCAGATAACCTGCTCCAGCTCACTAGCTTCAGGGCGCTAACCTTGCTAACCCTGGCTGCGGTGCAGGACAGCCGGCTTTCTCGCTACCATACCGTAACTGTGACTTCGATCACGATGTTCATATTTACGTAAAAAAGGGAGCTTACATATATTCAGAAATCCTACCTTACAGAGAGAAAATGTAGCAGAGGGTGTGAGTTTGACAGGTGATGGTGTAAACACAGATGTGATTGGTCTAGGAGCATTTCCTCTGCTGGCGGAGAGATACGCGCACGTAATGCGGCTCACCGAGTGTAAAGGCAATTGCCGCAGTATCTTTACGCAGCAGGAGCATCCAGGTTAAATAGATCTGCGTCATGTCCGGAGAAACAAATGTGAAATATGAAATTGCACTCAGGTGTCAAAAACTCAGATGTGACGTCCTAGTTGGGAATACTTCACTGAATAAATATCTCAAAGTGCGTACCTGTGGCACGTCTCACGTCAATCAAACTGACCGGGTCTACTTCTCATTCATAATGGCCTGTTACATGTTCAGTCAGCTCAGTTCTTGAAATGAAATAAAACGGGCAGTTACGGGGGGGATGCTGTTTTACTTGTTTTGTTTGGTTCATTTTTTTCTTTTTTTCTTTTCTTTTTTTTTTTTTTTGCTGATTAAAATGTGATTTTAGGAGACAGCCACATTCTGGAGTTCACGTTAGATTTTAAAATAGAAACTCACTCGTGTTTATCACGCCAAACTTTTAAGCTTGTCGTTTCCTTTTCAGTCTTAATGAATGGGTATCTACGGTATAACAACGACCCCATCCCCACACGAACGCTCGCTTCTTCCTGACTGTTCCGAATGGTGGCGCTAGGTGGAAGCAGAATACCAAACTAAAACACACAGGTGTGGAGAATGACGTAAGCAGGAGTCGCTCAAGCGTGCACCTGTGTGAAGTAGCATCAGTAGCCCAAGACAGTCGGTCTCATGTCCTGTAACTTGTAATTTTCATTTGCTGAAGAAAACAATATCTAGATTAAGTCGGTCTTTAAAATAATTAGAAAATAAACACTGAAGTACTGAAAAAATAGTATATTTCAAATTTGATCTGTTAATGCATATATAAAACTACCAGCACTTCCAGGTTCACTTAAGTTTTTGGCACTGTCGTGGCTTGGAAAACCAAAGATGCGTGAAGTGTATCAAATACATCTAGGAAGTGCCAAACTTGCAATATTGTGGCCTTCAAAATAAGAGAGTTAGAAAATTATGCAAAAACAAAAATCAAATATGGAAAGTAGCTAAACCATCAATGAGGCAGTATGGAGATGTGTGTGAAGACTGTGCTGGAGGGTTATTTTTTTTAACCTTTAACCTTATTTAACGTTCTCAGCTTTAAAATTTAAAGGATGAAACTCAATAATGAAGTAATGTATTTTCTTCCACATGAATATTTGCACTGAATGCAAAACAGTCTCTTCTATCTTTAACTTGTTATTACAAGCTGTATTCTATTTAGATGTATTTTCTTTATGTCCATTGCAGTAATTCATTTTTTTTAGATTAATATGGTCTGAATATCAACAACCATTTTAAGAAATTTCCGCCTGCGTTTTACTGTATTATTTCCTGTCATAAACAAATATTAGAATGTGTCAAGCATATAGAGCTGCAACAATAAATCACTCAAAACGTTATCATAAATATAAGACTAATTGCTACACTGAGAATCTTCTTTTTCAAAAAATGTAAATCATCCACTTGCGCAAGACATCCAAAATAATAGATAGTTGGAGCCTTAAAAAGCTAAGAAGATCTATTGTACTTAATGGCATATTGTTCTTGATTATTAAACAAAAACGAGTTAGCTAGTTTTTATATTACGGTAAACATTGTAGAATATTGTTTTCTCTGTATTATTATTTTCCCGTGAACTCAAACTGTAGACCAAGGTTTTATTTTGAAAGGCAATACCGGAAACTCTGGATAGGGTTCTGCGTGACTTGGCGGTTTTCGTCCTGAGGGGGGCTGTTACACTCCTGCCTCCCGTCCTCTCCTCACACGCAAGCTGCTGGTAACAAAGAAGAGACAACGGCAGGGGGATGCAAGCGCCTAACACAACCGGTCAACAAATACAAATACAAACAAACAGAAAAACGGTTGTTTCAACGTTGTAGACATTTTAAACCGGCTATTTTACTTCCGCTTTTACGAGGTCCGTGGGAAGTTTTTAATACACTAGCCTGAAGCCTTTTCTTTCCCTAGCTAACTATGTTGGACGACCAACAGTAGAGCCGAATTACAGGAGAATAATATTCAGACATGTCTGAATAAACCCGGTGAGTGTCCTTTTACTATTTTACGATTTATTTAACATTTTTCTTAAATATTAGTTGTTTAGGAGGCGCGGTTTGGTGAATAGAATCTGAACGCACCTGTTCCCGTATGTTGTGACGGGAAGATTAGGTTGACATAGCTTTACTGTAAAGTTAATAATTTACTGAATTTGAACACGCCAGCATATTTTTCTTCCATATTTTAAGATAGTATGTTAAATTGATACTGCTAATACTAACTAGGGGGAACTATAATATTTAGCATTTCATTGTTTATTACAAAAAAGGACGGAAGTGTGTTAATTGGCAGTTCTTTGTTGGGCTAATCTAAGCTAATCCCATGACAAACATTGCTAAATAACATATTGCTAACGTGTGAATGGGAACGCACGAATTCTTCCAGGACTCCCACCGCTCATGTGGGTGTGTGTTGTTCCTTGTCGACACACCTTTTCCGTCTCTCTCTTCCTGGCCAGCGTGGAGCTTACATGTATTTTGATGCTAGAAGCCCCCCCACCACCACCAACACCACACATACACACACACACACACACACACACACACACACACACACACACACACACACACACACAATTTAATAATACACCCATTAGTTTCTAGAGCAGATGGCTTAATGTACACCCACATATTATTGAATGAACGGAAGCACTTAAGGATTGTTCTCACTCAAGCTGGTCTGATTTATAGCATCACATCATGTATGTGTGTGTGTATATATATATATAAATATATATATATATATATATATATATATATATATATATATATATATATATATATATATATATCATTTTTTCAGGACACGGGGGTGTCCCACTGACCCAGCTGGAGTGTCCAGTAGACTGAAGATGCTGCTATTGAACTAACCAGGTCAATAGCGCAAAAGGGAGACAAAAAAAGCGGGTGTATTGAAAGAAAATGGGGGGGGGGGGGGTGTAACCTCAACTGCAGTGTCTCATTTGATCTTGAAGGATGTGTCATCCCCTTTATGAGTGAGCACACCCTTCTCTTTGTGGTTTATATGTCACACTCGGTACAATGATTGTAACTGGAGGGGACAAAACTGAAACCTAGAAAGAGTTGACGCACGTCAGGTTGATGACAGGTCGATACTTGGATACTCGTCGTATGCTCTGGCCCCCGAAATATTCATAGAACTCTAGAATGAAGATGATAAATTATAGATGAAGAAGAATAAAAGATGGGGGAAAAAAAGATGGTGTGCACGACTATAAAAGTTTAAAATCCTTTTAAGCTCCAGTATTGTGTAGTCGCTCAAATGCTTTCCAGACAGACAGGGTGTAACTTGAAACCTCATCTGTCTCTTTTATTATAAGTTCCACAGCATCTCTCTGAACTGGCCCGACCAGCTATTACACTTTCCCAATAACAAACAGCTACCAGCGCCATTATTGACTTGAGAGCGCTGCCTGCTACAGCTTTTTTGAATTATCTGCTGCCTGTACTGTCAGCCTGCTGATGTCAGCCTATATTGTCCACTTTGGACCTTTTTTTTTTTTTAAATAGCTTTTAAAATGAATGTGTAGCCTTGAATCTTTTCTACACTGTATGTAAATCGCTTGTACACATTTTTTCCAATCAGTAGTGGTCCTTATTTAAAAGCTTTTCACTATTTTTATGCAGTTTGTGCATTTATTGTCAATCCCAGTGGTTCCCAACATTCCTGACTTTGGACCCCTCAGCTTTTATGTTTGTTGCATATTTCTACAGGGAGTGTCCAATTCATACTAAAGGTCATTATTACTTCTCTGTTTGTTTTAATATGAAGAGGCCCACCTAAGGGAGGTGCACAGTATCTTCAAGCACCAATAAATAGAGAAGAATAAAAGGAACCAGATTGTAGTTGCTACGGTCGTGGATCGTTCATCTTTATTATCTATATTAATGCATTTTTTTTAATGAGTCAAGATGCAACTAGCGATAGTTCTAGTTTAAGTGCGCGAAGATCAAACTACATTTGCATCAGAAAAACAAGCACTGAATCTTAGACAGAAGAAGGTTGAGCCATCTTAGGTAAGCTGAAAACTTGCTTGGTTTTGTTTTTGTGTTGGGGGTCGATAGGTGCTTGGCACTGGAGTTTCGCTTTCTCTCTGCAACAATAGGTGAGGTCAGCTGACGCGGGTCACACCCTCTATTGCTTGCTTCCCAAGTGAAATCTAACAGGGGCGGTTCAGCCGGGCGCAATTAGTCAAGCTGGAAACAGCTGTGACTGTGGTCAGGTATCTAACAGCACAGACTGCGCTTGAGCGTCAGCCCACAAAGCGTTTAATACCACAAAAGGTAAAGACCTGCGGGTCTACCTGCGCGAGTCCATCGAGCTAGGACACCGACTACCGCTGCCGCCTGTCCGACCTAAGTTTATCGTACAATGTGTCCCACACATTGTACGGCTCCAGCCTACCTGGAATCCCTGATCCAGGTCTACTCTCCTTCTCGCCCACTACGCTCTGCATGCCAAAGACGCCTGGTGCTTCCAGCCCAGCGCTGCTCCAAATCTCTAGCCAGACTCTTCTGTTGTTCCCAAATGGTGGAACGAACTACAGAACTCTGTGCGTTCTGCTGAGTCCCTTTCTACTTTGAAGAGACAATTGAAGACTCAATTGTTCAGAGAGCACCGAGGCACTGAACCTGACTCTTCTCCTCTGTGGGTTAGAATCAGTCAGAGGGTCCAAGACCCAGCACTTAGTGATTATGTAGCACCAACTGTGGGGGGGCGAGACTTCTTCTGCCACTAGATGGCAGTACCTGTGACCAAATCACAACTGAAGCACTTTTGCGCTTCCTATGGACTTTTCCTTAATTAGGTCTAAATTCTTGCTTGTGTTGTACGTCGCTTTGGACAAAAGCGTCTGCTAAATGAAATTGTAGAATTGTAGAACTTTACACCTGAGGGTTAATTAACCTATGATCAACGTATCGCAAGATTAATAAAAGAGGTTTGTGCAAGAGTGGATTTTAATTGATTTTCAGGTTTTGAGAGATTTACAACCAGACCCTTGCAGAACCAGATTGTGTTCAGTCCATAAAATGCCAATAAGTAACAGAAAAAAAACAGCCCAATAAATCGTTTGGCCAAATACATTGAGTTTATAAGCTTATAGAATTGAGAAAAGCACTAAAAACTCAAATTTATGACACATTTAAGTTTTATTTCTGGCAAATTATTAATGGATCTGCCCCCCCAAAAAAGTCATTCGTTATGCCAAAATTGTATTTTTCTGCACTAATTCAAATCGTTGCCTTCTTGTTCCTGCTAGTTTATATGATTGTAACAGAGATTTTATTAAGATCGACACCTGCCTGACCAGATTGTCTTCCATTTGTGCACAACTAATGACTCACTACGGATTAACAAAATAAAACAACACAGTTTATTAGTCAGTAACGGATTACAGTAATTCATTGTCACAGCCTTTCACTGATGGTTGTGATGTGAAATGTGTGCAGCTAAATTTATCCCTCAAAGTGTTGAGCGCAGCAGGATTTTTCTGTCCTCTTTCTTTGTTTCTGCTCTATTTTCTGCGTGAGTCAGAAGATGACTAACACATGTTTGGTTTGGGATTGCATCAGCTGTCGCATTCACATAAATATAAAACACATGGGGAGAAGAATCTGCAGCGTGGCCGTTTGGTAGCTCTGAAGAGAAGTCGAGTTTCATTTTCATTTGTTGTTGTCATGATTCTTTAAAGAGATGCTTACGGGCACAGGGAAGTTATTTGGTTGCTTCATTTGAATAACCGGAGTGCTTTGATTGAGGAAACGTGTCAGTATTTGAACCTTGAAGGAATTGGAGCAGATGTACTGGGGTGTGGATGCACCTGTGAGTACAACTAAAGTAGAAAGTAAAACAAGAAGTCATCGTACTGTGAATTAAAAGCCAGCAATTTCACAAACTAGAGGGGAAAACTCACGAACGCAGACCTCCACCAAGGCTTATATGAAACTTAAAATACCGCATTGTGGACGCATGCCTCCACAACGTCTGCCTGCCACAGCAACCTTGACCTTTGACCACCAAAAGGCTTGCAGGTCATCCGTGAGTCCCGGTGGACATTTGTGCCAAACTTAAATAATTTCCTTCTAAGTTGTTCTTGAAACATCACGTTAATGAGAATGTGGCTGATATCATGTACATGTGAGGTGACGGTGACCTTTGACCATAAAAATCTTGGCTGGTCATCCTTGAGTCTCAGTGGACTTTCGTCCCAGATTCTGAAAGCATTCCAGAAATGTTGTGTTAATGTGAGGTGACCTTGACCTTTGACCACCAAACTCTTGGTAGGTTATCCTTGAGTCCCAACGTAAAATTTGGCCCAACTTTTGAAGAAATCTCCGCATGGCGTTCCTGAAATGTTGCGTTCATGTTAGATGATAGTGATCTCGATCCTTGACCACCAAAACCCTCTCAGTCCATCCTCGAGTCCCAGTGGATGTATGAGCCGAATTTGAAGAGATACCCTTTCGGCACTTGGCCCCACAGGGGCCTTCAAAACACATGAGATGGACTGATTGTGAAATTCTGGGCCGCTGTTGGTACCAACATCGATACCAGTTTTATTCTTTGTTTTTGCCAGTACTGAGTCTCATGTTTGTTACTTATGTTTGTTGTTTGCTCGATAAACAGATAAACATCCATTGTGCCATCATATTTGCCAGGGGGAATCAACGAGGCACATATCGGCCAGTATCGATCCACATCCAATATATGACTTTAAATTGATCCTTGTTGTTCTGACACTGCGAACACATCAAACCGTTAAACCAGCAAATGGAGGAAACAGTGTCCGAAGCTGTGAGTCATGAATAAATCAGAATTTAAAGAGAGTTTTCAAGGAACCTTTCAACAGAATAATCAATTTATGGGGTCGGAGCTCTAAAGTAAACCTGAGGTGGTTTTACACCACCTAGTTTCATTTGTGTTCTTGCTGGCGCTTTAGAGTGCAAAGTCCATCTCCTGTGAGGCCCTGAACTGGTGGGGGTTTGAGTGCTTAGTCTGATTTTAGTATTATTCTGTAATTGAAAGACTGGATTACAGTATTTGTATGAAGTATGGTACTGTTTTCAGTTCTTTATGCTTTCATAAGATAGTGGGAAGTTACTTGCTCGCTTAAGACTGTCAATCCTTCCTCTGCTTTGTGTCACTCTTCCTGTGGCTGTGGAGCCTTCTCCACAATCCACGCTGTCTGCCACTGACAGAACTGATGAAAGAACTGACTGGAGGTGGAGTTGTTGAACCGGTTTCATTGTCTCTTCTGACGTCCCTGATCCTTAGCTTACCTTGGTCCTCCTCAGGGTTTTGCACCCATTGTTGACAGAACTGACACCTGATGGAAGGTTGGACAGCTGGGTCCGTACAGCCCTTTACTTGGTACGCCCTCTTTCGGCGTCCTGATGACGTGACCGAGCCAGCAAAGCTTTTGCTGGATGATGATATTTTGCAGTTTTGGGGAGAATTTCATTCATGGCACATTACCCTCAGGATGCGTTGTAGGCGTCGCGCATCCTGGGGTGACGGCTTTGTAGCAACCAGTTAGCCAGATATTTTGGTGTGGAGGTTGAGGTCCTTTTCTGAAACTTTAGTTATCATGGGATTTATGTTGGAAACTCGGATGTTTCTGATAGTCTCTGATAATCTGTATCTTTACTCTTCAGGTGAGGATGCCATTGAACCATAAGCCTGGCCTCTGATTGGTCAGGGCGGAAACAGAAGAGAAGATCCCCTCGCCTCATCTGCAACCATGTCTGTCCCTGAAGCAACTCAGAGACCACCATCACCTTCACCGCTCAAACCTGAGGCCAAACCAAGACCCGAAATCCCCCCAAAGCCGTTGACCCAGACCACCTCCCCTCCTCTTGAGGATAGTGTGCCAGGTTTACCTGCCGGGAAGGTCAAGAGGATCGTGAACAAGTTTAGTAAACAGGAAGTGGTTCCAAATGATGCTGGGGAACAACTCACTAATGGTTCTGCAGAACTTAAGGAGGTCAAAAAGCCGCCTACCATAAAACCCAAACCGGGTCGCACCAGCCTGCAGCTGCATGTAGGAGAACAGGCGCCACCGCTGCCCATGAAGAGGAGCCGGATCCTGCAGAAGAAGAGTCTGGGACCTGAGGAGGGGGACGGCATCGGGGCCGAAGGAAGTCGATCAGGTACACTGGTTCTTACTCAGGTCTTAGGAAGGAGGGGTTTGATTGGCTGCTTTTTTTTTTTTAATGTTTTATAATTTTGTTGCTCATGCATGCATGTGTGCAAAGCAAATTTCCTGGGAAAGTATTAAATTAAGCTATTTTCTAGTCATCTTAATGAATTCAGTAAGCATTAAGAAGCTGTCATGTGATTTCTTGAAAATAGTTTAAAAGTTGTGCAACATTTCTCATTGGGCTGCCATTAAAAGGTGGCAAAGGACAGAGGTCAGAGTGTAACATGCATATTTTCCTTCTTCCACATGTCCTGAGAGTCTCACACACACACATCCTGTAGGTTGAGTGAGTTCAGGTACATAGACATTACACATTAATATCATATTACGCAACCGAAACCATAATGTATGTCATGAGTGTACTGTTAAACAGGTTCAGTCAGCTGACCAGACGAGTGTGTGTAAGTGTGTGTAAGTGTGTGTAAGTGTGTGTGTGTTCACGTTATCAATGCAAGAAGTCGCACTCACTCTGATTACCAACTGTATGAAAAGATCTTCATCCCACCTCATCATCCTCCTGCAGTACCCCGTCATAGTTTATGGCGACTTTCCAATCACAGTCTTCATCTTAAAAACGTTCTTTGCTGTGTCTTAATGATCAATTTAACTCAACAAAATAGGAACTCATAGTATTTTGTTGGTTGTGTGTTCTCTTTCACTTCCCTGTTTTTGTTCCCCTAAGAACAATTGTAAATGTTATCAGATACTGGCATAGAATTACCATCCTAAAATCAGATAAGATCCTTTGAGTTCCAGGAATTTTACATCATTTATTTACTTATCATAACCTCTGAATGAACGAGGGAATGTCTCTAAATTGCATTTTATGTCAAAACAACTGATTGTTTCTTTTTTTTTTTTATTAAATTTGCTGATTTTTAAAAAAACGTCCCTTAATGCATTTTTTAAATGAGCCACATGACAAGAAACACATCCTATATTGCATCTGTATTTGCTGATACAGGAAAATCCATCCCTTCTTTTCCTCTCCCATATTCCCACATGAGCCCTTGAACCTTCACCTTCCCCTTCCTCGTGTCAATACTGGATTTCCTTTTTTTTCTGAAGTGACACTCTAAACATTCCATGAATATTTGATGACACCACTTACTGTTTTAGGGTTGTGAGGGGTGTGTATTACAATTGAGGAAGACATTTACAGTTATTTACCATTTTGTGACACAGCACCTGATGGAAAAGAGGTGGAGGTCCAGCTGGTGGGTGGAGGGGAATCAGAGGTGGAGCACAGTCCAGTCACACCTGTCAGCCCGTGCTGTGAGCCTGGCTGCAGCTGCGTATGCCACCTTCAGAGACCTGGTATGAAACTGATATGGGTGCCGGTGGAAGAGGAGGAGGTGGTGGAGGCAGAGAGAGAGGAGGATGGTAGTGATGCGGAGGAGCAGAGGTGGGAGGATGGCCAGAATGGAGACAAGGAGGAGGACAGTGAAGCAGAGGATGAGGTGGACAGGACAGTGGATGAGGGTGAGGTGTTGAGACAGGAAAAAGCAAAGTTCCACCACTCACTGGATGTTTTAATCAGCGAGGGTCACCGGAGGCGTTCAGACCCCGGACCTCACTCAGTCCTCACCTCACTCGCCGTCACTCGCTCTCACTCTCCCCCTGTGCCCCCAAAACAGTGTCAATCACCGCCAGTCCTCCACAGACCTGCTCTAGTTGAGGAAGAAGACATTTATGAGGCCATACTTCCTGTGGTTGACTCTGTTCCCCAAAAGAGCACGTCAGTGTGTAAGGAACTGGATATTCCTCTTATTAAAGTTCGCAAGCCAATACGTCAGTCAAAACTCTCCTACAGCACCTCAGACCCCACATCAGAGTTCCAGATGGATGAAGCCTCAAAAGGTGACGTCCCACCGGCTGTCCCACCACGGATGCCGGTCTCTCAGGACAGCCGTAACCTCACGCCAGTGCACCGGGGTGGCATTCCTCTCCCCCAGCCCACACTGGAGGAGTGGCGCTCGTTGAGACCCTCATCCCCCAGCAGCTCCACTACCAGCAGCCTAAGCCCCCAGCGAGCCATTACTCCACCACCAACCAGCCCGCTCCAGCCTCACAGACCCCCGCCTCCGCCACCAAAGACTGATCCAAGGAGGCTCAGCAGCGCCTCACTGCAATCACTTACACCTAAGAAAGGTTTGTAAGGAACCCGAAACTATCCTTGATTGGTGATGAGAAGTTTCTGTGAAAGTGAAAGTGTTCTTACCACATCTTTTAGAAGGAGAGGAAGATGAAGGAGAGAAAGAGGACACCGTGGAAGGACCGTGAGTTCTAACTTTCTGTTCTTCTCATATTCCACCCCAGACTTTATCATAGTTACCTGAGTTGTGTAAGCCACCATCCGCCACTGGACTTGTGCCATCGGCATGGGAGGTAGACGCACTAGCAAGGAGTCTGAAACCCATGAGCTCTAGCATCAGTCACCTGTCCATCATGTGAGGTTAGTTTTAAGGATAAGGCTGAGGGTGTTGGTGTATTATTTCCATGACAATTTTTAAGTGATTAGCACTGTCGCCTCACAGCAAGAAGGCTCTGAGACGGAATCCGACTCTCTGTGAAATTTGCAAGTTCTCCCTCAGTCGAGTTTCCTCCCACATACTAAAAACATGCAAGTTAGGTCATTTGTAAACCCTAAATTCCCCCTAGGCAATCGTGACAGCCTTGTGATGGACTTGAAATCTGTTCAGCGTCAGATGTTGATAAATCTCAGGACTCATCAGCTGTGTCTGAAAACTTGGCCACTGGGAACAAGGCCTGTATTTTGGAGTTTGTAGACTTCCGTCTGCCGCTCATTGTTTACAGTCTGTTACGCAGCTTGGGACGTTTGAATGGAGTTGACAGACGACAAATTTGAGCCAATTGTTTCTGTATCAGCCAGGTAACACTCAGTTGAAAGTTTCAAACCACTATGATGGGTTCGTTAAATCATCAGATTACAACATTGCATTTTGGCCAATGCGTTCTGTCTCTTTTGTACTCCACACGGACTGTTTACATGGACGCAACCGAGGCACGGAAACCAGAAGCCTCCCTTTCCCAACATGTTGTCCCTCGCCTACAGAATCTGGATTTATATGCAGAATCCGTGAATAGAGATGAGATGTTGGAAGACAGACTATCACCATATTAGTTCATTTGAAAATCTGAAACTTCACCAGCTTTACCTTTTGAAGTCCGTATAAATGTTCTTGCGCAAAATCACTGACAGTTACTCTCACCCTTTCCGTAGAGAGTTTGGTTCCATATCGCATGTACTTAGGCTTCGCTCCGTTTGTCCCATTTCAGGCGCCCGTTCAAGATGGAGTCTGCGCTCAGCTGGGAGTCGCGGCTTCAGGATGGTACGCAACACACCTGTGACTGGATTATTGTACAGATACATGATTAGAAATATTTGAGTCCCACCACAAGGCTCAATTTAGTTGAAACAGCACAGGCAATTAAAAGGGTTCTGTTTTAAATGTTTCCTGACAGTGGAGGTGTAGTTGATGAGCCGGTTTAGTTTTTAAAGTAATGGCCCCCGTTGGAAACGCTGTTTGCCATAGAATGGTTCATCATGTTGACCTGTTCCATACCCTCGATTCCCCTCAGAGCCTCTGTATCAGACGTACCGCGCCACTGTCATCACCAAAGAGATCCGCCGGCAGACAGTTTGCCGTAATATCAGTAAAACAAGTGCAGACTATGCCATGGACTGGATTGCCCGTAGGTCTGGGACTGGGACTGCCAGTGGAGCTGGAAACGGAGCAGCCAGAGGCAGCCCCGTTCCCTCCCCAGGCCAGAGCACCCTGTGGCAGGACCTGCCAGCAGTACGGGACAGTGGAGCTCTGGAGCAGCTCAGTCCTGAACAGTGCAAGTACCAGGAGGTGAGGAGACCCTAGATGGGCCGTATCACACCTTAAACTAATGTAGTCCACTCTGCACCACTACATCATAGCGATTCCACACACAAGACTTTCAAAGAATCCAGGAACAAATTAATTATATTATTGTGGGAAAATGAATGAAGACAAACATTAATACTTTCAAAAAAGATCAAAATCTTCCAAGACCGACCAAATTAAATAAATTACATTTATTTAACATTGATCCAAGGCTTCTCTCTTCTCCAGCTGTCGCATTTTAATAATTATTATATATATTATATTATTTAATAAAATCATTCCAGATTATATCACGTTTTGTAATTAAATGTCAACAGAACTCAACTTGATTTGCAGCTCTCTAAATATATGAACTTGCAAAGAAATTAAACAACATGATAGAAGCGAAACTTGAAAGGAAATCATTTGATATTTATATCATTTGGCTTTCCTTCTCATTTTCTCATTTATCTTAATTAAATCTGTCATTTACAGTTGTGGGGGGGGGGGGGGGAGTTCAGAACTGTTGATTTACAGCAAGAAAGTCCTGGGATCAAATTCCAGCCATCCTGGGTCTTTTCTTTGAGGATTTTGTGTGTTATTCCATGTCTGAGTGGTTTCCTCCTCCCTGCCAACAACAGACATGCATGTTAGGAATTAATACTGAAGCAGCTGCCAAAACAACGATGGCTCATGTGCAGAGTAAATAAATATGTTTATTTTATATATATATATATATTTTACAAATAGAATTTACAAAACATTTCAAAATTCTTTCTTATTGTTGACCATTTGTAACCTTTTAAAATGTTGCAGATTTTTTATTTTATCCCTGGGTTACTTGCCAATTGCGATACCAACATCAGATTTTCCGTCTACAAGCTATGGTTCTGGGATCATTCCTCACGGATCAAACAGTCATGAGAAAAATCTGGAAAAGTTCCTTGATTTGGAAAGGGTACAGACGCATATTGCACTTTTGTGAGGATAATAAGATTTGCTCTGTTTTCTGTAATTAACGCGTAATTTAGGAAAAAAAACTGAAGCATCACTGTATCAGTCCTTGCCCTTTTCCTCCTAGAGTATGTTTGAGGTTCTGACCTCGGAAGCCTCGTACCTTCGATCCCTGCGGGTTCTGACGGAACACTTCCAGGACAACCGCGATCTAGAAGAGGCCATGATCATCAGAGACAGGAAGACACTCTTTTCCAACATCCTGAGAGTCCGCGAGGTCAGCGAGAGGTGAGAAAGGACAGAGGGAAGAATAAAAGGAAGTAGAAAGAGAAAGATTACAAAGAGACGGTAGAACAACATTTCCTGAATTGGGGCAAACATTGATACTGTCTGACTTGGCAGGTTCCTGAAGGACCTTGAGGACCGTATATTTGAAGACATTGTTTTTTCAGACATCTGTGACATCATCCACTACCATGCACAGCACAACTTCCCAGCTTACATCGACTACGTCCGCAACCAGATCTACCAGGAGCAGACCTACACCAGACTCATGTACGGAAAACCACATATTTAGTCTCAGATTCAAATGTTTGCCTCTCACACATCCGCCTTTTCTCTTGTGCTTTTGTCTAATTTATCCTTCGTATCTCCAGGAAGGAAAATGTGCAATTTGCTACAGTCATCAATCGCCTTCAGGAGTCGCCTCAGTGCCAGCGCCTGCCCTTCATGTCGTTCTTGCTGCTGCCTTTTCAGCGAATAACACGTATCAAGATGCTCATTGAGGTGAGTCATAAAGCAGAAAGTGTGATCAAATCCGGGTGTAGAAATTTAGAATACAGTATTTAGTAGCATGAAGTAGAAACGTCTGCCACCTTTTCTAGAAATACTCTTTTTTTTTTTCCCTCCTCCCAAAAGCCAGACAAGAAGCTAGAGACCCTTTTCTGCTCTGTTTGTGCATCAGAGAGCTGAGACCCGCTAGTTAGCTTAGCACGATGAATGATAGTGTATGGAAAGTGGTAGCATACCTCAAAAGTCATCAAATACACATTTTTCCAAAGTGGTTTTAGGTGCATTAACGTAATAAGAGTCCTGCGTAACATTTGCTTTGAAATAATTAAACATTTTTGGAACATTGTCATTTTACAATCTGACACATACCAGGAACTACTTTCCTGGCCAGGTGCAGTGATTTGACGTAGCACCTCAAAACTTAGGCCAACAAAATTAAAAGTTCGATGACTGCTGCTACCGATCATGGCCGATTTTGTAAGAGTGGACGAGGAAGATGACTTTGGAATCCAAGACCCTAAACAAAAAAGATGTATGCTAACACTTCCCATCCATGGCCATTTGGGTGAAATATGCCATCAAAAACAAAAACAATTATGAGACATTGTAATTATAGAATTAGCAGGAACTACCTTCCCAACTGTGTGCTGTGATTTCCTGCAGCACCTCAAAACTTTGGACGAGATCCTAAACAAGACAGAGATATTCTCACTCTCCTCATCCACTACCAGTCATGTTGTGAAGCTAACTCGTGTTCAGAAGGTTTCTAATGGGTCTCAAATGCAGCACAGAGGAGAGAGGAGAATCTGTTTTCTTGTCTGGTTCTAAAGGGGATGGTCAATAAGCGCATTTCCCAAAATGTTGGCGTGCTCCTTTAAGACGGCAGCATCAACAAAACCAAATGGTTATTTACTCGTTCTGTCCTGAGGAAGGTCTGACTTCAGTGTGTGTGAGTAAAAGTGAGCCAGTTTTCCTCTCCTGAGGTCCATGTCACCACGATGTTAGTAGAGCGTGACTACAATGCAGTTAGTCTGTGCAACCCTTAAATATTTTAAGTGTTTAAACAAAGCAAGGATTTGTTTCCACCTAGAAGCTATTGAAAAGAAACGCTCATCACGCTGCGTTGCTCCGTGGAATGCCCTCATTCCATCGTTATCTTCCTCGTCACTAGAATCTTGACCCCTGGCCAAACTCGCCTTACCTAGATCTCATGTTTGCATTCCGATGGAGAAATGTATCCCGCTGATGTGTTTGTTCGCTGCAGAAATGGAAAGTTGTTGTTTGTGGTTGCAGAACATCCTGAAGAGAACAAAAGAAGGGACGAAAGAAGAGCAGATGGCCTCCAAGGCTTTAGCTTCGCTGTCCAAGGTAAACCCCCCCACACAAACACACACTCTCTCCGGCCTTTGTACGCATAATTTGACTTTGGAAATGTAACATCATCCATCGCCAGACAGAATGATTTTCTGTTGTGATAGCTGAGCGGTAACATGAGTCACAGTTTGCTTAAACAAAAGTCTTTGTAAAAGAAAGAAGCAGATCAACGACAAATCACCTCACCTCACCCGAATCACAGATCATCGACGAGTGCAACACACAGGTGGGGAAGATGAGACAGATGGAGGAGTTGATCCACATCTCTAAAACACTGGAGTTCGACAAGCTCAAGGTAAACACACACGCACGCGCACAATTACATTTATTTGGATGTTTGGACACAACATCAATGCCTCTGGTCCCCCCCCCCCCCCCCCCCCCAGGCTATCCCTATCATCTCCCAGACTCGCTACCTGGAAAAGAAGGGCGAGCTCCTGGAAATGTCCAAAGGAGGAACTATTTTCAACATGAGAGCCAAGTTCACTCCCGTCTACCTCTTTCTGTTCAACGACCTGCTCATCATTGCTGCCAAGAAGGGGTGAGGCAGGGATGAGATCGCCACTGTTACCGCACAAACTGCCGCAACAGCACAATGTTCAGCCATTGCATAAAGGAATGCAGTCAGCCAGCAGTCCGCGGTATATATGGACCTGTCGAGGGTTTCAAAAACCCAGCACTGTTTATCACATAACGCTGGTGATTTCACTGCAGAAAGCTGGAAAACTGTTGCTTGCTTTTCTTTTCTCTTTTTTTTGACAAAATGCAGTTTTTTGCGCTGAACCGGAAGCATATTGCAATCATTTGATTTAAAAAAAAAAAAAAAAAAGAACAGCAGGTTTTTTCTTTTTTTGGAAAAAATTCTCATTTATTGATTTAAAAAAAAAAAAAAATTTTAGTAAAATATCTCATTCAGAAAAAACACCCCTCTTTTTCTGAATGAATGGCATCTTTTCTATCAGTAGTCGAAACATTACTTTTATAGAAAATGTTGACTGGCTCCACTTTTGGACCCCAGATTAGCTTAGCAGTCAGGGATTTGTGTAAAGCTACGGTTAGTTAGATCATCACAGATATACTGAAACGTGTACCATTAGTCAGATGATGGTTCACTACTGATTTTTTTTTTTTTTTAATTCCACTTCCTCCCAATAAAAATGTATAAATGTCTCCCTCTCTTCAGTGCGGAGCTTTTCGTGGTACTGGATCATGCTCACCGCTCTCTGGTGCAGGTGCAGCCGGTAGAAGAAGGCGGCGGCAGCGGGCCATACAAACACTGCTTCAACCTCACACTGCTGGAAAACCACCAGGGACGCATAAACGAGAGGCTCTTGAAAGCCCCGTCCCAGTCAGTGTGAATCAACGTTGCACATTTGAATTCTTTAACTGGATTTGAAATAGGACAGAGCCTCTTTGGGACACTAAACCCGTCAAAGATTTGCCGCTAGTGATTTTCCAACTCTTCCGCCAACAGGTCAGACATGCGCAGGTGGATGGCGGCGTTCCCCAACCCCACCAATCCGGACAGGGATGATGAGGAAGTGATTTATGAGGACTGGGGTGAGGATGAGCGTGTCACACTCACACACATTCCAGAATTGACGATATTCAGAATTCAGTACCTGTTAGAAACGTGGGCTTTGTTGATGTAGATCCAGTCTTAGCAGCATTCTTGGACATTTTTTTACAACATATTTGGAATGCTAGCTCAATGCTGTCACGTGCGGCTAAACTGCTGAAATACATGTGATGTGTCGAGTAAAACAGTAGAATAATGTGACTTGCTTGCCTTTCTTTCCTGAACCAATGAGCAGAAACTGTAACTTACAGGTGGGAAACAATGACAGCGGACTCTGGTTCCGCCCTACGTCTTACAGATAAGCTAGTCAGAATTTACTGCATGTAAACTGGATTGTTACAGGAACGTCTTTCCATTGGCCAGGTTTCGTCAGAACATTAGGTTTGGAATAAGGGCAAAAATTGGAATGACGGTGCAGTATTGAGTGTGAAAAGAAACAAGGCTGAAGTTGAGTGTGTGTGTGTCAGACTGTCCGCAGGTCCAGTGTGTGGAGCAGTACATCGCCCAGCAGGCAGACGAGCTCACCCTGGAGCCCACTGAGATCATCAACATCATCCGCAAAACCAACGAAGGTAAGAAAGCAAACGGGATTAACAGGTACTTGCGTCTGTTGTGTCAATTTTTTTTAGGCTCATCAGCAGATTTTGTGGACCCTACCACATCATTAACATGCCCCCCACCCTCGCCTCTGCTTGTGTATAAACCCTGATCCTCATGACCGCCTCCATCCTCCATCCCGCACCGTAGCAGTTTATTGATTTGTTTTCCACTTTCTTGCATGAACGATACAGAAACCACCCTGTTTGTCCTCCTTCCTCCCTCCTACCCTGCCTACTTATATTTTTCTCCAGGTTGGTACGAAGGCAGCCGCCTGTCTGACGGCCAGAAGGGTTGGCTCCCCATAGGGAACGTCATCGAAATCACGAACGAGCACGTGAGGAGACGGAACCTCAGAGAACGCTACCGAGTCATTCAGGCTGCCAGCATCGTCACCAACAGCAAAAGCCGTACACTTAATTAGGATCTGGGTTGACTAACTCTTGATGAGGGACTTGGTCTGACTAAATGACGCGACCGTCATCAACTTATTTATACCGCAGCACACGTGTTTTAAACTTGAACTGATGGTTCACTACTTGAAGCCCTCACGTAATCAAACATTAACAGAGAGCAACGCTGGACTGTTGAGTTTACATATTTTTATTGAGCATGTGACACCTGCGTGCGTTCAGCTGTTACTAAACCAACACTTTCGTTCCCGCCACCGCCGGATCAGCCTTTATAGATGTCAACACGCTGGAAAGAAAAGAGCTGGGCGTTCCCAGTGACATCACATGACCCTAAAGCTCATTCCTGCCATTCATAGTAACCTGTCATCATTGTGACTACTATACAAAATATGGCATGAATGTGGTAAAAAAGAAACCACGTGTCAACTTGCAGCAACATACAGAAAGTCGTAACAGGAAGTGCCTTTAATACAAGATTTCTATCAGGATGCTGCATCAAGTAAATATCCTGCTGTACTTCTACTTCAGACTCTGTCCAGTAGTTATGATGTTGACTGTCTTCACCTGTGAATGTACACGGCTGTAAATATTACATCTCCTACAAAACACAAGTAGTGCTTTTAATAAAAAATAAGGTCTTTTTAGCAAGGTTTGTTTCTGTGTAACGCATCTGTACTTTGTGCAATAATCAAGTGTAAAAAATGTTGAGAAAAAAAACCCAATCTTTAACCCCACAGACCACAAACCAGGGTGGCAAACATTTACTTTCAAAGAACTTTAACTGGTAATTAACGTGGGCTGTCCTAGACGTTTCAGCCAGAAAGAAACCTTACGTCCCTGTGATATCGGTACCTCATGTTGACCAACCTTTGGATGGTTCTGTCACAGGCAGCTACTAAGTTTAGGAAAAGAGGGAGAAAAAAAATCTGGAGATATGAGCCATCATCAAGTGTCTTCAAATGAAGGGGAAGATATCTGTGACACCCGAGACCACCACCGTCCTGGTGGGGGGCCATGCAAGATCGCCACTTGTTGAATCAGGTGTCAGAACCTCTTTGCTTACCTGTGACAGAACCATCCAACGGTTGGTCAACATGAGGCAGAAGCAACACAGGGACATGAAGTTGCCTTCTTGGTGAAACTTCTAGGACACCAGTCACATTTCTGTGGGAAACTATAATCCAGGACGCATCACTGCATAAGATCCCCCGCAGCCTCATCCCCGAGAGACAGGAGTACTTCTACTGCATCTCTCTCAGAATCTGATAGTATTTCTTCCTTCACAAAAATGACAGAGGATGTGGAAGACCACCACCGAGGGGAAAAGGGTGCCAGATGCCTCTCATGAACCTCAGAATTCCTACCCTCCATCCAACCCGGTCCCTCTTTCTCCATGATGCAGCTAAAGCTTTTGGGTGAGTAGGGAACATGACTAGGGGGTGTTGCTGCTGGATTCTGGTGGTTTAGGTCCCCCTCCATCAGGCTAAATTGATTCAAGAGGGTGTGAGCTGCTTTAAGCTCTGTATCCGACCAGTGGCTTAACAATTCAGCCTCTTTTGGATACTGCACAACACTACATGGGTTCTCAGTTGAGTACGTAGATCCAGAGTGGCTAAAACCTGGGCTGCTAAGCATCTGAGAACCTTCCACACTAGTTGAGTCCATTTGGGGAGGATCTTGGTGGTGCAGCTTCAGAAGGTTGGTTATTGTCTGGTCCTCTTCCTGGGTCAGTTGGACCACCGCCTGGTTGGGGTGCACAGGTGGGCTGAGGATGTGGACTCTCAAGATAGGACTGCCCAAGTCTCTAAAGGGATGTTGCCTGGAACTGAACGGGTCCGGGGAATTTGGCGGCGCAGCACAGGCAGACATGACTGGTGGTGGAGTGATGAGCTGAAAGCAGTCAGGAGCCTGGGAAACCAGAATTGTCAGATATCACATTTTTCTGATTATACATAACGGTAAAATATCAACTTTGCTTTTACACCTACATTATACCTCTCAAAAGTAGCCAAGTGTGTTTATAGCGAACAGCGCCATAGCAAGGTCACGGTTCCATTTCGCCCAATAAATTCAGGGATTCAAAATGAAGGTTTTTTTTTTCGTTTTTTTAATTTCTTTTAATACTTCTGCCTGCATCAATTTCCCTCCAGCGCTCTAGTTTCATTAGCTCTGTCTTCCAGGACCAATCTTATTAAATCTTCTGCCCCGTCTGAACCCCTCCGTAAGCTTTACCCTCCCCACAAAATACACTGGGGTCAGACCGAACCTGGGGACAGTGGGCCCCCTTTTGAATCATCGAATCCGTTCTCAGTGTTGTCTGAAACAGACACAAATTAAGATTTCCAAACTCATCCTCACAAAATGCACAAAAATGACCCAAAAAGTGTGTTACATGGATAATTAACAGGTTGATCCTGAGACTGATCTCAAGTCAGACTTTTCTTGGGTTTAACAAATTAACTTTGGCAAGGAGCTAGGATCTGTCACTTCATTTCCGATGGATATTACATATTTCAGAAATATTTAAATAGTTACTTTGTGAGGGTTACAGTATAAAGCTGGACCACTGCACACTTACCCTGAACTGGCTCACCGTGTTGGGGATCCGTCTTCGACAGCGGGAGGTGGGATCGGTGTAGAAGACCTCCGGCGGGATGAGGGGAAGGACTGGAGAGAACATACCATCACCATAGCTGCACAGCTTTGGGGGTAAGCTGGGACACACCTCGGCGGACCTGACTCACCTGGTTGGGAGGTGTGATGGAGGTCACAGCCTGCAGCCATGTACAGAGTTAGCAGGGAGGGGTGGTGCAGGGTTCTGCTGCAGAAGGGGGGGACGACCGCCTCTCCGGGCTTCTGGTTTTAGGATAACACGGAGCTTAGTCACCTGGATAAAAGATATCAATTTGGAATAAAAGTAATGTGAAACCTACATGTACAAATCCTTTGGAGTTCATTGTTCAGGTTACATTTGCAGCATTATCGTTTTGTATCAGGGGGACGCCACTCAACGTTGTACGCTTATACAACTAGCGCCCCCTACTGGCTGCCCCCAGGTAGTAGGTAGCATTGTTGATTAATTTAACCATGTGATGCTGCATGTAGAAGTTTTGCACCATTAGCGTTGTTGCCAATTTAATTGAGTGGAAGTTCCCAGCATTTTTTCCACTGAATCAGTACAGCAAGTGAATAAAATTTAAAATTAGTCGTCAGTCAAGTGCCTCTTTACAGAGAGGCTTTATAGTGGCTACCAAAAAAAAAAAAAAAAAAAAAAAAAAAAAACCTACAAACTTGTTGACAAGAAATCTGCACCAGCCATAAGTGACACCATTTTAAACCTGTCCCCACTTCAAGTTCCCTTGTCACAGAAATAAGCAGGATAAAGAGATTTAAGAAACCGCTTTTATTTCATCCAAAGTTAAAATGAATGTCTCTTGCATCAATAGAGTTGGACTGCGTTTACTTTGACTTGAGAAGCTCCTCCAGGACCTGTGAGAGAGACAAAGTTGTTTAAAACAAATGCTGGGCCCATGAAACTAATTGAAGAGATGATTCTGACTTTTTATTATGCCACGGAAAGGGTGAACTCTGATAGATTGGGCAGGTGGATGGTGGGCTGGCCGATGCATTTGGACTGGCCCTCTGGTTGGTCTTGTGATCAGAGGTACAGTTTGAAGTGCTGTAGTGGGCTTGGGACCTGGAAGACCTAGACAGATTTAGAAACAGGCAGTGACGAAGATCAGTATGGACAGTAGTCCAGGGAATCCTCAACAGTACCTGCAGTGGGCCGAATAGTATGGATGATGCTGCCATAGCCAGCCTCGTCAGACTCAAACTTGTATGCTGAAAATAGACGATGGAGTCCAGCCACAGGATACGTACACTGTACCATCACCCTGCAACACGAAAGGACAGCTTCAGTCCTGTGCCACAAGAGAAAAGCTGAGAAAGAAATACAAAAAACCAACCCTGTACCTGTCAGTAGTGTTGTCAGATGTAGTCTTTGAACTGGTAAACTTTTTGGTGTAGAGGATCTCATTGTGGTATGAGACAGTTTCTTTTTCAAGCTGAAAAAGGAGTTACAACTCATTAAAACCAAGTGGCGTGGTTTCCCCCCACCCCATTTATAACCACAGCTACCTTGACAATGGAGCCACAGCTGTTGAGTGGAACAGAGAAGAGGCCCCATGTGCCATCGGTCTCTTTTGGCCCACAATATTTGTCCCTGAGGCTGGTTCTTGTAGAGATCCCGTTAGGTGGGATAACGTGAGTCAAGTCAGCCACCACAGTCATCTTCCCATCAGTTGAGCACACTGGGGGGGATTAAAATTTTTTAAAAAGATGACCACTTGGAAGACCCAGTCCACCACAAGAGAAATGACTGTTCTTACTGATCATTTCAGTCGCTGAGAAGGGACAAGTCTTGATAGTGGAACTCTGGACCTCTGAGGTTTCACGATCTCTCACAAGGATCTCAAACGTACCAAAAAATCCCCTCAGCGTAATGTCCTGCAAAGCACCCTTAGTCAGCCATCTTTATCTTAAACTTGTTATCCAAGTCATCGGCCTCATCTCACCTTGTACTTGTAGCCATGAGTAAAGAGCGGAACCTCAAGCTGCAGACTCCGGCTATCATTGGTCATGATATAACCGTGCCGAGAGGCCAGGTCTGATGTCAGGGGTTCTGAGCCGACGCTGACGTACCACAGGTCGTCAAAAGGCCGATATTCCACACTGAAGATGATCCCAGACTCCATACAAACAGCATCAAAGACTGGAGGAGCTGCCAAATAGAAGTAATTGGGCAAAATGTATGCAATGAGCAGAAAAACCAAGTCTAAAGATTAGAGACTCACAGACATCCGTTAATGCCACGACAGATGTAGAGTAGTAATATGGTTCATTTTCTGGCAGAACTGTCAGCGTGTAGTTGATGTCCAACAAATGCTGCATTGTGGCATCCTTCTTGGAGAACTAGGAGAAAGACCACTCATTACTGACCCGGTCAGTCAGAGCTACAAGTCATATTCTATCTCCAACCAAGATTTACCTGCTGTGTGACAACAGGGTCGTCAAATGGCACCTTCAGGATGAAGCCATGGGTGTTGTTGGGTTGAAGGACTTTTGACATTTCAAGTGTGCTTACATTTACAAATGGCACTGCAAATTCTTGTCCATTCAACAGAACCGCAACCAACTCTACATCTACAGGGATATCCCCAAGGTAAACGGTGAACACGCGCTCCTCAAAAACTGTTTGGTTCTCAGCAAAAATTGGACGTGGCAGGAGTGGAGTGGCCAGTGTTCGGTGATGGCGAATTCTGGTCTGCATGTTATCCTCTGCCAAGATTTGCTCCAAGTAGAGATGAAAGACGTAGTATTCAAAGAGGTCTCCAGTCACAAAGCTCTACAAAAAAAAGAAGAGTTTTAGATTCAGCCCTTTAGACTGATGAAGTTTCTGCTAGTATGGTAATGGACCACAAATCTGACCTTCCTGTGTCCACCCTCTGCATTATAGGGAATGCCGATCTGGATAGTTTTATTGTGCTTCACTAAAATGTAGCCTTTGTCCTCTGCAACTGCCAGAGGAAAGAGTTCAGGACTGAGTCCAAGTCTGACATGCTCACTGTCAAGACCAGGATAAAGCACCTCAGGTGTCTCCAAAACCACATAGCCATTTTCATCATAGGATCCTTTATCTGTAGGAGCACAATAAGTTATTTAGTGCAAGGGATGCAGAAGAGAAAAAAAGCCAAGTCTGCAATACTGACTGATGGAGCAGGCAGCCACCAGGTCAACCATGAGGACAACCCAGCTTTGTCTGGAGAACAGAGTTGCATGGATCACCTCTACTGGCACCCCATTCACCTGGAGAGAGAGACTCATCAGAAACTGCTTTACAATACAGACATACTGGTGCATATTAGGAGGGTTACCATAGTGCTGAATGAGTCAGGTTGTCCATACGGCGTACGAAAGACAAGCCTTCCATCTGTCAGGTCAAACACGTAACCCTGTTCACGAGCCTCAGTGAGGTTGATTGGTGGCAACTGCTCTTGGTCTCTCTGGAACATGACTTGCCAGTCAGATGTGGTGGAGCCATGTGCCTGGAGAGAGAGTTTTATTTTTGAGACAACTGACAAACTGGGATCTGAAGTTGTTCTTGCTGAAACCTACAGATTTTAGATCATTCCAATCATCTTTCCTGGTGCCAGATGGACAGGTGACTTCACTCTTCACGGACACCTGCAGGAGGGAGAAGTTTAGCCATCTTAAAGTGAAGTCATCCATTTACCAAGCCATGACCTAAGCTTACCTCCATGTATCTGGCCTCACAGGTAACCTCTCTGGGAGACCAGGCAAGGGTGAGAGAACAGGTCTTGTTCAGAGCATAGGCAAACTCCTGGCCCATATGAGTCACAAGCAGGTTGAAGTTGAATGTAAAGACTTCATCATCCTAAGAGATGGAGTTAGCATGTGTCATTTTTAAGAAGTTGCAGAAGAGGGATGTTAGATTTAGTTTCACAGGTATAGCTTTTAACTTACCCTGTTGTCAGTATGACAGCTGAAGTAAGAGGCTCGGAGCTCCACGTGGCCCGGTAAGGGATGTACACTGATACTGTAGCCACACTTTGCTCCATAATCCTTAGTGATGGGATATGCACCTGTTTGGTCTGCAGTGAATAGAACATGTTAGAGAGCATTTCTCAAAGTCTGCAGTTACATCCTTTTACTCCATGTCCAAATTAAACTAACTTCCTTGACAGTGGCTGCAACATGGCAACAGTGATAATTAGATCATTAGGTAGGGTACATAAAAACCTAGTACTTAAATGTTATGACCCTCCATGTAGTGACAATGCAATACATAACCAAAAACTGTGCTGGGCTTACCAACGGCCTCAAAACGCAGATCATCCCCAGCAAAAGAGAGGTCAACAGCTATCATGAAGTAACGCTCATGACACTCCATGTCAAGTACTCCTAAGTGAACAAATAGGAGTAAGTGAAGATGGGGTCAACGCTGTATTATTTATTGTAGAACAAACATGGAGTAGTTACCATTGGGGACGTCACCACATTTTCCAGTTGAACATAAAGAGAGAATTAAGGCCACACTGTAACACAATATGCACATCACATTTAGAGGAAAAACAGCTACATTAATGGCAGCTAAAAACTTGTCAGCAAGGTGCCTTACCTAAGGTAAAACCTTACAGCCATAGCCATTGATGTGATGGCAGTGTCTAAAGCTAGCCTGCCTGCTAGCAAACTACACCTGCTAACCAACACAAGTTACAGTATACCACTTGGATGATATATCCTGGCCAAACCAAAGTACTATACCACCACCACCCCCACATCTGCTTTTATAAGTGATACCCATGAAGTGTCAAGTACTGTAACTGTGGTCTCAACAGCTGCATCTGATTTGATTACTAATGAGCTCCACCTGTAGGTGTATCACCTGAAGCCCTCTGATTGGTCAGTGAAGATCTGGTTCTATAAAAGCTGGTGTAGCAAGTGTCACCATATGGTGTCAGTGTATTAGGAGTATACCCAACAAGTGGTTGACATTAGCTTGTGTTGGTTAGCAGGTGTAGTTTGCTAGCAGCTAGGCTAGCTTTAGACTCTGCCTACACATCAACAGCTATGGCTTTTGGATTGTACCTCAGGTAAGATGCTTGGAGAGTCAAATGTAGTCATACAGATACTGGTGCCTCCATGTGACTCAAATCTTTGTTTTGCAGCGTGGCACTACTTCTGTCAGTATTGGCAGCCTTTAAATGTGATCATCTTCCTGATGGTAAGAATTAAAATGACTGCAAACACCATCAGTCACTAGAACCCTTACAGATCTGACCACTCCCTTAATTTCAGGTGTTGTTCACATGGAGTGTCATGATCGTTTCTTCATGATAGCTGGTGATCTCTTATTCACTGGGGACGACCCTCGTTTTGAGGCTGTCGGTGAGTCCTGCAGATTCCTCACTAGTACAATAGTGCTAGGTGATCCTAAAGTGTGGTGGAGGAGCACAATCCTACAAAATCCCCTGATGTAGCCGATGTTGACTCAACTGGATTTCAAAAGTCACGACAGTGCTCTTGTGTTCCTGCATCATCTTATCTGGCAGAACTTAAATTGGTTGCATACAAAGCATGCATAAATCAATGCGTGTGACTCTTCTAGATGAAACAGGCATATACCCAATCACTACACGGTATGCAGCGGAATGTGGTTACAGCATCTCTGTTCTTGGTCAACCAAGCCGTGTGGAGCTTCGAGCTTCTTACTTCAGCTGTCATACTGACAACAAAGTATGTATACATGCAATAAAATTCTCCAGCCACAAATCACTGCAGCATATTCCTTTTTTTTTTATTAAAGTAAAATTCCTCTTTCAGGATGATGATGTGTTCACATTCAACTTCAACCTTCTTGTGACAAATAAAGAAACTGAGGTGTCATACAGTCTGAACAAGACCTGTTCACCCACTCTCCCCTGGTCTCCCAGAGAGGTTACATGTGAAGTCAACTACATGGAGGTATGACTGGATGCATCTAGACATTTAAATTGTCAGATGATTGCTAAGTCCAATTTCATCGTAGGTGTCAGTCAGGAGTGATGTGGCTTGTCCAACAGGAACGAGGAAGGATGACTGGGATGCTGTTGTCAGAACTGTACGTCTGACCTTGTTTCCTGAGAAATGTTAGACTTGGAGCTCATGAATAATGTGTGTGTGTGTGTTACTAATTGACTGTCATCTAGGTGTACAATGAAGCTACTGCTGACTGGCAGGTGATGTTCCAGCTAGAGGAGCATGAGCTGATGCCCATGAACCTCTCTAAAGCTCGTGAACAGGGTTACGTGTTTGACCTGACAGATGGAAGGCTTGTCTTTCGTACGCCGTATGGACAACCTGACTCATTCAGCACTATGGTAACCCCTAATTTGCTCCAGTATGTCTGTCTTGTAAAGCAGTTTCTGATGAGTCTCTCTCTCCAGGTGAATGGGGTGCCAGTAGAGGTGGTCCATGCAACTCTGTTCTCCAGACAAAGCTGGGTTGTCCTCTTGGTTGACCTGGTGGCTGCCTGCTCCATGTGTTAGTATCTCCAATTTGTAAGTGTCTTCCCTCACAACAAAGCTTGACCCCGCAATGTAATGTCATAGATGATGGCGAGTACGATGAAGACGGGTACATTATGTGGGAGACTCCTGAAATGCTGCACCCGCTGGCCTCTGGTCTACGCAGCACACAGGTCAACATCGGTGCCAATGGTGAACTTTTTGAGCCACCAATTGCAGAGGAAAGAGGCTACATTATAGAGAAGCACAACAACACAGTCCGCGTCAGCATCCCCTACAACACTGAGGGTGGCTACAGAAAGGTTGTCAGACTGATCATGAGCTTTATTCTAATGTACTAGTTTACCTAATGGCTACAATTTAATACACTTCTACCTGCATTTTTTTTTCCCCCTGAAATTATTCCCAGAGCCTTGTGATGTCTCATGATCTCTACGAATTCTACGCCTTTCATCTCTACTTGGAGCAAATCTCTATGGA
This sequence comes from Aulostomus chinensis, assembly GCF_037954235.1. Taxonomy (NCBI): domain Eukaryota; kingdom Metazoa; phylum Chordata; class Actinopteri; order Syngnathiformes; family Aulostomidae; genus Aulostomus; species Aulostomus chinensis. Next base: position 7,025,420 of record NC_141343.1, on the reverse strand, counting down.
TGAGCATCATATAGACACTAGACTGCGCTTTCACAGGACACTGACAACACCTCTGCTGCTGTTCCCTATATTTGCTGAAAATAGTAAGTTCTTATAATGAGCTACATTGCCAGGTTCATGTACAGCCATGTGACCCTCACTGCTTGTCATTTCAGAAACTGTTGTTGAGGAACGCATGTTCACAATTTACCTTGGAAACATCCCTGAAGATGTGATGTTGGCGGCTGTTCGGCTTAATGGACAAGAAGTTGCTCTTTTTACAAATTCAAGTTCGTCTGCCATTTCAAAAGTCCTTCAACCCAACAACACCCATGGCTTCATCCTGAAGGTGCCATTTGACGACCCTGTCGTCACACAGCAGGTAAGTCTTGGTTGGAGATAGAATATGACTTGTAGCTCTGACTGACCGGGTCAGTAATGAGTGGTCTTTCTCCTAGTTCTCCAAGAAGGATGCCACGATGCAGCATTTGTTGGACATCAACTACACGCTGACAGTTCTGCCAGAAAATGAACCATATTACTACTCTACATCTGTCGTGGCATTAACGGATGTCTGTGAGTCTCTAATCTTTAGACTTGGGCAAAATGTATGCAATGAGCAGAAAAACCAATTACTTCTATTTGGCAGCTCCTCCAGTCTTTGATGCTGTTTGTATGGAGTCTGGGATCATCTTCAGTGTGGAATATCGGCCTTTTGACGACCTGTGGTACGTCAGCGTCGGCTCAGAACCCCTGACATCAGACCTGGCCTCTCGGCACGGTTATATCGTGACCAATGATAGCCGGAGTCTGCAGCTTGAGGTTCCGCTCTTTACTCATGGCTACAAGTACAAGGTGAGACAAGGCAGAGGACATGATCTCAATATCAAGATAAAGATGACTAAGGGGTGTTTTTTGCAGGACATTACCCTGAAGGGATTTTCTGGATCATTTGAGATCCTTGTGCGAGACCGCGAAACCTCAGAGGTCCAGAGTTCCACTATTAAGACTTGTCTGTTCACTACTGCTGAAGTCATTGGTAAGGACAGTTGTCACTGTCATACAAGATGGAGTCTTTCATGTGGTTGATTTTAATATATATACTTTAGTGTGTTCTCCTGATGGGAGGATGACTGTGGTGGCAGACTTGTCTCTGGCCATCCCACCTGGAGGGACCACTGCCAGAGCTCATCTCGTAGACAAATACTGTCAACCAAAAGAGGTTGATGGCACCAGGGCGCTCTTCTCTGTTCCACTCAATAGCTGTGGTGCCAAAGTCAAGGTAGCTTTGCAACTCAAAAGCAATACTTTTGGCAGCATGAATGTGCCTAATGTTGTTTTCTGTGTGCAGCTTTGGAAGGAGTATGTAACTTACGAAAATGAGATTTTCTTCAGCCGCAAGTTTGGTTCTACAAAAAATCCAACAGTTTCCAGCAATGTTGATAGGTGTGTATCTCAAACCCTGAATTGTACTACTTCACTCATCCCGTGATGGCTAACCTAGTACTTTGTTGCAGGTTGACGATGCAGTGTACCTATCCTTTGGCTGGACTTCACCGTCTCTTCTCAGTGTACAGGTTTGAATCTGACACTCCTGGTGTTGGCCGCATCCTGCACTCAACTCGCCCCACTGAAGGTAGGTGGGTTTAATGGTCCAACTGTATAGAACTGATTACATCACAACTGACAATCTCTCTGGTCATTTTCCTAGGTCTAGAGTCTCCTACCACTGAGCCCACTACAGTGCTACAGACTCCTGTGTCCAAGAGACACTTAAGCCCAGTTTCCATGCGCCGTGCTTACTATGGTCCTGCTCAGCACATCAAAGTCTCCAGCTTTCTGAAGAAACTGTCAAGAAAAAGTCAGTGCCTGGGTCAATGTAGAACCTGGTCCAGCTTATAGGGGTTAAACATTTTTGCTCTCTTGACAGGTGCAGGAGGCTCCTTGCAATCCAAAGTAAAAACTGCTTAGAAGAATGTGACTGAATTTTTAATTGCAATAAACTTTGTATGAGATCCTCAACTGCCATTTGGTGTCGTGCCAATGTAAACCACTTGTGCAAGGCTTGTTTGAAAAGTTACCAGATCTGGAAACTCTGAACATTGTTTTTGACACATTGCTGAAGGTCCAACAGGTCTTCTCTGCTAAGTGGTACAAAAACAACAAAGTCATTACTGGCAGTATTAATTTCAGAAATGGCTTGCAGGGTATAAGCACTTCAGGGATGCTGGGCCTGTGCAAAAGCCTTGGTGTACTAACATTCAACGCACCCATCCCAGATCATACTTTCCAGTTGGAAATCTCTTCAGCAGTGTAATTGAACAAGATTACCTGGTACAGAAATGTTAACCCATTGAGGACTGATCATACTCACAATGAGATCAGTCTGATCCAACTTGTGGATTTTGTCGAGACAATTAGTGTCTCAGTTGCGTGTATGAACTCCCTATGACATTCAGGTATGCTCTCAATGAGACAACAGATGGTCTCTGGGGGATCACCTCCCAGACTTGGATCAGTCAGCTTCTGGACTGTCTATGGTGTGATGAGGCTGCAATGATACATGTCCCAGAGGTGCTCAGTTGGATTCAGGACTGGGTAACAGTTGACCCAGTCAATGCTGTGGTCATTGGTCACTGCTGACACACTCCAGTAGCCACATGAAGTGGGGAATTGTCATGCACCAGAATAAACCCAGGGCCCACTGCACCAGCATTTAGTCTGACAATGGGTCTGAGGGTCTCATCCCAGTACCCAACAGCAGTCAGGGTACCTCTGGCTAGCACATGGAGGTTTGTGTGTCCCTCCAAGAATATGCCGCCCCTGACCAAACTGCTCATGCTGGAGGACGCTACAGGCAGCAGTACATTCTCCACAGCATCTCCAGACTTCCTCACCACTGTCACAAGCTTGAGGTCATTGCCCTCCTACAGCCTCTCCACCTCTCCTCCAGCATACTGGCCTGTCTCCTGGTATTTCCTTCAGGCTCGTGACACTGTGCTGGGAGACAAAGTGAACCTCTGGCCATAGTGCATATGGATATGCCGTCCTGTAGGAGCTGAACTACTTGAGCAACTTCTGTGGGTTGCAGATGCTGCCTCTTGCTACCACTATTGATTGAGGGACATCTGAAATAGTTTATGAGCTTGTATTTGTAAATGGAAACGTAAATTTGAGTCCATTCAGCCAACATTGCATTTTCAGGAGTGTGTCTGAGGTAGATTGTGAACATACATTCCTCAACAACAGCCGCTGGGATAGGTTCCAGCCCCCCCCCCCACCCCCCCACCGGTGACTCTTAATCAGGAAAAGCGGAAGAAAATGGATGGATGGATGGTATTCCAGTAATTGAAAGCAGCGAGTCTATTTCCTGTTTCTGTTATACTGTCAATATGTTGATTTTCTTTAGTTCACACATACACCCAAATAAAACTAATTTATTATATAAGAATGCAATATAAAGGAAACTCACATGCGTTATATCATAATCCTTTTATTATATAACAGCAGTTACAACTCTGGAAAATGGAGAAAAAAGATGAAAATAAGCTGATAAATGATCTAATTGCTAGGTGTCATCGGTAAAGGTTAAAGATGAGTTGAGATGCTGTTGGATGGGAATAATACTGCTTTCATTTGCTGGAAAACGACACTGGACAGTCAGTCTGAAACAGAAAAGAGACTCACATCAGTACTGGTTCCTCTGGTCCTGACACAGTCTTGGTGTAGCGTCTGGTTCTCACCTGTATGGAGAATCTCTGTGTATAACGGGATCATCCAAGGGCAGAAAATCCTGAATGTAATTTATCTGGTTTTCATAAACCAGGAAGCTTCCCTCAGTCTAAAAGGAACATAGCGAGATTAGAAGAGAGAGCGAGAAAATGTTATTTCTGTGAATATGAGGATCAGTCACAGTCCCTCACCGTCACGGTTGTCCCACAGGAGTCTAAGCTGAAACTGAACAAGGCTCTCGCACTGTCCGTCTCCATGGGAACACAGCTGGAGTCCAGTAACGTGGTTCGGTCTGGTGGAGTGGGAGGGATGGTGTGTGTGGTGTCGACTACCACCATCATCCTCCCCTCTGGTAAACACGCTGTCCCAAATGTAAAGCGCCATAAAACTCCAGGTAAAACATGAATGAGAAGAGGAAACACTGATTTAATCTGGCAACTGTACCTACTAGCTCTTGAACAGGAAAAGTGCATTTATGAACAAGTTTATCCTGCACTCGTAGAGACTCTGAATCTACAACCGTCACTTCCACCCCGGCAACAAGACCTTGCAACGTTAGCTCCTGCGCACATGGAAATATGTTGGATGATAATCTGAGGAATGGCAGTTGAGGAGCAAGAAAAATGATGGCTGTAAAAATCGACAGAGCAACCACAAACGGTGACACTATCTATCACCTCGTAATTTATCCCAGGGCTGTTGATGGGGATCTCCACAGTGAAATGGTCTTCATTCGCCTCCACCATGAACCCGCCCATCTGTGCCAACTGCCAGTCCAGCCTGCGGGCCCCCAGAAAGAGCTCCCACTGGAGCTCAGCCTGAGGGCCGTGATGCAGCAGCAACAGCAGGCTACTGTCAGTGCACTTCCCCTCCAGCCTGGGGGCTTCTGGGGCTGCACCAGAGACAATGAAGAGCCATACGTTATCTTGCCAGTTATCCAACCATATTAAATGACTGTCAGCACTAGGAAAAAGCTTGAATAGAGAAATTACAACTGAATTTAACGTGTGCGATTTGCATTGTTTCACATCAAAGATGTTAAATTAATCCTAACCCCTAACCTGTGTAGTCTACAGTGTGTTCTACGTTGGCGTGATGGTAAAACCGCTCTCCGCCAGGTGAGATGTCGAGAGCGAAAGTAAAAGAGAAGCCATATGTCTGCTCGCCACCACCTATAAACTGGGATTTAAAAAAAGACATTTGTCATCTTGTACACATGCTTATGTGCTCAGCCTCAACAAGCGTTACCTCTGGGATTATTTTGGGGTGTGACAAAGGGAAACTGAGCTGGTAGGAGATGCTCCCATTTGGGTATGAGATCCTGGACACGTTGAGGTCCGTGTAGTGGTCTTGGGTCCAGGTTAGAAAGTCACCGCCGCCATCTACTGTCACTCTCTGGAGGGAGACATCAGACGCAAATGGGCCTAAAGTGGCAGAAAACAGTCCGTCTGATGAGGAATCTGCAGAGAAAGGAGGAATGAAGGGTTCTACTCAAGGTTTTGTTTGTTTTGATACAATTTATCACAAACTTAACTGCAATCCTTGCAATTTCAGTAGAAAAATTGACCCCCTCCCAAAAATATTAGTTGTAGTTAGACTGAAATCTGTATTTTTGATGAGTTAATTTGAGTAAAGATCTCAGACATATAGAGAAATCAATAAATGCAAAAATATATGAATAAATCAATGTAGAAATACAGTAATGAATACAAAACCAATATCAGGATGTTAAAATAACATTTTATACTTATTTGAGTTGGATATTCATAAGTTTAATGCAGGCTTACTGTGGATGAAGACAAGGGTTTGAGGGAGCAGAGGCGTCTTAAGCTGCCTGAGGGTACGATGCTGTGTGACAGGCCAGCGCTGGTCCTCCCACTGACGCATGAAGAATACGTCCACTGATAAGGACTGGCTGTACCGGCCCCTCACGACACCACTCTAGAAAAGTTAAAGGCATCATAACGGAAAATAAGACCATAGAAATGTAAATTCTCACTTCAAGAGCAAAAAAGTAGGCAGAAAAAATAGTTCTTTCTGGGGCTGAGGTGCAAAACATGTAAGATCCCATGCAAAATCTACTTGTTGTATAAATTCTGCTAGAAAGTATTCCTATCCTATAACCAAAGACCAAAGTTGCGGTCCCATACTTCGTTTCCAGAGGGTTTTGTTCCCAAAACTGAATTCATTTGCAGAATTCTTCCACAGTCTTCTAAGATTTACACCCGCAATGCACCTTTGCGCCACATGAGGGAACTTGTTGGCTTTCTACCACAATCCCTCATAGGTGCTAAAGACATGGATTGTTTTCAATGTGGAAGTAACTTGTTGATCCAATATCCTCCAAAGGGCTGGTTTAGCTAAAGGGGTGCAAAAATGGAAGTAAAATGTCAGGAACTTCAGGATCTTCTCATTATTTGTAGATAAGCCCTATTGTCATTTGGGTATTTATTATTTCTAAAAACCGATGTTAATACTTTTCAAGGGTAGCCTTCCTTATATACCTTGATGTGTGCACCCTTGGCTCTGGCGGGAATCCTGACCTCAACTCGCCCCTCTTGCAGCCTGATCTTGTACTCCTTCTTTTCAATGTCACTCAAAGCATATCCGTACACCCCGACCCTCACACCTCTGGGCCTGACCTGTCCGTGCACTAGCGAAGTAAGGATGTAAGGGGTCATCCACAGCAGGTCAGGCCCATCTGCCGTCACCTCATCTGCGGACAAGAGGGGATGTTTAGTTAAGCCATGGCACATTTAATTCTTTTGTCGTAAATTGTGATGTACTAACTGTGAGGACAGGCTACGGTGGCGTCAACTGCCAGGAGGTGGTGCCGGAGTTGGTACAGGATAGTTGCATTGACAATCTTTACATCCATACCCTTGTCCTAAGTGATTCAAGTGTACACATGGACATTTGAGCAATTTACACAAGCACTACCACAGATATAACCTCAGAATGTAGTACCTTGATAATGGAGGCGACAGGGGAAGAGTAGGGGCATCGAAGAGTGAGACGAGAGCCACGCTGTGATAGATTGTAGCCCAGAGTAGCAGCTTCTCTCCGGGACAAAGCCCTGACTGCCATTGGTGGCTGGTCGGCTTGGTGGAACATCACTGCCATCTCTACCTCATCAAACACCTGATTAGCGACAAATGAATATGAAAACACCAGTAAGGTAGAACCAACCCTGCTCTACTATTCTACATACCGTCTCGTCATTTTTGGAGTTGGTGGTGACACTAGGATGCTGGATGGACACCTAAGGAGGAAACACGCATGGTTTGATTCTCAGAATTTTTCTACCAGCCCCAGCATGCAATTCGGGATATATTAACCAAACAAGAGAAGTTAGAACCTCCATGTAGTTCTCTTCACACACCATCTCCCTAGTGCCCCACTGGCCATGAAGGGAGCAATGGAGCTGCAAAGGGTAAACTAATGCTGTCCCATTTGACTGCTGGTTCACAAACCAGAGACGCAGGTGATAGTCTGAGCCAGTCTGCAAGGTACATATACAGACGTGGAGGTTAAGGAAGCAATTCTTAAACGTATGAAGGTTTGAAGGAATCTACCTGGCTTTGGACATGACAGGCTAGGAAGGAGGCACGAAACACCAAGTCTCTGTCTTGGTTGATTAGGACGGTGTAGCCGCAACGAGTGGCCTCGCCTTCAGACAGGAAGAGGAGGCCATACTGGTCTGGTGGTTGACAGTAAAAACTGGTTAAGACACCACAAACAGACCAATTCTGTCTTATCATAGATGACATACCTTCAAAATAAAAACGGATCATCGGGCCGAGGAATTTGGACTTGACGGAAAGCCAGAAGTGACGTTCGAGGCATTTAGTCTGAAATATTCCTGTAAATGACAGGACTGAGGCATTAATTCTCATAGAATTAAGAAGAATACAGTATTATCTTAGAGGCATATTGATCCTGAATGAAAAAGGAGGAAGGCCTCACTCTCCTTTTTCATTCAGGATCAATAACAACAGAAGTCTAGTAGCAAGTGAACCAAAACTATTTGGAGGCAGGCTGATAACTTTGCATCTTCAACTATATATCATATTGTCAAATACAGATTTTTTTTTGGGGGGGGGGGGGGGGGGGGCTGGACCCGCATTTATTATTATCAGTTACAAATTATCCTTCAGTCATTTTATAAACAAAAAGGTATGAATAGAACCCAAGTCTACATCTTACATGTGGTAAAACTACCTGTGTGAATGTAGCTGAATAAATAATAACCAATTGTCAGACGCTACCTTCCAGCAAAAATTACTAATTTAATAACTATATTTTTAATTAATTAATTATTCACATTGATTTAGAAATCTATACACACGTGCCATATAAGATATAATATTTTTGCACAAGTAAAAATAATGCCCAGTAGTCTTATTGTGAACCCCAGAAGAACCTTCCTCTTGAGTCGTGTTGTGAAACGATAGTATTTCAGAATCGGCGTTGACTCCGGACATCTTACCTGACGGAACCGGACCGCCACTACAATCAGGTGAGACGAGTAGCAGCAAAATACTGAGGAAAAGACCTTTATTATCATTCCATAAGACATTTTCGCCTTACATTATGTTTTTAAACTCACCCAGACGAGAAATGGTAAAATATCCTGTTCATTTTTAACCAGGCTGCGTTTTTATCCGTATATTTTCACGGTTTTAGTCGTAACCGGACATGACGCCATTTTGTTGAACTCAACTGTAAAGCTAATTAGCGCTAATGTCCGTTTTTCCGACGGCCCGTAATGTGTGAATTAGCCCAAAAAACAACAACCAACCAAACATTAAAAAACGTCCCCAGAAATATTTTAATTATGATAAACCGTAAGATCTCACCATGATGTGTTGATGACACTGCAGAAACCGTCTGGCTAAGTTTATTTTGTGGAGTTTCTCATCAAAAAAATCTCATTACACTTAATTGAAGCTAGATGCATTTAGCGAATAGCATCTCCAGAGGCAACACAGTAGGAATTAATTAATAGTGGTATTAAAAAAACATTTTTCTGCCTCCATTTACAGGTTATTTTACAAATCTCAGGCTATTGTTTTTTTTTCTAATTTACCGAAATGACATTTTTGTCTAGAAATTAGAAAAAAATACGCACTTGTCAAAACGTTTAAATGCAAGCTAACAGTGACCCCAAGTGGTTTGGATTCATGTTTGTCACAAATTACACTTGAAAACTCAGATAAAAGGAATGAAATAAATCCTCTTCTCGTGATGATTGAAATGGTCCATTTATATTTTAAGAAATTCTTAATATTGTTTCCCATCATTCTGATTTAAGGTGGACAAAATATATAAAAGTATTAAAGAAATTTAAAAAAAAAAAACCTATTATACTTAGAAGTGGTGTAATAATAATGATAATATTGACTATCGGGTGATGTATTTCTCTTAGCATGGAGAGAGATAAGAAAGTAGAACTGCAACACAAGCATGTGGTGCAAGATGTTGGACCACTCAAATATGAAATAGAAATAAAATTGGCATGTTTTTCATGTGGAATCTGAAAAAATATACAAGAAATAATTGTCCTAAAATGGAGAAGTTGTATATTTTTGCAGGAATGTGTAAAGAATTGAAATACAGAGAATATGTTCATGGTTCAGAGGCATAAAAAAAGATAGAGCAAAACCCATCTTTAGATATCTTAGTGATACCCTCGTCCGACACCTCACAGGTACGACGGAGCCTTTACACGCACAGCAGCAGGAGAGTTCAGTCACCGAGACGAAGAGGGGACGAGGTTTAATCCAACCTGACAAACTGACAACGGTTGTATATTGTGTAGCAGCAGGTCCTGTGTGCAGCCGAGGAGCCGGCGTCTCCTACGTCCAGGATCTCACAGTTGGACGCCAGCGGTCAGTGCGCCCTCGCTTCATTAGAAAATGTTAAAGTCATCTCACGATTACATGCGCAGTAATCAGGCAGCGGCTTTGAAGGTCACCTATTTAAAGACCAAGGTTTGATAATAAGGATTTATCTCTTATTTGGAGCGGAGATTACAACAGGAACAGAGATTCTAAAACTTCATTTGTGTTCTGGATCCCTAAGGTGAGACCCCGCGGACCCTTGCATCCTTAGATATTCCAGTTCACTCTCTTTCACAAAGATTGAAACAAAAGAAAATTATTTTTTTTTTAATAAATATTTCATTTTGTTATACTTTTTTGTCCATCTTTATGTTTTAGTATCTTGTGTTAATTTTTTTCTTTTTTTGGCATTTGTATGGTTAATATCTTTTGGTTTATTTATATTATATTTATATCTATTTATAGTGACTTCCTAATCACCTCCTCTCTGATTAAATTTACTTAATTCATTCCCGAAACATGCGGGGGAACAATATTACAAATAAATTAACAACAAATTAAATTAGCAAGGGGGTGGTGCAAAAAAATGAAAAGGAAATGAGCTTTAAAACACTTATAATTACAAACAACATTTTCTTTCCTTTTAGATTACAAGTAAACTACTGCATTTTCTAGTTATTATGAGTAAAACTCAATTTATAATAATTAAAGTGATGCACTGAATAGCCAGCTCAGTGCTGCTCCGTCTGACTTCTGGTATTTAAACGCTTGTAAAACGCTTTTAAGACCTTTTGTTGTTGTTTTTCTGAGTTGCGGAGAACCCCGGGGAGACCCTCAAGGACACCCAGGGGTCCCACATAAATACGACCCACTGATCACCAATGAACAATATCTGAAGGTTCTTTTTCTTGTAATTTTATCATTTTTCTCCTTAAGAAGCTAAAAATTGCCCAACATCTCATTCTCAAACTTTCCATCCCAGGAAACTAGAACAAATTCTGTTTTCAGACTCAAGGTAACAACCAACACTTGAATCATCTCGGCTGCTATTGTGGCCTGACATTTCCGACTTCCTTGTTTGTCTGGTCTGACTAAAGCTGATGACAGGAAGGTTGGTGGAGTGTCGGAGTGTCCAGGCGGCGTCAGTAACATTTGAGTCACTGTGTGTCATGAACAGCACGAAGGCCTCACGTTGTGTCTGGGCACCACGAAGACCTCGGTGGTTTAATCCAAACTGACACAAATGCAGTACTGGGATCAGGTTTTTAGTGTATTTCTACATTTCGCATCTACTTTTCCCCTCTGAAATTGTTTGGAACACGATCCCTGGAGTCTCGAGTTGGATTCATTTTGCGCTAATTCGGTCATCATCGTGGCTAACGATGACCTTTTCTTGTCCGGTGACACCTCCTCGTTCCCTCACCGCCGCATCCAATCGCGTCCCTTTGTTTGCTCGAGAATGAGGAGGATTTGAAGACGAAGAGACCTATTTAGCAGCTCGCCACCACCTCATCCTCCAGGAGAACAGTTTCACAGCTGCTCACTGGTGTCTCGAGAGGTGGAGATGCTTCGTTCACAGGTGCAGGTTCTTGTGGCGTTTCTGTTTGCGTCGGTGCTGCTGGTGCGGGTCGGAGGTGCTCCTCATCTTGACATGCTGACGGAGACACTGAGAGAAGACCTGAAGCATAAGGTGAGTCACTGATGGCTTTGATGCAGGTGGATGATGTTTGAACCATTAGTTGCATCTAATCTCCTTTTCTGCATGTTTTTTTTTTTTTCCAGGACCTGGCTCCCTTGCTCTTTCTTAGGTTTGCTTCTGAACTAATGAGAGGAGACGAGACGCTCCCCGAGCTGGAGGAGGAACTGGGAGTCAGGGAAGAAGTGATGCGGCGTCACCTTCCTCTCTCCCAGAGAGAACGCAAGGCGGGCTGCCGCAACTTCTTCTGGAAGACTTTCACCTCGTGTTAACACGAGAGGGGGATTATATTTGTCCATGCATCAGTTAGCGCAGGATAAAGGTGATTGGTTAAAAAAATGTGCAGGAATGAACCATGTCAAATAAAATGTTCTGGTTTTAAAGAGTTTCTTTGTGAGTTTTGGGTTTTGTTTTGTTTTTGTATGTTCCTGTCATTTTAAATTGCACTTAAAAATTAGAGGTCCTCCTGACATATAATTTAGATCAGGGGTAGGCAACCCTGTGCCATGGAGAGGTGTATGTACAGGGGTGAAAGAGTCGGAACGGGCCGGAACGCAGTTCCGGTAAAATGTTTACGGCCAAAACGGAGTTCCGTTAAAAAAAAGGAGGAGAAGGGAGCTGTCAGAATCCCATATTAAATAAAGAAAACGACGTCTGAAGGGGGTTTCACTTTGAACGCGGCAGACGCGGCGCGCTGCGCGGGATGGGGCGCAAGCACGCGCAGCGCTACCAAGTTGCTGGGCTTGGTTTGCGCTCATGTGACGTCACAGCGCGCCCACATACACATTGAATGGACTTCCCCCGCGAAGCCTGCGTCTTGCGCGTTCAGTGTAAACCGCCTTGACACGGTGTCGTCCCCATGAGCGTATCTCCGCATGCGAGGCGTTTCTGATTGGCTGACAGACGGACACGTGGGTCACGTTACCAACATTGTTAGTTTTGATTGGTTAAAACCACACGTGTTCTGCTTTCACTGAACGAAAAAAAGAGAAAACAAAACAGAGGGCAAAATCAAAGAACTCGGCTGCTGGCGACCTGCTTTGGCACAATGCAACGTAAAATAAGTGACATGTTTCAGCGAAAATGTGACAGAGTTAAAGAAGCAAGAGAAAAAGTTAGCAAAATTAGACTCATGGAAGATTCAGACACAGAGCCACTCATTGATGAGAGTGAGTTCCAGGGAGAGTCTGCCAGTGAGAACCCACAAGAAGAAGAAATCATTGAGTGACACTGATGATCTGTTTCTTCATGTCTGCATGTCTGCCTGTTCCCTGTTGTCAGCACTGTAGTGGGCAATGACTGTAAAAAGCAGTTTTCAAAGCATTTCCAGGGGAGGCGCGGGAAGAATGGGGCTATGGGGCTGCAGTTGTGTGGGGAATAGACACCTGAAAACTGGAATAAAAATCACCCAAAACCGTAAAACTTAGTCGGCAGCGTCATTTTTTTTTTTTTTTTTAACGCGTGCGTACAGTTCTGGCAAGACCTTTAAGCCACTTTCACCCCTGTGTGTGTATGCAGGTTTTCCTTCCAACCAAACACTTCAACAGGTGATTCCACTGATTAACACTCTTCTGTGGCTGAAGGTGTGTTAATCAGTGGAATCACCTGTTAGTGTTTGGAAGGAAAACCTGCATACACACGGCTCTCCATGGCACATGATTGCCCAGCCCTGGTTGAGATCAATTCCATGCATGTCCCGGGTACTACATTTCCCATTATGCCTCTAAAACGCATATTGTCAGACATTCCCTGCTTTGAAACTGTAGATATTTTTTTATAGGAGCACTATTAGGGTATACTTCAACCAAAGTCCATGTAAAAAAAAAAAAAAAAAGAAGCTTTTTTTAGCTAACTTAAACTTATCTGCCCCAAAATTGTAGGAACTATTCCTCTTAACATCCAGCACCCCACCACCAAGTTTGGTGAAATTCGGCTAGTTTTCAACCGTGCGAACAGACAAAGATGAAAGGTGATAAAAAACCAAAGCTCCAATTATCAATTATACGAACAAAAGAAACTAATGGGCAAATATTTTGATATTCGGTTGTTTTTTCTTAAAGCATACATATGCTGGTTCCAGACTTGTCAAATGTAAGGATTTGCAGCTTCTTTGGGGTCATTTACGACAGAAAATTAAATATTTGAGTGTTGGACCTTTTTGCCATATCAATTTTGGCTCTGAAAAAAAAAAAGTTCTCTTTTTTTAGGCATTTTATAGACTAAATAGAGTATGAATAATAATTGAGGCCCTAAAACAAAAACAATCAAATCTGACTTTCAGAGCCAAAAAAATAACATTATTAAACCAAACCTGTGTTGTGGGAGTGATGCAATCTATAAAAAGGGACAACCTGATTAACTTGCTGACATTTTAATAACTACAACCTTCCATTCTCACATGACTTCCCATTAAATTACTCACTTCTCCTTCAACAATCCTTTTTATTATCAGGTACAAAAATGGCCTCCCCGCTCATGGAGGTTGACCTTCGTACCAAGGGCTTTGACTCACTCACAAGCTCCAATTCACAGCATTTCAAACTGAAAATAATAATAATAATAAAAAGACACCAAAGCTACATGGCTGATTGTGCAACGGAACAAAAGTTATACGACACAAGAATTGGCTTTAAATGATGAAATTATGTACCATGATGATGTAAAAGCAGGTTAATATCAGTATTTACGTAAAGAGATGGATCGAAATTCAGAGCGAGAGAAAACAGAACATGACATCCTTGAGGTAAGGCGTAGAACTTTCTAGCCCTGGGGGGGAGGGGGGGGGTGCACAAATACAAAAAAGTCAGGACGGAAAACATGATCAATATGTAACAAATACTGTAGTTTCAAAAACTCGGCTCACATGAGTGCAAAGGTGAACACAAATAGCCACAAAGTGAAGAGTTGTATTCCAAAAAAGATTTTTTTTTTAAACATTCTGATGTCATTTTATCGATCAACCAATTTAAAATCAGTTCAGCTTTTCTTTGTTGTTGTTGTTGTTTTTTTTACACGCTTCTTTCTTGTCCCTAAATATACAGACTCTTCATTTGAGGCTGGTGGATGTTTTCAAGTAAACAGCCAACACCCTGTTTGCCTTTAGACAGAACAACATTCAACTTCATTGCACCATCTTCCTCTATGTAACAGTCAAGTATCAAACCGATGACGAGCAAAACAAACCCACCAAATGTGTTTTGTAGACATTCAAAGATCCTGTTGTATGAAAGTTTAGAGCTTATGAGATTTATTCTAGCGTGTAATAGTAAAAGCTACGGGAATAATAAGACTACACATTCCTTTCGTCTACATTTCTCCCTCTACGAGGCTACGTCACCGCAAACATCCACTGCACTAACGGCGACAAACCAAACCTTGCTCTTATGTACAGTCACAGTTGTTGCTGCACTATGTGCTCGTAATGCGGCAGGAGTTTTGTCGAGTTTTATACCGTACCCTTCTGCGTCATTCACAGTGAAATTAAAGTAAATAAAGCTGCATGTAAATAATCAGTACCGATACATGATTGGTGGAGCCCAAGCTGCCTGCAGGTCAGGCTACGTTGTACAATAAATGTGGTAAACCTGGCAGAATCAAACACAAGTGTATCACTTTCACTTGAGGGGAAAGATGTTCTTTTTTTTAATTATTATTATCCTGAATTATCTTTTTTAATTCTGTTTTTTTTCTTTATCGGGAAAATGATCAGAAAAACAAGAACAAATCCAAACCCCCGCGAGAAGCTTGAAGTCCCATGGGAAGTTCTCATCAGCGCTGAAGCTCCAGTTCTTGCTGTTTATCCCCGATAAACCAGCTACCAACAGTGCTGTGTGGATACAAGCATAGTCTTAAATACACAGCAATACACAATAGTAGATGAATAGAATGACAGCTTCTCTTTGATTTAGAATTTCTGTATTAGTTTTGTCCTTTTAATACTTTTTTGAAGGAATAAACTAAATTTCTTTTCTGAATTCGATCATTTTTTTGTGCGTGGAATGATGAGATAATTTTCTAAAAGGAAGAAAAATCTGTTTTCTAAATTAATGGTGATTTTCCTCAAAAAAAAAAAAAATTCTGAATTAATGGCATAATGTTCTGAAAAAAAAAAGAGACCTCATCAATTCAGAAAAATAAATATTTCCTGTCTGAGCAGGTTTTTTTTTTTTTTTCTCCTCAAGTGAATTCAGTACGCTTTGGTAGATTTGTACCAAAATGAAGAAAAATAAAGTTCCTTCTCAAATGAAATGGCAGCTACATTCCAGCAGGGGAAGCTAAAGCAAAGATTATGGCAGGCTGACGAAGCAAAAGCAAAAATAAAACAAAACCAAAAAAAACACAAAAAAGTAGGTTACAAAGTAAGCAGGGACATGAAATTCTTAATCAAGCTGAAATGTTTGACTGTTAATAGTTTCTAAATTTGTTAGCAGTCAGTGGAGATTTTGGCTGAGAGGTCCTGGATACGCCGAGCGCTGCAGCTCTTGCACAAGATGTGGCCGTCCAGCGGGTAACAGCCACGACCCTCGCCCTCGGAGGACAACAGGAGTCCACATTCCTGAAGGGGATGGAAACTTCAATCAGTTCAGCTCAATGCAGACTGATTTTTCTGGCAAGTTTTAGGTTTTGCTTGAATATTTCTAAGTTTTATGACTTAGTAATCATCTACAAAGGCTCTTAAGGTGGCTTATGTACCATATTTATCCATATGAATTTGCTTTGTTGCATTTACCTCACAGACATAACAGTTGACATGGAAGCTGCGGTCCAGAGCGACTATTCTGACCGTCTCCTCCTGACCCACTTCAGGCATGATGGGCTCACCACACACCGAACAGCGAGGTGCGTACTTCCTGTAAGGGACAACCATCAGAATTTGCTGCTGGTGGACATATTTGTGCTTGAAGGGAGCGATATCCTACCTGTGGAAGTCCTCTATGCAGTGTATCTGAGAGGTGGCGTCCACAGTGAAGGGCACTCCATCCAGGCAGCAGTTACAAACAACACATGTAAAACAGCGAGGATGGTAGGCCTTTCCCATGGCCCGTAGGATGCGGTCCAGGATGGGCTTGGAGCACTTTGAACATCGCTCTAGGGTACTCTGAGGAGTACAGATGGAAGTACGGATAAGAGATAAAATGCTGAAGGGTGAACTGTCAGGGGAATTCTGTAGTTTAATTACTCACAATGTAACAACTCTCGCAGTAGCTCTTCTTGTCCAGAGCGTAGAAGGGCTGTCCTCGCAAACGGGCGTGGCAGGTGATACAAGTGAAACACTCCACGTGAAACACCTGCTCCATGGCAATACATCCGCTACCATCACCGACCACATTGTCACCACAACGGGCACAGCGGCCTGAAACGGGAAATTTTGTTATTCTCATGCAAGAGTGAAAGTTTTGCAGTCATTATTTATTCTGAAATAGAATAAATACGAGTATGTGACCGGCTGTACCAAAATAGTCCTCTGCAGGGGGGTGGTTCATATCATACACCAACTTCTTGGTGAGTCGATCCAGCTCCTCCTCAGGCCTGGTTGTTTCTACCACCTGTTGGACAATGAGGGGACACACAGGTCACACAAGTCATGCTAAAAAGTACTAAAAACAAACAAAGAGGCATTGAACATTTACTTTTTGGTACCAAGTAAACACTGTAGAAAGTAGAGCCCATGTAGTACAATCAGCTGATTTTGGCTGTCGCAGATATATCATGGCCTACCTTATTGGACTGGTAAGCAGGACTCTGTGTGGTGCCTGATTGGTTGTTTTCCATCCCTCTCTTAGACAAGGGAGCCTGGTTAACTCGTCCTCCTGACCCTGAGCTGACCCCCTTGTACCCCACATCTGAGTGCATCTCCTGAGCTTGAGAGCTAGGGTGTGGTGGGTACCAGCCTTGTGGACTTGTCTGAGGTGGGGGCCGTGACACGTGTTGGCGAGGAGGGGGTGGCGTGTAGGCCTGTTCAGCCTGCCTCCCTGTCTGAGAGTATGTGACAGGCTGGGCCGTCTTGACCTGCACACTGAATCGGGGCCCGGTGGGGGTGGAGGCTGTGGTGTAGGAGGCCGGGACAGGCTGAGGGTATGGTTTTGGGGTAGAGTTGGAGGAGTAGTAGTCCTGCTGGTGAGATGTGGAGTACTGAGATGTCTGGTGATCACTGGGGTAAGGAGGTGCTGGGTGGTATTGGCTCAGTGGATGAGGGGGGTAACCCATGGAGGGACGACCCTGAGGAGGGGCTGTGCTCTGGTGTGCAGGCTTGTAGTGATCCCCTGAGAGGTATTTGTTGTAAGGCACATTGTCGTACAGCTGTGAAGAGTCAGATAACAAACAGAGAAAAAAAAACCCTTTAAAACCTGAATTCTTTTTTAATGTTTACTGGAAAATTTCAACCTTTTGAGAAATATACTTATTGGCAATCATTCACGTGAGCCAGACAAGAAGATAGATGGGGACTTCTGGGTCGCTAGATAGCTTAGCACAATGAATGGTAGAGTGTGGGAAGTGTTAGCATTCCCAAAAAGTCACGAAACAGATGCCATTCAGGATTTTGATTTGTCCAGATGTAATCCTCCTCATCCTCTCTTGGAAAGCAAGTCATATTTAGTGGTAGCGGTCGCTCCTCTTGTCATTAATTAAAGTTTTATAAGCCAAAGTTCCAAATATGCTTCTGCACTTTAATTACAACATCTTGACATTTTAAGTTATTCCAGAGGGACTGTTATCAAAAAATAATTCTATTAATGGAGGCAAGGACTGTGTAGAAAATGAAAACAAATGTTGTATTTTTACTTCCCATCCACTGCCATTCATTGTGCTAAGCTAACTAGCAGTCTAGGGGCCTCTTATGTACACCCTGAGGAGAGAGAGGTATCTGTCTTCTTTTCTGGCTCTGGGGAGGGTGGACAATAAGCGGAATCCCCTAAAAGTTGTCATGTTTCTTGAACATTCTTCAGTCCTACTTGTGTGCTGGAGTCGTGTGGGTTGCTGTCCAGATCCGCGAGCATACTGGTGAGGGAGTCAATCTCTGCATCAATCTTGGAGTGATGGCTCACTGGTTTCTCTGGACCGCGGTGCTAAATGACAACAGGCATGTTAACACACACAGACACTAGAAAATCTAGAAGATTGGAGATTAAATACCAACGTATGACATCCAGTTATTTTAATTAGCAAAGATGCCAAAAAATGCCTACCATCATCTCGTAGCTGTCCATATGAGGGCTCCAGTTGCGGTCGTCTTTGGGACCATGGGGAGGGGAGAAGTAGTGATCACCAGACGAGTGATGAATGGGCCCACCTTTGGATTACAAAACGGACACTAAACAACGTTCTTGAATAATCTTTGACAAAGATTAGAAGATAGAGGAAAGTTGAAAGTTTAACTTGGATCATTCACTTGAAATTGAGTTCACTTGAAAGAATGCCTTCGCCCTTCTGAAGACCTTTTTTAAGCTCTTGCTCTACTGCTCCCCTTCGGGCTTCTATAAAAAGATCAGGAGCTCAAGGAATCTCAAGAGTGTTCGAACCTGGACGAGTAAATGCGATGACTCTGATGTTGGAAATACGATCTCTCACCCAATACAAGGTCCTAATATCTGACTGGTATCATGATCTTACCTGTGGGTCCAGTGGCCAGGTACCTGTTGGCTCCACCTCCTCCGTTCTGGTCATAAGGGCTATATTTTGGCCGGAAGTCAGGCGTGCCCTTCTTGTTGGGCGCTCGGTAGATGGCTGGTCCTGCAGAGTGGGACATCTGGGGCACAGCTCGCTCTGGGCTATCAAGAGTCCTCGGTGGCAGCCAGGTGGGACCAGACATGGCAGGCTGGACATATTTAGGGTGCATTTGTTATTTACCTCAGTACTGACTCGGATTTCTCCAGACACCAGCTCTCAGTCCACATTTTCATGAGCACAACTGTAGTTGTTGTGTGTATTTATGTGATATGTAACCAATGGAAACTCAGGGATGCTCCAGACTGTGTTTCCCATGGCAACGGAGAATGAACAATAGGCTTTTAGTTGAGGAGCAGGAAAAGAGCCGCTGTTCTGAAAGGCTCGGGGATTTCCAGCAGACATTGCCCCAAAACATGTGTGTTTCTGTCGGGACCTCATGCAGAAGACCCTGAGCGTGTGCGCACACACACACACTCACATTCAGATACACAAACAGGTGCAACTCTGCGGCTACCCCTTCCCCTGTTATCCACCACAATGGTTATTGTGTTTAGGTGTTTACACGCCAGTATCAACCACTTCCAAATGAAGCTGAACAAAAACAAGAAAGGAAATATTGTGTAATGATATGTGTGTGTGTGTGTGTGTATACACGTGAACACCTGGCTCACAACAATATATTACATATCTGCAGGATAAATAACAGCTGAGTTGACAAAGTGCTGACTTGCACCTGACATCCTTCAATTTTTTTCTTTCTTTTAAGGAAAAAAACATCTGGCATTTCTATGCATTTTATTGAAAGTGTCTCTTTTTGTCTACCAAGGAAAACAAAAATCTTTAAAAGAAAGAACAAACTCGAGATCTTTTGAGCTAATCGATACTGAAAGTTGTTTTTTTTAAAAAAAGTCATTTTAAACAAACATACACACGCAAAGAATGCAAGAGTGTCAATGCGATACTTTTGAGAAGCCCATTGTGTGGCGGACACAAAGGCCGAACCAATATTATCAAGAGTGTTGAAATTAATAACACACTCAGACTGATTGTATGTGGCTGTTATAAATCCTCGATAAGAGGATTAGAATGACGGATCATGAGAATATGATGTAGCCAGACAGAACAGCTTTTTGTTTGTATTGGACCTTTAGTTTGTTTTTTTTTAATTTTTAGTTGTGATTTGTATTTTTTTTTAAATCATAGATTTAGTGATATAACACAATGAGTTAAAGGTGACCAGAACATCCACTGTGGAGCTGCTTTAAACCCCTGTCTGACTCCGGATGAAGGCACACTCAAATCCGAGGATGGCTGGGCCGGAAAATTAATCTCAGCAGCTTAAATCTCTTCAATTTCAAAAGCTAATTGAGGATTTATCTGAGTGTCATTTAAAACAAGTAAAGCCTATGTTGGTTGTTCTTCTTGTAACCTGCGCTATAAGCCTTACTAAACGAGACTGTACAACTCAGAAAATGTCAAAGTTGATGACAGTAGGAATATCAAACTATCGGAAATGAACAGCGAGGACTTCTGGTGTATTGTATTTCAAAATAAAATCCAACACGCCTAATCAACACAAAACAATTTTAACACACACACAATAAAAGGGCAATTCAGCAGCACATGACAGTAAGAACACTGTTTTTCTTATTTGTTGAACTTCTAAACATTTATCCCAGTTTTTGCTAGCATGCATAGTCTGTTATTGTTAAGCTTTTATTTTGAAGGCTAAAAGCTAACAGCATATTGAGACGTAACTGCTAGCTGCATGCCTGAAAGTGAGCTACGTGTTCATCTTAAATTGCACGAAACAGTGAAGAAAAGACAGCATAGAAAACGTCAGTATGGAGTGATGAATAAAACAAGTTTCGACACTACGGCTAAGCGACTAAGTGTCGCTCTTCACAATTAGCGAGCTATTGCTTGTCTTACCTTCTACGGTGACTCTCTCCCCTGCTTCGAGCTCATCTACCAAAGAACATAAAAATGGTGTCACGTAGCAGGAAAAAGAACATTGCAGGACGACTACCGGCGCTTCCCTCGTTGTAACCCCAAAGCGGCACCGGCTTAACGTCTAAATTTGAATGAACGGACTGGATTGTCAAGTCTGTGGTGCAAAGGAACACCGACTTCGGTGCGTCACATCTCAGTTAAACACACGTTTCTCAAGTGATGGAACGTAACATCAAACCACAATAACGCTTAAATCGCAAAACACATAGCCGCACTATCTTAAAAAAAAACAATCAACAACAAAAAAAAACTAGACTTGTTGACTTGTTTGTTAGCTCGTTGGGAACTCGCGCGGAGCTCGTGCCCTACCTCCCGGCTAACTTCAACGCAACCGAGGAGGTAACGGAGAATTAACGGGGACCTACCGCCGGAAACGACCCCCCACTCGCTAAATCTACGTGTCACGATAAACGCGTAAATGTCAGTGAAAGTTGTCTAGAAAAACAAACAAACTTTCCTGTTTTTTTTTAAAAGCTTCGGCGTCGTTAACCTACTTTGTGACGGGTCCAGAGGCCTTCTACTGCCGCAGCTCCTCACTGCATTCTCAACGTGTGACGTAGCTACTGTCTGTGTATGTGCGCGCGTGTGTGTGTGTGTGTGTGTGTGTGAGGGGGAGAGAGAGAGAGAGAGAGAGAGAGAGAGGTAGGGGGTCTGCCACATACTTATTTTGCGATTGCATTCATTACACATTTTTTTTCTGCAAATGCTGTTACCTTAAAATCGAACAAAACCTGGCGATGCTAATAAGCTGATTATTCGATATTTGATTTAATCGTCTTGTTAAGCATTACAAACTAAAATTAAAAGTGTGTGTGTGTGTGTGGGGGGGGGGGGGGTACTGTACAGAACCCGAGAAAGGTCATACCAGCAATGTCTCTTTTTTAATATATGCTGCTTTTTCCCGATGAGGAGCTCGTAGTCAAATGAAGTTAATGTGTTGTGATAATAACTCGTTATTTTGAGATATATAAACCTGTCTTCTGGGGATAATGAGCTGTGCTATCTCGAGGTAACGAGATAAACCGCTATCATGTGATAAAGTACCGCGTCATGTTGGAAGAGCAGAATAATGACCTGTTTTGAAGAGATAAGGAAATTTTAAAGAATTACAGCCAGGATTTCTTTTGTAAAGCGTCTAAAGTGGGCAATGAAGCGGGTGTATCGAAATAATTCAATGTAACAAAGTAGACACGGGTTGATTTAAGATTATCTGTGCCCCACATACATTGTGAAATAAACAAATATGATACATAAATACATACTAAATGAATTCATAGTATTATTCAATATTATTTAAACTTTTATTCAATAATATACAATACAAGCATAATGAATAAAACAAAGTCAAAGTAGAAGTGGGAAAAACACAATGTTCAGTGAAGGAGTGAATAACACAGTAAATAACCCGAAGTTAATATTTCACAACGCACAACTTTGCTGCAGCACTGCTTTTTAAATACTTGAATCCAGTAGAAAAACACAAACTAAAAGGACAGTGTCGTGGGCTTACGTGTGGATGCATATTTGAAGAACTTGATTCTATTTTGGAAGAAAAAAACAAAACACATTGTGCAAAAACAATGTTTGAAGTACCATGAATGAAATGAAATATTCTCAATACTTTATTTCTTCTTTGCAAACTGCTGTCAAAGTTTGCCCCGTTTATATTTTGTTTTTGGTTTATTTGGTCAAGGATATATGCGTGTACACACGCACATGTTTTCTTCAGTATGCAGGTCAAGTTCTTGCTTTGTTATTTTGTGGTTCATGAGATTTGGGTCAACCGCACCTCTTCACCCTCTTATGCCCCTCCAACCTCATTTTTCTTCCCCCCCCCCCCCCCATTCCACCCTCCCTCCGCATAGGAGGCCCAAAGCTTTCCCCAAGGCACATCTTCAAAGGAAAGGTTTCATAACTTAATTATTTACTTTTTATTTCCAAGTCCATCCTTGCCAAAAGGTGGACAAACAACCGTGGCAGCTCCCTGGGATATCCCCGCTTCCTTCTCCGGCTCCTCCTCCTGCACCGCGTTTGCCCTTATATGTCCAGGTTTGAAATCACAGGAAGAGACAGTTCGGTGTTATTGTTGCAGGAGCCATCAACACTTTGGCACCAGTGGGGAGGGGGGTTGAAGTCAAAGCAGCCCACTTTATCAGATCAGCAGTCTGTAGATCTGTCCAGGCAACCAGGAAATCTCAATACGAGGGGAATCCCTGCTTTTGTTCTGTTTGGTGAGGAGTGACAACACCTCAATAGACTCCTATAGTTTCATGAAATGAACTTAAAGGCCAGGACTCATTGACCTGACATGAACAACATTCCTTTTAATGTGAACAGGGCCACTGAGTGGCTAATGGACACTGACAGACACGGTAAACGGCACAGGAAGTCACTAGCAATGTTGCCCAGCCTCGCCAACGGAATACAACCAATGGCTTCCGCCCATTGGTGAACCTGTTTAGTAATGTTCTCACTTTTCCTCAACCACCCCCCTCATCCGTTCTTCTCACAATGCCTGGAAGTAGCCGAGACCTACATCTCCCTCTCTGTTTTCTTAATCGTTGTTTTCCTTCACGTTTTTTTTCTTTTTTTTTTTCTTGTACAAAGAACACAATTGATCCAGCCTCTGTCCAAACAAATAAAAGCACAAGGACGCACACGAGTTCTTCACCCCTCGCTAACGCTTTACTTCCGAGTTACATTTTCAAAGGATTTATATCAAAAAGATGTCATGTTTGACAGATTTGCTCTTTGAAAAACTTAAAAGACATTTGGCTTTTACAATAGGGAGCAGCTAAAATCCAAACTGGACCTGCAGGCATGGGTGGAGCATCAAATTTTGGAAACTGGTGTTCTCTTAGAGCCCCTCGATTGCAAAACAAACATTCATTCCAGGGTTTTCGAGAGCTCTCTTTCAATGGGGCCCTGGGTAGTCAGTCCTCCCACCCCCACCCCCCACCCCGACGACTGCTCCCATGCCTGCGGCTGTGCATGGGTCTGCTTTTTAGTCTCAATTGATCCTTTCATGAGTATTACAGTACAGAACCCAGGGCAGGCACATGGAGAGAGAGAGAGAGAGAAAGAGAAAAGTGTACTTTTTTGAGTGATCATGCAAAATTTTCATCTTTCTGTAATCTGATATACAAAAACTGGAATGCGCACATCCATGGGAGATTCATTCATTCTTATTTTGGTATTGGCCTGAAATATAAAGACATGAATTCTGTGCTCCCCAGTTCGCATGTCTTTCAGATAAGTGAGAGATATTTGAAGAGAGTATTAGTACCAGGGGGATACACTCATCATAAAGATTCTTCTGACATTGTGGCCCTAGTCTAGTTTGTTGGCAGTGAATTAAAATGGCATTGCTAACAAGTTGGTAATTGTGAAAGAAGTGCAAGAAGAAAAGGTCCCAGGTCCTCCTCCATGACTCTACCCAGAGCTGTCAGGCAGCTGCTTGCCAAACTGACTGCAAGTATACACATCCTACATGAAGCCGTTGCAAGGTTTTGCAAAAAAGTACACTTTCTTTCGACCTTTTTTTGGTTTTGCAAAATTTTCACAGAACGATGTGAAAAGTTTCCCATCGAAACTGTTTGAAAAACGTCAGAGACCCTGCTATGGCACCAGTCATACCAGAACTGGAGGGTCTCTGACGTTTTTCAAAGTCCTTTGAGGGGTTAACGGTGCGCCTCGGGTTTTTCAAACGTCACAGACCCTCCGGTTCTGGTATGACTGGTGCCATCGCAGAATCTCCACCGTTAACCCCTTAAAGGACTCTAATTGGTTTGAACCATTTGGGGTTTGCTTAACTTGAAGCCTCTCTCGATGGTTCATTGTGAGACCTGGTGAACCCCGCAGCCCCCTTGTGGTGCTGTTGTGCTGAACTCTCTCTTAGTTCAGGTCCTTTTCCTCTGCCAGGCACTAATAATTGATATATTGCGTTAACAACTGTTGCAGCTCAGAATTCAATGAAAATTTAAAACAAATTCATTGTTACTGGCAATATAAACATGATTTTCTGTGATGGATCCCTACGTTATTATGCAAGCCCAGCTCTTTCTGCAGGACCCACTTATCTCCTCCCAGACGACCTTGACGATTTGTCTTCCCCGTCTTCAGAAATTCTTTGATGCGACGGAAATACGGTTGACTTCTGTGCTCCGTCAATTTACTGTGTCTGGGTTGTCTGTGAACCCAAGGTTGCCGCACAGATGAGGTAACCTTCCGCTTATTTTTCACTGATTCATGACCCCGCTGCCCTCGTCCCCTCACTCCATTACCTCCCCCTCCTCCATCTCCTTTTCTCCCCCCTTGTCTCCTTCTCGCTTTATTATTGACGGATGTCCTGTGCAGGCGTTTTCATCCATGTCTCTGAGCAGCTTTGCAGGATGCATTCAGAAGTGTGCGTGTGTGTGTGTGTGTGTGTGTGTGTGTGTGTGTGTGTGTGTGAGAGAGAGTGTGTGTGAAGGGCAGTTCCTGCACATCTGTCGGCTGCATCTCTCTCTGTGAGAGCAGGGAAAAGGTTGTTTTTCACCACTAGTGGAAGGTGTCTCCCATGTCGAACGATCGATTTTGTCTTGCTTCCTTCCTTTTGGTCCGCATAACACGTCCCCTGTGCTTTCAGGCAGCAAGCCAGAAGCTTCCGGATTGAAGCTTCACAGTTGCCTGAAATGGTCAACTCAGCATTGATATCCTGTAAATTAACAACATTACTTACCCTAAAGAAGGATTTAAAAGTAGCTTGTTTATCCAACAATAAGTTAGTGTTCCAGCATCCTCTCAGACAGTTTCCTCTGTCCAGGAGAGAGGTGAGGGGTTTAGGAAAGCGTTGGTGGGGGAAGCTTGATGTTCTGCCTCACCCTGGGACATCCAGGCAAGAACAACCCCCCCCCCCCCCCACAAGGGTTCTTATTTGTATTTTTTTCAACGTGGCACACAAACACACTATTCTTTCCTGCCATTACTTCACTCAGGACTCAGAGGGGTTTAGAAAAACTAATAGCCCACTAAAAATACTTGGAGCCCAGGGCCTGGGCCAGGGCTTTTCCTGCGCTGCTTCCAGTGAGCGCGTGGGCAATTGAGGAAAGAGGAAACGAGCAGCTATGGTTGTATAGAGGGAGGGCTTCCTGCGCAACATTATAAAGAGTCCCTTCGCTTCAAGCACCCGTCACAGTTGTGCTCAGAGCCAGAGGAGGCTGAGGGTGAACCTCTGCTCCTTGTTTGATTGACTGAACGCTGAGTCGAAGGATTTGACGTCGGCAGAGGGCACGTTAGCTCTCGTCCCTGCTGGTCGGGGTAAGTTGGATTTATCTTACTTTAATCTCTTTGACTTCATTAGTTCCCAGTAATTATTGATTAATTTGCTGCTTTTCCAACTACCGTGATACCCGCAATAACTCAAAGTGAACATTTTCTCTCTTTGTCTCAAAGGTACGAGTAGGGAGCTGGTCTCACCTAACAGATGTGTCTGGGACACTCCAATTTATTTATTTTTTTAAGTGCACACAGGTAGGTCACGACTGCATAAACCCTTTCAGTGCAGACCTTCTACTTGTAATTGTGTTTGGAGCTAAGTCATCACCACCGTTCCACTGTCACAGACAATGGAAGTGGTGGAAGGATACAGGAGGCAGGAGATGAAGATGATGATGGCCCCAGCTGCTGGGTTTGTGAAGGAGTTTACACGCCACTGCAACGATGTGCTGCTGAACCTGAACGAACTCCGGCACCGCAACATTTTGACTGACACCACCTTGGTTGCTGGCAACACTCACCTACAGGCGCATTCTGCTGTGCTTGTGGCCTGCAGGTAAGCATTTCCTGAAGGCTCTTTGTGTGCTTGCAGAACGCCATTATTGTCACAGCTTTGCCCCACCATTTCTTCCTTATTTCCCCCATAAAACATGCGTATCTTAACGGCAGTATTTCTTGTTCCCCCTGGATCCTCTCAGTGGGTTCTTCTATTCTCTTTACACCCGCCATGTGTTGCTTCAAGGCTGTGGTAGCAGCAGGGAGCAGCTCATGACCGTGTCCCTCCCTAACAACCTGGACCCCTCCAGCGTATCCCTGCTGCTGGACTTCATGTACACCGCCCGCCTCCCTCTGACACCCAGCATCGCCCCCGGGGTGCTGGCTGTCGCAGCCTACCTGCAGATGGACCATGTGGCTGATACCTGTAGGGATTTCATGCAGTTGCACTGGTGAGGAGCTGTGTGATATAAAGTATAGACGACTTAATCACGTGAATCCTGAATGAAAACTCGATTCCTGTTTATATTTAATTTATTGGCTACTTGTCTGTTTTGCAGCAGGGAAAATGTGAGTGCAAGGCGTCCCCAATTGGAGCTGGACTCCAGGGTGTCTGTAGCCTCAGTAGCTCCCAAAGGAGGGGACCTGCCAAATCTTGGACCGCAACAATTCCTCCCAACTTCAGGGTAATGAAAAACTGTTTGAAGATATTACAGTTTACTTCCTTTTGGGTTCATAAATACCACTGGAGTGCATTTATGTACGTGCAGAGGTCCTGCTACAATTAGCTCATTAAAGAACTTCCCTTCTTTCTTCCCAAGGGTCCCCACGGAGGTTGGGGACTCTCTCAAACCAGGGGCTTTCCAGACCTGTCAGCCTGGATCAAAGGAGCTGAAAAAAGAACCTGAATCACCCCTAATGGGTATCCCAACCCCATCTCCGGATAGCCCCGCCCGCTCCAGCTGCCAACCAAACTCTCCAGCAGAGTCCAAAACATGCAACAAAAATGTTCTGGTAAGTTTCGAGAAAAGAGATGCAATTCAAATCGAAAAACTGAACCAAAACCAAAACCTATGTTTGTATCCTCAGAGTGATCCCAAAGCAACACCTGACCCAAAGGCCTGCAACTGGAAAAAATACAAATACATCGTCCTCAACCCTCTCTGTGCTGCAATGATGGTGAAGGAGGAGGAGACGGAGGAAAGTCACCCATCCCCCTCCACAGATAGGATGGCTTTGACCCCGAAAGCACATACAGAGGCGTGGTCTGGAGAAGTGCCTGGTCAGATTGATAGGTAAGAGGCCTGTAGAAAGAGGTTCAACTGAAAATGATTGTTTAGTTCTTACTTTAATAAACCTCTCTCCTCCAGTCAGGGGCAGGCCTCCTGCTACGAGGGTTCTGGCCGAGCCCCTCCCCTCGGGCCACCCCCCTCTGTGGATCACTCAGCACTGCCTCCCACTCAGGAGGGAACAGGTAGAAACCGAACAAAATCACTTGCTTGATGAATATCCCACCACGCCTCAGATATTTAGAGAATCAAACAATCACAACACTGGTTTTTAATTTTGTCTGCTCCCCCCTGATTCAGATGCTTCTCACCAGCCAATCAAGAGAGAGAACCACTATGGGAACCACTACTGTCCCTCTGGCAACACCGGAGGAACAAAGGCTGTCTTCTCAGGTGAGGCTCTGCAATGCTTTGCCTGTTTTTTAATTCTTGAACAAACCAAAGTCTAACCATGTCTTTCGCTCTGGCAGGCGACAAACCGTACCGCTGTAACATCTGCGGTGCTCAGTTCAACCGACCGGCCAACTTGAAGACTCACTCTCGCATTCACTCTGGAGAGAAGCCGTACCGCTGTGACACCTGTGGGGCGCGTTTTGTTCAGGTGAGGACCAACCCAGGACTGGTTCTACTGTTAGCATACAAGGTTACCTCTCAGTCCTGGTTGCGTGTAGTTTAGCTTTTCTTAGGCATAAAGTGGGGACAAAAGATACACACGCCTGAATCCAAATTGTACCGTGCATTTTGAAAGAAAATATTCAGCTCCAGCTAATAAGTCATTAATCATTTCCATAAGAATGAAGACAGCAGTTTGGTAGGGCAGCAAACTACTGTGTTGCCCACCAACACAGGGGCTCCTGGCTGTGTTAGTGCCATGTCTCCTTAGGGAATCCCCTCGTTTTTCAGGGGAAAAGATCATTTGAAAGAGCAGCTTACAGGTTTCTTCAAAACCAAGCCATTTGCACCATTTTAAATGGATACTTGGAAAGTGGGGGACAAAATGTTGACATTGTGATATTGATACGCTGGTGTGAAATGTGGATTTTTGAAATTCCAGGCAATATAAACTGGTTCCTCAATTTTTGGGGGGAGGGTATCTTTTCTGCTGGTACACAGATATCATGATGTATGGAAGAGGAATCGTCACGTCAGTGAATTGTGACACTGTGGTTATCGTGTATCATGAACATTATCATGTCCCGGGTTTTTCTCGATGAAGAAGTTGCTTATTTACTCACTGCTGCATAAAAGATCATTTGAATCTTTCATCTATATTGTTCCCTCCCTGTGTTTGTTGTGGAACTTTTCAAATAATGTGAACGCTTTGTCTACAGGTGGCTCACCTCAGGGCCCACGTCCTGATCCATACAGGGGAGAAACCTTACCCCTGTCACACCTGCGGCACACGGTTCCGCCATTTGCAAACCCTAAAGAGCCACCTGCGCATTCACACTGGAGAAAAGCCTTACACTGTGAGTCACACACACACACACACACACACACACACACGCCAGCTCAACCACTAGCACTCAAAACATGTTTATATAAAGCTCTAGTCATCGCCTGGTCATGTTCCTGCTGTCTGATGTGTTGAACACTTTTTTTTCCCCAGTGTGAAAAGTGTGACCTTCACTTCCGCCACAAGAGCCAGCTGCGTCTTCACCTGCGGCAGAAACACGGGGCTGTCACCAACACCAAGATCCGCTACAAGGTCCTGACGGAGCCCTACCAGCCTCTTCTGCAGGCCTGCTGAAGAGAAAAACGACTCCATCCTCAGCTGGTCATTAGTCACGACAAGCACATTCCTCCAAATAAATCTGTCAGAGGGTGCGAAATCTGGCGCAGCAGCCGGGCAAACCAACTTCCTTGTGACATGGGAATGACCTCTCCAAATTTTAATTGTAGCAAAATTCGAAGTGTTCATTTAGCATTTAAAACGTGACAGTTGCTTTTGAAGAAAGAAAATCTGCGTTGAATGAATTTGAACGGATTCTTGGGTGGATTTACTTTGATGGAGAAAATGCAATGGAATGTGTTTTTGAAGGTTTGTGAAGGGTCAGACAGAAGGGAGGGGATTAAAAATACGTGAGGATGTGTTTGAGTATGTGAGAGGTTTAAGAGGGAAAAAGGCAAGTTTCAGAAAGTTTGTTGACGGTCAACTGCTTTGATGCCTGTAAAGTCTGATGCATGTGCACTTATTCATTCTTAAGATACTTTTCTTTTGAAGTATTAGTGTGTTGTTTTTTTTTTCTTGTCAAATGTGTATTTAACTCAATTTATTTTAGCCTTGAGGCCTGGGGCCTGCATGTTCTTTAAAAAAAATAAACTAAAAATGCAGCGATATCTGCTTTATCAGTCCAAGCAGGCAAAGGACTTAGTTGACACATACTGGATTTAAATATAGAACATATAAAAGCAATTGGATGATAAATGATAATAATAATAATGATGTATGTGAGCGAGTTTGCTGGACAAAGATGGTTTTGTACAATTTAAATGAAATAATTTTGGAGGATTTGTGTTCAGTGTCTGATTTATTCGAGGTGTTTATCATCTAGGAGGGGTCAAATATGTTAACACCCCCCCCCCCCCACACACACACACACACTCCCATTAACACAGTCTTTCTACGCATGTATCACATCTTTTCTAAAGTCATATCTGTCCCAGCACACTTTATGTTTTGTTTTTCTTGTCTCTGCTGTGGAAACAATGACGCGTAGGGCACCTGTTTCCTCCAGAGCCCTAATACATGGCACCCCCCCCACACACACTTAAACACACGCACACACACACACACACACACACATCACCAGGTGACAACACGTGTGTGAGCTCATTGGTGTTTCCTGAGGGTGGCAAGGAGACTCCTGTTGAACTCTCCCACCCTCTGTCATCCTCGTTTCCTGCTCCCTGATGAGTTGTGGCTCGCTGGGCTCATTGTCCGAGCTCCGCAGACAAACATTGGAAGTTTGACGGGACTTTCCAATTGTCACCCCCCCCCACACACACACACACACACACACAAAATTATAAAACCAATGGACCAGCAGAATGGATGAACCTGCTACACCCTGCTGTCATGCATCAGTCTCCAGAAAAGGGATTTTCCCACATGAATTGTAAAAGTGAGTTGTTTTTTTTTAAATAAAAATCTCACTTTTAGAATTATATTTTATTTGGGAGCAGGAAAATGTTATGGATATTTATACAAAGTTTGAATGTTGGAGCTGATTGGCAAATCCAGCAAAAAAAAACTACAATAAAATGCTTTTAACCACCATACATGCCAGAATTAACAGCGTTTATTACCACATTAAACAGCAATAAATACTGTAACTTGCACTGAAACTTCTCCTGGGGGGGGGGGGGGTGTTGTGTGGTCTCCCTCTAGTGTTTGAACTGCGGACCCTCATGAAGCTGCTCACCGCCTTTTGCATTATTTGTAATTTCATACAGAATGAGAACTAAATTTCTTCCTTCTACTCGCACCGGTGATTACTGAAGGAATGTTTGCAGTAGTTTTGAGAATGAGGAAGTCTTTCAATGTGTAGTGTTGTTTTAAGGCAGGCTAAAAAAAAAAAAAAAAAATACAAAGAATGCTAAAAAAGGAAAAAAAAAACAACTAAAAATGATGTTTGTGCGTGTGTGAGGAAATGACACCAACATGAGGTGATGAGGAAGCTGAAGCAGGTGCAGTGATCGTGTTCGGGGAATTCAAAACGTAGCAGCTGATAAAACAAACACTCAAAAATAGATCGAGATGTGGTTTTGCTGTTTTCTTGCTAATATGCTAAAGAAAATGAGCCGAGTGAGATGTTGAAACTAAAAAGCCACACATTACAGGAGGGGAGCCTGCAGACGATGGAAAAGAACCATCCATCCATCTTCTACACCGTTTAAGGGTCATGGGGGTGGAGCCTATCCCGGCTGACATTGGGCGAGAGGCTGGGTTCACCCTGGACGGGTCACCAGTACATCAGGAGCATTTAGGGGTTCAGTACCTTGCTCAAGGGTACATTGACATGGTCAGCGGGGGAACTGAGGATCGAACCAGCAACCCTTCGGTTGCTAGACGACCAGTGTACCTCTGAGCCATGCCAGCCTATGGAAAGGAACAGGCTAAACTCAACTGGCCCACGCGCACGCACACACACACACACACACACACACACACATTACCAAGACAATCATGAAGATTAGTGGAAAACTCACAATAGAAGACAGAAAATTAGAAATAAATGACTAGAAAGGTCATGAAAAAATTATTTTGAAAAATTCCCACCCAGAATTATTCTTTAACATGGCACATTTTCTTATAAATAATAATATCACAATAACATTGCTAATCTAAATTTTAACCCACCGTAGCTCGCTGTTTCTTATCCCCTTGATTATCTCTCCCTACCTATGACCCCAATGACCTCGTAGATGATATAAATACAAGAAAACGGTGGGAAACGGCAACATGGCCGCTGTGTCAAGCGGGAGTTTCTTGCGGTGGGCGTGTCCTCAAGGTAACAACGACAGGTGACTCCGGAAGCCACGACCACTTCTTTTAACGACTGTTGTCAAAGGCGTTATACTCCTTTGCTGACTTGTTTTCTGCCGACGTGATAAATAATAATAATAATAAAAAGATTGAATTCCTGATGAAGTTATGTCACGTTGGCTGGTTATTTCTGGATGTCGCGTCGTTAGAAGTGCGCAGGCGCGGACCGTCTCTGTGGCGACGGTTGAACTTTTCGCCTGCGGCTCTCGGCGGCACTCCCGCGGTCAGCTGGTGGTTGTTTTGTGAGGTGACGTTCGAACACATGCTGCCCCGGAGGGAGCTGGACGGACGCGGTCGCCGGGTGAGCGCGATCATACGGGATATCTGTGTCGAGCAGCGTCCGGCTGGTCCTGAGTAACGTTACCAGGAGGCTTTGTAACGGTTAATAATTAATAATTACGTCGCCGATTTCCGTTGAAGCTTCCACAATTATCGCACATAATTGTGAGTTCAAACCAAAAACCCATGGCGACACGTCACGCGTGTTGTATTGTCGCTGTTAATTGAATTTTCTCTTTTGTTTTCGCTTTCATTGCAGCTGGTAAGGACAACCAGGGCGCATGCGCAGCGGAACAATAATTCCCACATGGAGAGTTTCCAGTGTTTGCTGCGGTCCGCAGACCTGTCCCCGACCCTGAGACCATGAGAGGAGCCCAGCAGGAGCAGCAGGTGCTCACACACACACCCTGGCGTTTGCGGTAAGACTACAACCTCTACACACCCCTCGAGTCTAGCCTCCCAACATGAGGTTGAATGGTTTTTCCTGGCGTGTTTTAATAAGTCTTGTTTTTGACCTGTGAACCGAGCAGTGACCTGAACATCTCCCGCAAACAAAAGAAGGAATTCAAGTTAGGAGCGAGGATGTGACGTAGAACAGTTGTTAAGTTGGTTTTAATCCGCTGAGCTGGGTGCTTTCTCCCTGTAGGAACTGTAGGAATGACCTTTGACCTCCATGTACCGCCTGACCTTTCCCCCAGCTGCATAGCAAGGCGAGAGGGGTAGCAGACAAATGTTGCTTGCTAGTGTTGTGGGTCAGATTCTGGACCGTCAGGATCAAATGTTTTTGGGATGCCGAACCAGGTGATGCGCCAGTTTGGACATCAGGATGGATGCCGACCTTCCTGCTGTCACCGAGATTTGCTCATGTCAACATGAACGTGACCAAAACAAGTAACTATGAAATTCATGTTATGTGCATATTGGAAAAAACACATGTAAAACTAGTGAATTAAAACAAACAAACACATTTTGATCATCTTTTGAAAAAACGAATGACTGAAAGTCGGCCTAGTTTACTTACCGGTCACATCAGTTTCAAAATGGCCGATATCAGCTGATAGCGTTACATCAGGTTTCCTGAGTCCAACCTGAAACCGCAGCGCTACGTCATTTTTATTTTTTATTTTTTTACTTCTTCAAAAGTGGAAGCTGACGTCACATGATCAAGAGTTGTGGGCGTCGCTGTAGAAACGAAGATCTTCCTCCAGATTTAGACGGAAGAAAACCACAACGTCTGATCTCCCAGCTGTTTCTTCTCCAGCTGTTTGTCACTCAGAACATCCTAAATAAAACACCGCCGACAGTTACAGATGCGGTAATTCACGGCGTGAGTAAATGTTTTCGCTAACCGAAGCAATTAGTTGATGAAAGAGTTGTGGACGATAAATACTTGATCGTTAAAGCCCCCCCCCCCCCCCTCCCCAAAAAAAAAGTTTTATAGGAGAAATGTCATTAATTTAAAAAAAAGGTAGCAGTTCTCCCTATTGGCAGCCCTTTTGTTAACTTGAGAACCTTCTTGTCCTGCTCCGACCTCCTCCTCTCACAGGTAATTTCAGGTTTGCAGCAGAACGGCCGAACCGGTTCCAGTCTTTGCTACGCCTCAGTCGTCTGTCAGCTTCCTGTAATTCCTGGAGCCTGGACGTGAGCAGCGAGGCTTCAGGAAGGGAAGCGGGAACCTTGGCGCTGCAGCTCAGGTTGAGCAAGGGGAGGGAGCTAAACATGCTCTCATGATAGTTGGTGAAGAAGCAGCTGATATCTGTTCCTCCTGCAGCAACTCCTTTTTTTTTGTTTTTGTTTTAGTCTCCGAGGGTGAAATGAGGCGTCATGTGACGAGCTTGTTGCTGTCGGCAACACTGAAAGTGGTTGAAGATTAATTAGAACGCTGTAGCATCGCAGCACAAATGTGTTTTTATGAGTTTCAAATGGGCCGTTAGAGGGAACTTAAGCTGGGGATCTTAACCTTTGAGATGCCCCGCCTACTTTTAACAGGTCATTAAAAAAACAACAACACTCTTTTAAAGATGGGAACCATGTAATTAAATAAATATGATAAAAGTAACCGGGGTTTAAAACAGAATGTTAAACTTGTACATTGTAGTTCGCTTGTTAACACCGATGGTGTTTGAAGACAGATTTTGTAGAACAAATAATTTGAATGTTTCATAAGCTTCATATGGTTTGGATATGTACTTATTTTACACAGATATATATATATATATATATATATATATATTTTTTTTTTTTTTACAAGAAATAATGACTCTGTCAAAAAGTGAACCAGTCATAGGTCCGAGGCCAGTGGTTGAGAAACCCTGAATGGTTCACCACTGGTAGTAAATCATTGGGGACCGTGTAAATTGTCCAACATATATTTGCATGATGGTGTAAATGTGGTCAAGTGTCCTATTTAACACTCGTTGGTTACAGAAAAGGAAACATTAACTACTTGGACCAGAGAAACAACGAAATAACCTAAAATTAGAGGGTTTTCTGCGTAAACAGGCTGATTTTTAAATTGAATTTAAAAGTGTCGTGTTAAAAAAAAGACATGAAAAATGTAGACCTTCGGCTTCCCAGCAGAATTGATCACTGTCACGAATGTAAAAATCCAAAAGTTGTTGACTGCACCCATTTGTTATCTGTCAGTTTTGGATGCACAAATGTTGTTTCACGGCTGAGCTGCAAAGAATCAGGGGTCAAAGGTCAACTCTCACCTGTATCTTGTGCTCAAACAAAGGGCAACTTGTTCAGCAGCCTTGTCCCACTTAAATGGCGGAACTGTGAAATTCATTGGCCAGCGTGGAGTTAATGATTACCTCCCACAGCGTCGAACGACACGAGGCCTCCGTGTCACCGACTCTCCTCCAAACTCTCAATCTGCTGAGTCATATTTTTTTGGTTTTTCATGCTTTGTCGCTGCAGTCATGACTAGCCTCAAAGCCAAAGCCGAGAGAGATGATGTCCAAGGTCCAGACGGAGGCTGGGGCTGGGTTCTGGTGGGGGCCCTGTTTGTCAGCACCAGCCTGGTCTTTGGCCTAATGCGTGGCCTGGGCATCTTCTTTGTGGAGTTTGTCCAGTACTTTGAGGAGAGCGCTCAGGCCATCTCCTGGATCTCGTCCACGGGCCTGGCGGCGCAGCAGTTCTTCAGTGAGTCACTCAAGTATGAGTCTTGTTTATTACAGCTGCAGTGACGAACGCTTCTCCAGTTTTGCCTCATAGAGACGTGTGTGTTTGTCCCGCAGGTCCGCTGGCAGCTGCGCTGTGCAATGCGTACAACACCCGCTTGGTGGTGATGACAGGAGGCTGCCTTGCTGGACTTGGCCTCATACTGGCCTCACAGGCCACCTGCCTAGTCCACCTCTACCTCACTATGGGAATCATTTCAGGTAGAAAACATTTGAGTTGACTGGACCAGACTTTTTTTTGTTGTTGCTCACGTGCTACGCCCTTCCTCCAGGGTTTGGTTGGGGGCTCGTCTTCACACCCATGGTGGCTACAGTCATGGCTAACTTCACTCGGCACCGCACCTTGGCATTAGGCCTAGCGTTCTCCAGCATCGGCATCTCCTCCTTCGCCTTCAACCCACTCTTCCAGCTGTTGGTGGAGCTGTACGCTTGGCGTGGGGCTTTGCTGATTCTAGGGGGTCTTAGCCTTAACATCATAGCCTGCGGGGCTCTTATCCGTCCACAGAAACGATCTAAAATTCCAGCAAAGGTGCGGACAAATCATTTCGTCGCTTTTACGTGTACAGCAGTGGAATCTGTTCTCAGTGTTCTCCTCCTGTTCAGGTGGATTCTGAGTCAAAGTCTTCATGTTCTGCTGCGCTGCGGCGAGTCTCGTCCTACCTGGAGCTGTCTCTTCTCTGTGAGAGGCCTTACCTCACCTACACCATGGCCATCACTCTTCTTAACGTCGGGTACTTCGTACCGTATTTCCACCTGGTGGCCCACAGCCGACAAGCCGGCTTCTCAGAGTACCAAGCTGCCTTCGTCATGTCAGCTGCCGGTGCCACGGACATCTTAGGCCGCATCGTATCTGGCTGGTTCTCCGACCTGCGTCACTTTCGGCTGATCCATTTACTGAGCTTGTGGACGACGCTGGCTGGGCTCTTCATCATGCTTCTACCCGTCAGCTCCTTGTCCGGGTCCTACACCGCCTTGGTGGTGGTCAGCCTGCTCTACGGCTTCTGCTCAGGCGCGTTGACGTCACTGGTCTTCGCCGTGGTGCCGATGGTTACCGGCGTGGAGCGGATGATGGGAGGTCTCGGCCTTCTGCAGATGATCGAGAGCGGTGCAGGACTACTGGGGACCCCTCTGTCAGGTACGAGATTTTTAGAAATCAAAAAGTAAGACCTGGCTTAGTAGTTTTGGTTAAACAGTTGTTTCCTAAAGTGACCTAAATTAGTCAGTAAGTTCTCACACTGGAACCTAAAGTAGTCAAACATTAATCAGAGTGATCTTGGTCCACCTGACTGTGTTTGTTTCTTTCGTATACCCACCCCAACCTGGCACAATGGAGGTTAAAGAATTTATGGTGTTCTTGCATAAAAGAGTAACTAAACCCCAAACAAGTCCCCCCCCCCCCACCATAAATCCAACTTATACACGTATTTAGTCAAGCTACTGAAGTTTTAGAATATTTGAATCAGACCCATTGTGATATAAATCTACATAGCTGCTGCCCTCTACTGGTTGGAGTGTCTAATGTTTTTAATTTTGTAGAGCAGATAAAGTTGTTTTGGAGGAATTTTTCTGTTTCCCTTCTTTCACACATTCAGAACCATGTATGTAACCCAGGACGATCCGGTTTCATGCATTTCTCTTAAGTATGTACAACAGCCATATTCAGCTAGCAATCCCTAACTAGTCCTCTGTCTGTGGGATTCAATTACATAATAATGTTAACGGCATCTAGAAACAACTACATTTAATGTAAGGAGGCGTAAAAGGAAGCACCTCATTCCAAGCTTTGTCAAAGTGGAGGCCCGCTATCTTTGGCTTTGAAAACTGCTAGTTTACAGGCTCGCGTTAGCTTTGCACCTTTAGCTTTTTCATTTATGCTTCCAACATAATAAAAGTGGTCTTCACATGTGAAGAGTACTTTGCTTTTGAAAAATTTGTTCACCTGTGTTTTTTTGACAAGTTATCCAAATGAATCGTAGAAATACCACTAGCTTTTGTTTGAGGGAAGCCGCGGCTATGCTAGCTTCCTGGTTGGCCTACACACACACGCACATCTTCCCTCTCCTGACTTGAATTTTTTTTTTCTACAGATGTAACATCTAGTGTGTTCTGTTTGTTAAGGGCTTCTGAAGGACGTCACAGGCAGCTACTTAGCCTCCTTCATGGTAGCGGGGTCTTTCGTCATTCTCGGCACCTTGACCATGGCCACTTTGCCTCACTACTTCTCCCGCACCGATCCACCGTCCCCTCCAAGATGCTCCATCCAGAACAAAAGCGAAGGCCTTCAGCCCGAGTCGGAACGGATGAATAATTTACCCTCCGACGAGAACCATAAAGGAGCGGAATGATCATTATGCACAAAGAAGTGACAACCAAAGCTTCCTGAAAGTTGAAGGTTTGGACCTTCTGCTTCAAGGAGACTTCTCTTCTTCACAGCTAACCCTAGCACTGGTCTTCTCTCAGGGCTAGAGTACCCTCTCAAGTGCCTTTTCTGATG
Source organism: Aulostomus chinensis (assembly GCF_037954235.1). Taxonomy (NCBI): domain Eukaryota; kingdom Metazoa; phylum Chordata; class Actinopteri; order Syngnathiformes; family Aulostomidae; genus Aulostomus; species Aulostomus chinensis. Next base: position 6,986,942 of record NC_141343.1, on the reverse strand, counting down.
CTGCCATAGTTTTATTTTCATAAGCTATTTTGTAAACCATAAACCAAGACTGTGTATGTGTAGATAATGGCAAACAAACACAACCAATGAGCTGCTGGTTCCTAGCTAACTGATGTCAGTGTGAAATATATAACGTTAGCTTACTGATAGCGACTGAGCAGGAGAGTTTCAGTAACGGAGCTGGAGTGAAGAATCTTCCTGACAACCCACTGCCTGATTTAAAGCTACAACACTACGAGTCTTAAAACTTCCACTCAGGTTTTAAATATATTTTGTACTTGATCCAAAAACAAACAAACAAACAACAACAACAAATGTGCAATGTTTTTGTGTGTTATAACCTCCACGAAGGAGGTTTTCTTCGTTTCTCCATTAGTTGTTCCCACTAGTTATTTTAATATTTCTATCTTGTGACCACCAGGCTTAACGCTATAAAGAAGCTCCATGCCCACAATTGCTTTCCTTCAGTAGATATTTTGATGCCACAATGTAATTTGTTCCCTCAACTTAATTAATTTGTTGCCATAAAATCTTAGTTGTTCCCGCAAGTAAGTCCTATGTTTTTTGAACAGGGTTTATCTGGTAGCGTCAGAAAAGCCAACAGTATTTTTTTTCATCCTTGTATATTTTGAGGCCCTAATAAATAAATAAATAAATAAATAAGTAAGTAAGTAAGTATATAACTTGTTCCCTCAAGTAAATGAATTTATGACCATGAGATATAACCAGTTCCCTCAATTTAATAATTTTATACAGTTTGTTACTATACTAAATAGAAGTGAAAGAACAATTTGTATCTTGTGACTAATTTCTAGAGAATAAATTACGTCTAGTGGCTTCAAAAAATGTTATATTTTACAGCCTTGCATACCTTGTATCTTGCAGCCTCAAAACAAATAAGTTGAGGGAACAACATGTACATCACGGCCACTCTGGGCTCTCTAGGGCCACTCTTGTTTAGTCATGGGTTGACATGAGAAGCTTCATCATGCTGGTAGGAAGACTAAATGCTGCCCTCTGCAGGCAGACAGACATAAACGTGCTCCCAAATCTCCAAATTTACATGTGGGCGTTTGAAGACTCTGTTATTTTTATGCTGTATTTTATTGAATCATTACAGAAAGTACCTGATGTTCTTTATTTTGGACATCAGAAATAAACACCTTACGTTTAAAACTGTTTACAATTTTCTGGAGGGCATGAAATGTAACAGCAACTCTTAACGCTTACATACGTCAATAGGAAAAAGGTGGAGGAACACAAAAACCCAGAACCCGACTTCACGTTGTTACCTTCTGCCCGACACCTCAGGCTACTCTCATAAAGCTGCTCCAGTGTTTCCGCACCATTGTTCTGCTCTGACGTGTTGGTACAAAGAATTCACTGTTCGCTTCGTTTATCCCCTCTGAAGTCAACAACCCAGCTGAGCTCTGACCCAACACGTGGCAGGTAGCCAGGGTAGCCATGTGTCATGTTTTCTACATAACGTCAAGTTTTAAAGGGCCAAAGTTGCAGCTGGTTACATTTTGGGGTCTGCGCTGCGGCGTTTCAGCTTCTCTGGGTTGTTTGAAGCCATGTGGGAGAAATCTCTGAAGATGTCGTGGTACGTTTCATCACCTACAGCAGACCAGAGAAGAGATTTCAGAGGGCACATTCCATTCTGGTGGGCGGATTTTTGGGCCTAAAGCGACAAGCGTGCAACCAAAACGCACACACACAAAAAAAAAAAGAGCGTGCGCACATGCGTTTTACCTGCGTTCGCGGCAGGTGGCACACTGCGCAAGCAGTTGAGACCAGCTGGACATCTCAGCGGGACACAGTGACAAAGCACAACAAGAAGTCAAATCCTGACCAGCAGTAGACATTTATTATCAAGCAAACAAACAAGACAACAACAACAACAAAAGCGTTCCTCCGTTCCTTTACGTGCTGTGAACGGAACACAACCTTGCACGAGTATCACGAGGCCGACCCGGAGGTCGACCGTGACACGAAGCAGCTGGCGCAGAAGGACAGAACGCAAACAAAAACCTGCAGTTGAATTTAAGCTGGAGGTCTGCGGCCAAAAATTCAGATAAATTCAAACGGAACAGTCGAAAACCATATCACTATTCACAGAATAGGAAGAGAAAACTGCAAATACTGGGTTTAGCCTTACACATACACTTAAATACAAAATGATCTGTACATACTGTTCATAATCCCAAATATACAACATATCACATACGGATCTGCAGGTCTACCACATTTACAATTATATAAACCTTGCGCAACATCAACACCCACCAGTCTCTGTCGGAAAGGTTTGGCTTCTTTTTAGGTTTCGTGAGATTTTTTTGTTTTTTTTTGTTTTTAAAGTGCAGGTTAAGTGTGTGTTTCAAAAGTGCAACGTGGACCCCTGAAGAAGGAAGGATGTTTCTCACAGCATTTGTTAACAGTTCCATTTGTTACGCAAGGCATTTTTCATGTGTGCAGCGATCAATAACTGTCCTTGAGAACTCTGTTCTCCTCAAGTACCCTGTGTTCTACTTAACTCACTTCTCGTTTACTGGAACAAGGTTTTACTAGGTTTCCTTTTTTCATTGTAAAGTGATACTTCACCCAAAATGTGTAGGTTTTTGGGTTTGTTTGGGGGGTTTTTTTGTTTGGGTTTTTTTTTTTGGCCTCAGGGAAAAAAAAAAAAGGTGTCTTCAGCATGTGAAGAGCTAGCCAGGTAGGTTTAGCTTGAAGCTATAATTAGCTTATTTAGCGTTAGGTGACTGTTCACAACAGCTACAGCAACAAAACAGCAAAACTGACAAAGTTATCAGTTTTTATTTTGAGGCATTATTACTGTTTTTTTGGGGGGGGGGGGGCTGTAGCAGTTGTTAGCCGTCACTAGCTTCAAGCTAAGTTTACATTGTTTGCCCTTTCTGCACTCTGGATTCACAAAGAAGTTATACTTGAGGGAGAAAAACATCTTTGTGGAAAATAAGACCCCTTTTTGTGAGTACGTGAAAGGCAAAATACACAAATATGACTTCAATATTATACATGTTTACTGGAATCCAAAAGACTTTTTGCTGGGTAAATCAAAATGTCCCTCCCCTGTGCTTGCAAATGAAAACTTTCTATTCCCACTTATCGTTTTGCGCTCCCAGAGCCCAGCCGCTTATGTGGTTCTTTAAAGCCTGAAGGCTCTTCCTTGTGTGGCCCAGCCCACTTCCTGTCCCGCTTAATAAACCCCCAGATCCCTGCCCCCCGGAGTGACCTGATTGGCCAAATGCCTCGTCCATCTCCCGCATCTCCTTGTTCATCTTGGCGATCCGCAACCTGGAGGACAGTGAGAGAGCCGTTAGAAGAATCTGGTTTTCACACCATCGGGTTTCTACCGTCTCAAACACTTACAGAGTGACAATGTCAGCGTTGGCATTGTCCACAGCGATGGTTATGGGGTCTTTCTGGTTCTTGTCTCTGGCGTTATAGTCCGCCCCACGCTTCAAGAAGAGACACACCAATCTGGAACACACAACTTAGGTGTAGAGCCATACTAGGGACTCCCAGCTGTTGTAAAGATCTGGACTCATCTCTGGTGTGTCAATGTAGACCATGACAGTTACATGTGATCTGCGTTGACTTGTTTCCAAAATGTAACCTGGCCTTTTGTCTGTTTGTTTTTGAGTGGATAGTCGTAGCGCCACCTGGTGGCAACAGGAAATTACACTTTTTAAAAATTTTTATTTCCACTTTGATGAGTTCTTCCAATGGTGCCATCCACATCCACAAATGTGGTCCATGTGGTTGGATCTTTTTAAAACCTTCACACTGAAGGATGCGAAGGCCTGCTCTTGGCTCGTAGTCTGATGTCACTTAGCTTCATAATGCGTCAGGGCACTGCAGCCGATGCAGGCTGCAGGATTTCATCAGGTCTTAAAAATGGAAACCGTTAGGAAGTTATGGTCAATTTGTTAGCGGGGAGGGGGGCGCAAGAGTAGAAATATCCTTCATTGTCATTTTCACTTACGGACTTCCACACATAAGAAAACAAGAAATTTAATTTCCCTAATAAGGCAATCAAATCATGCAAGTGATACGGAAGCACCTCACCAGTCTAGTCGTGTTCCTTCACAGTGCCAGTGGAACAGGTCTGACATGTTAGAACCAACGTTTTCTTGATGTTCTTCCTGTCTGTCCTCTGGATTTCCTGCCTGTACTATCGATGTGTGTGTGTGTGTGTGTGTGTGTGTGTGTGTGTGTGTGTGTGTGTGTGTGTGCGTACCCAGTGTGACCCAGGATAGTGGCGTGATGCAGGGGTCCTCTCCCGTTATTGTCAACCTGGTTGACATTGGCGCCGTTCTGCAGCAGGAACTCACAGGCTGCCAGGGCGTTCTGATCAGGAAGCACCAGAAACACACGTACATATTGACCACATGGCGTCACCCGATGTTTTCTTTCGGTTCTTTGGTTTAGCTTATGTGCCACTGGAAATTTTTGGAAAAATCCAAAACTCAATGAAAATCAGTTCTGACATGATGGACTAAAGAGGAGGGATAGCGCGGCGGTTCTCCTCACCGCTGAGACAGCCTGGATCAGCGGCGTGCTGGACTCTTCGGACACGTTGACCCAGTTGACGTCAGCTCCGTGGGCCAAAGCATCAGCCATGACAGGGAAGTTCTGCAAGGCTGCAGAACGGTACAGCAGCGCCCCGGGATGAAGGCCGCTCAGATCCTCGTCGTCCTCGTTCATATCTGAGGTTTTCAGAGGGTAAACTTGTGTTCTAGAGCTGGTTTGCAGATCTTGGCTTTGCGTTTGAGTGCGTTTTAAATCACCTTTATGAACGTCGGTGTTCTTTTGGGGAGGGTCGGAGGGGCTCAGTCCTGAGGAGGGAGAGAGTGAGACATTTACTGGTTTGTCCTGGCAACATCTCCCACCAGTGCTACCTGCTGCTTTCAGGTACAAGCTAGCTCAGGGGAATTTTCAGTTCAGACACTGTCGGGTGGAAAAAGAAAGAAGAGAATCTTCATGGAAGAAGCTACTAAGAGAAAGACGAGACCTGTACCTAGCTAGTCCCTGTTTGGTGTAATGCTAACTGTTAGCAACTTCATTTTAGCACGCATAGATTTGCTTTGGGTCCAGACTGATTGTTGCAGTAATGAGATTAGCTAGAATCAGGAAGTACGTCACAGGAGAACCTCGTGGTAAAACATTAGCCAGGATAGATCGTTTGTTTGTAAACTGCCATTGTGAATTAATCAAGTTGTGTTATCTGACTTGGCTCAGCTGGCTTTCAGTTTAAATGACCTGATTAACTCTCAAAGTAGCCAGCAGTTCTTTGTCTACATTTGTGACTTTCTGTCACTGTGTTGTTGTTTATATCTGATGTGGATTTAAAAATGTGCGTTGAGATGAATGTTTGTTTCTGTCCCAGCCAAAATCTGTTACTTCCCTTTTTCAATCCTGTCAGGAGCGTGGTACTCTGCTAATTCCCATTTTCACAGATTCGAATGTTCTGTAGTTTACAGCTTCTTCCAGCAGAGGTTGCTGCTGCTCAGCAAAACCACATACCTCTCCTGTGACTGCTCATGCAACAGTCCTGGTTCAGGGTCAGGGGCTTACCCATGGCTCGAGGCAGAGTGGCTCGATTGGGTTTGGGTTTCAGCGGCGGTCTTTGTGCGGTTCGGTCCTGTGTGGCCGCGCGGTTCCTCCTGGCGCTGGATCGTCTCAGCAGGGGGTTCCTACCGGTCTCAGGCAACTTGTGGATAAACTTCTTCTCCACGTACTTTGACCTGATCCAAGACTCCTTGTCTCCTCTAGGTGATAGAAATGTCAACCAATACGAGAGAGGGCGCCATTTTGTGAGTCATGGCGGCGTGGTGGTACACGTTTAGCTTCATTTGCTACAGCAATGAGATAAGAATGTGTGACAGTCTCTAAAATCAACTCAAAGAAGCTTCTTTAGCATTCACAGCGCACGCGAGCTTCCTACAGCTTTAAACATGCATTCAATTCCATGCTTGCAAAAAAGCACAAAGAGGATTTATCGCAGCAACGTAAAGTCAGACAGGACAAGACGGTGAGCTCGTGTTGCAGAAAGCACGGGGGTTATTTTCAGACACGCCACAGGAACCATCTGTGTAATGCATACCTGTGGCACTTCTTGTCAGCTGCCACTCAACTGAGAGAAGAGGAAGTAGAGAAGTGTGTGTGTGTGTGTTAAGGGGGGGTGATCGCTTGTCAAGCACACAAATCTTTGCTCAGGTTACAGTTTTAGAACTTGTCAGCTGATATTCACTCGTACGTTTTCACAAGTGAGTCAATCTGCCCACCATTTGCAGGTTCAGTTCCGTTTAAAACAGAGCGGCGGCGGCGGCGGCGGCGGCGGCGGGGAAGTCGACATTCAGCTTCTTCATACAACAGCATGAGGAAGAGACCTTTTAATTCGCAGTTCCAAAAAAAAAAAAAATGATGGAACATTTTCTGCTTGTGTAGTCACCCCCCCCATGATTGAAATAAATACATTAAAGCCAAATGCATCCCGCATCCTGACTTCTACACAACAGTCATTTTTCTGTTGAAAAGTATCGCAAACCTTCAGAAAAATGGATGTTTTTGTGAATTTTACCCCAAATTTGAGCAAACCCTTGATTTGTTCTTCGCCATCGTGCACATGAACCGCATTAGCACAGTCATGCAAATGTGAGAAGTTGGTCTCTCTGACTCTCGTCCTCCTGTCTGACGACATTATGATTTCCTCATGGATTCAGTCAGTATAAATACTTGCGTGGAAGCCAGTAGGTTAAACGTTAGCTCAAGAATGATCAAAAATGTTCGCCCCTTTTTTGCATATCATTTATCTTTTGGGACAGAGGCCCTTCGTCTCCTACTCAAACATTACATGGCTTCAAGTCTAAATCAATCCAATATCCATTCTAGCAGGAGCAAGGTGTTTGTTTTTCTGTTTTTTACTCCAAAACGGGAGTTAAATCCACAAAAATCTTCCATTAAAAAAAGAGCGAGAATGAGCCGTAAAACTTTTTTTGTTGTTGTTGCTTGCATGGTCTTTTTTTTTTGTTTTTTTTGTTCAATCTTTCATTATTGTTCTTTTAATGAAATGCTTCAAAATTTATATCCTAATATGTTGGAGCGTTTGTGTGGGAGTGGGTGTGTCTGGTGGGGGATCGGTGAGAGTAGAACCAGGTGTTGAGTACAGATGAGTGACGCTCTGCTGTCTGTGAGAAGCCGAGCTGTTTCAGTGACGGGGTGAAGCTACATCTTGTTATTGTGTGCGAGCAGGGTGTTTTTCTCCGTCTGGCAAAATGAGTCGTTTCTTAGCAAGCTGAGCGATGACATCACCGGGGTTATTTTTGGCCAAGAACAGAAGACGACATACAGCTGTTGTCACTGGCCGACTCCGGCGAAAACTTAAATCTTTGATTGTGTTTGTACCTGGGACTGGAGGGGTGGGGCTTCTTGATGGTGATCTCATCAATCCGAGCCTCGTAGATCCTGTTGATTATTGTGTTGCCTAACTCGCGCATCAACTGCAGCAAGAAAAGAGATTCAAAAGCATTAAAACACAGATTTATCACCTTGGCTAATGATGAATTTAAAGGGTTAAAGTACCTTGACCAGCTCGGGCTCCCAGGAATCAAGAGTGAGCGAACGCACTTTAGAGAAATGGACCCCCAGACTCCTGTTAGAGAGGGAAACTATTGAAGCTCAGCCTCAAAACGTGTGTGTGTGTGTGTGTGTGTGTGTGTGTGTGTGTGTGTGTGTGTATACCTGTGTATCCCAGAGCAGATGATGCAGAGTGTGATGCCCAGGTTGATAGAGGCCCAGTCTGGACCTGGTTCTCCACAGTCGCAGCACTGCCGGTTCCCTGGGATGGCCTGAACTTCGTCCAGAGCCTTGACTCCCTCTTTCTCCTGATCCACGACTCCTCCCGCTAAAGTGCTCGCTGACACGGAGCTGCATCGTGGCCTCTAATGACACAAAAGCGGAAACGTAGAAACAACCACTTCTGTATCTCATCTGTTTCGACTTTTCGAGAACGGGGGCAGGCGCGCGTTCTCACCGGGCTGTGTACGTCTTCTCTGCACTCCTGGAAAGCCGAGGCGATGCTGTTCTGGACGGCGCTGATCCACGCTTGCTGCTGTCTTTCTGAGTCGGCCTGCAGCAAACAGCACCTACACAAACCAAGAAAACACACAGGTACGATCACACTCGGGTTCTTCAGAGCCCAGCTCGTCTAGTCAGTGCTCTCCACAACACCTCTCAGACACGTAGGCACGACCTCCTGAATGCGTTCACACTCACTTTGACGGTGACACCACTTCAAAGCAGAATCGTCTCTCATTTTCAGTGCTGGGCTTGACGGTGCAGAGACGCAAGTCCTCCACCACAACGGTGGGCTGGTCCTGATGGTGATGCAGATCAGAAACACCGACACACGTGTCAGCACATTTGAGTTTCCACATATGTATACATTTGGCTACTCTAGTCCGATATGCGATTCCCTTTACGGAATTTCTTCGGCTTCGACACAAACGTCCACTGGGATGCACGGATGAACGTCATATTTTGGTGGTTAACAGGTCACCGTCACCTTAACTCGACACTTAAATCTCTGGAACGCTTTGAGTGAATTTCTTCCAAATTTGGCGCAGGCGTCCACCGGGACAAAGGATTAACTGAAAATATCTTGGTGGTCAAAGGTCACTGTGACCTCATGATTAGGATATCTCTCGAACCTTTAGAGGGAATTTCGGGCGCAAACATCAACTGCGGCTTGAGAATGACCCGAAAAGATTCTGGCGGTCAAGGTCGAAGTCACTGTGACAGGCACACAACTGCACGACAATATTTCTCATTCGAAAAGCGAATGCATTTTTAAGAACGATTGTTTATAATGTACCTTGAATTTCTTCTGATACACCAGCTGATTTTTCTGAACTGAAAACCAGCGCCTGAGGTGGAGAAAGAAGAAATTTACCAACTACATTCAATATTCTGGAATGTTCTTGGTCAGACGGAGACAAACGGCACCTGCTCCAGGTCTTAAAGGCGTTGCTGGCTCTCTTGTACAGGTAGCCTTCCATGGCGATTCCATTAGCAGCGTCAGTGTTGCCATCAATGATTGAGTCATCGTACGAAATATCCTGCGGATCGTCCAGAAACGCAGATGTGAAAGATTAAGCGGAAATTGATCTTGAAGAGGTCTGATTTTTGTAACTTTTTGGAAGGATCAGCGTTTTGACAGTGTCCACCTTCTTCTTGATGGCAGCATGTCTTTGCTCCATGTCCCTCTTCTCCCTGGCAGAGTTCAGGACGAACTGAGTGTGCTGTTAAAAAAAAGAAAAACGCACGTAAACACTGACTCCTTTGTCTTCTGGGTGAACAGCGGAAATTAACAGCTGAAATGCTCCATGTACAATCAAGTCATTTATTAAATGATTTGTGGTTTTAGCTCTGCCAAACTGATGATTTAAGCATTGATTTGTCACATCAGGACCCTCCTGCAGGCGAAATACCAACACTGGAGCTTAATGGAAGTTCGATGAAATGTATTAGGTGACAATCGGACCAAAGACTGAACCCAGACGTGGAACAGCAACATTTAAGAGTTGTTTTCAAATTCTCAGGAAGAAGTTTGCACGAACCAAACATTTCTCTCTTCCTGTTCTTTTAATTCTGGTTTATTCTAGCGCTGCAATAGACAAATGAACAACTTTCCCCACTTTCCTTTTCCTTTCCTCGAAAGTCTATTAGATTCTTTTAGTGAATGAGAAGAAAAATAAACATGATAAAGGAAGTTTATCCCTCCCGCAGTCTTCTCTTCTCAGGAAACAGGAATTAGGAAGTGCAGAACTTCTTCCCACATCCTGTCCCAAAGGGACAAACAACGCCTTCTTGTTTAAAAAAAAAAAAAGAAGAAAAAGCTTAATGTATTATTCTTCCTCAGTGTCTGTCCCTCTCACCCTTCTCAACATTTCCTGTTGAAACAGACAGAAGTTTGTTATGGTTTGATTTGGCCAGTAAACGCTGACAAATTCATTTCCTGCTTGGAATTCTTTTCATGTAATTCTCTTTTAATACTGCTGATGTGCAGGGTTCTCTCTCTCTCTCTCTCACACGCACACACACACACACACACACACACACACACACACACACACACACACACACACACACACACACACACACACACACAGCCATGTGAAATATTTCCTGTTGTTGCTCATTTGTTCCTGTCACAATACCAGTGTGATGTCATCTTGTGACTCTTCTACCCCGCCCCCGGGACGATGAAGACATTTGTAATTTATTGCACGAAACGTTTTTATACTCAATGTATCAAACATCCATCCTGATTCAACAGGGTGTTTTTATCAATCAAGTTCCTGTACACTTGAGCTGCTTTTGTGTCCAATCAGCATCTACTTACAACCCTTCATCACTGGCTAAATCTGTCAGAATGCTCCAAGAAGATGATTGTCTGATTTTGGAAGCGCCAGAAAATCATCTCGGTGGACCCTTGGGTGCAAACGCTAACATATAATTACCTCTTCGCTAAGTTTCCGTCGGTAGTCCTCCAGTTCCGACAGTGACTGGTGGCCATGTTGGAACAACTGGGCCTGGGCGTCCATCAGTGACAACATCTAAAAGGAAGCCCAAATTTAAAAGAAGTCAACATTTTCTACCAAAATGTCTTACACAAATGCAACAATTCAACATGTGTGCAAAAACAAGAACTTTCAGAAGCAGCTGAAACTCGTACATGGCTCTTCTTTGTGACTCCAGAATGTAGAAAGAACTAGCCACGTATATTTAGCTCAGAGCTCATGATAAATTATGGCTAACAACGGCTACGGCAACAAAACAAAACAAAAAATGCCCAAACGAACTCTTAAGTGCATCATCCGTTTTAATCTACTACTTCTTTATCAAGTTCTAAGCTCTGCCATCCACAAATAATTTGATTTCAGCTAAAAACAAACTACAACCTGTAGCTACTGTAGCTTTGGTTAGCTGTTAGCTTCATGCTAGCGTGGCTGGCTTTTCCTGCATTCTGGAGTCCTGAAGAAGTGATGAAGGAAGGACAAAAAAACCCGATAAAAAACCATCCTTGTGATCTTAACATTGATTCCTTAGAGCTTTAAAGGCAACAACAACAACAACAACACTTTTGGGGTGAAGTATTGCTTTAAGAACTGTAAATAGGCCAGTGTGAACTCACTGCCATCAGAATGTCAGTCTTCCTCTTGGCCTCGATGACATTAATCTGAAACAAAAGGAAGCGGCAGTTAGAGAAGCTGTTTGTGTTTCCAGGACCAAACAACAGCTCAAACCTCTGAGAGCAACGACCACAAGTCTGGAGAGAAGCGCAGAGGAAGCCTGTTATCATTCACAACAGCCAGAGAACAGCTATAATCAGACATGCTGGATGCTAGTTTTCCATCAGAGCTTGGACGGGTTTTCACGGTGTTGTTGAGCTTGATGGAAACTTGGATTGTAACATGTTTCCTCACATATGTTGTTAAAGTGGACACTAGACTATTGTAACAAAACAAAAAAAAAGGATTTTAAATGTACTTTAGCACAAAATGAGATGTGAAAGTACAACACGCATGTATTCACGGTACTTCCTCACCTCCAGGACGTAGTCCAGGGCCCCAGACCTGAAGGCCTTGCGCGCATTTAGCAGGCCGTTGCTCGCCTCCTCCACCTCGTGAGCTTTCCCACGGGGGGCCTGAGCGTTCCTCGCCAGCGCCCCCTCCAGGCATTCGCTGCTACGCTCAAACTCCTTGCGCACGTCTTTGAACCGTCGTACATCTCTGGAGGATAGTAGTACAGGGATGGGGGGGGGGGGGTGTTAGTACTGCTATAGTATATCCTTTTTCATACATAACTGAGATTTGAGAATCCTTGTCGGCCATACCTTCATGATCAGTAATTCTGACTCATTTTTTACTTTTGGCGTGGAGATTTTTGTTTGTTTGTTTGTTTTCGGTCTTTCAAGGTTTGTTACACACACACAAAAAAAAAAAACAAATATCCAGCTGAATTTCCCAAAAATTGTTAAGGGGCAGATTGTTGGTCAAGGAAGAAGCCATTTAATTCTGAAGCAGATCTGTCAAAGACGATGGAAAATCAGCATTTTTTATAATGGAGTTTGGCCTGCAAAGACAACCGCATACTTTTTGGTTTAGCAATTTGTTGGTCAATGCGTACACGTTTTGTTTTGTTTTTTCTGAGAATAAGTTGTTTTATGTATTGTCAGTAGCAGGATTTAGTTTCTTAAGAAAGTTTTGGTCAGTTTGAGGGTACATGCAGTTGGTATGTACTACTTTGCATAAATTTAACACAGCCTCAGCTTTTTTCCTTTCTGTTTGTTATTAAGCGGCAGTCTCGTCTCTCTTGACTCATCAACCACATCATTCCCACTAATAACAGCGGATTGCGAGACACAGTATGAGGATGATGAGGAGGAGGAGGGGGAGGAGGAGGAGAATTTGTCAATGCTAATGGTTTTCAGACGTCATTTCCTCCTGAAACTGATTAAATGGTAAAAGTGGGCCACTCACTCTTTCACAAAGTTCTGTAGCTTTGTCTTGACAGACTTCTGTGTAAACTCAATCACCTCCTGAAAAAGAAGACAGTAATGACATATGTTTGTGTGTGTGTGTGTGTGTTTTCGGGGGGGGGGGACGCATGACCACATACTGCCGCTGATATAAAATACATGACTCACCACTTGGGCCTCCAAAATAAGAGACAGTTTTTGGGAAAATTTGTCCAAACACTCCTGCAGAAGAGACGTCTTCGATTAGATCAGCGCTCTAAAATCCTTCCGTGGACATGGATTGACTTGACACAGGCTGAGTGGTACTTTTACAGTGTAGCAGTACATCTGAGTGTATAAATATCTCCTTGGTGAGAGGTATCTCGGTCTCGCTCGTCTCACCTCCATCATGCTGTCGCCGGCGCAGTGATGTCCCAGATCTTTGAGGCCGCTGACGAAGCTCCTGCTGGTCTGGCAGTAGACTCTGCCGGCCTCCAGCGTGGCCTGGCATTGTTTCACAAGCTGGAAAACACACAAACACGAGTGTGTTTGAGCTTTTGTGTTTTGGTGTCTTAATCTTACCTGCTAAGGTGCGTTAGCAGAAGCTCAGAGTGACTAAAGCTCACTAGAATTCGTAAGACGGCGATGAGTCATACTATCACTGAAGCTAATTTAAGCATTCATGAGTATCCTGTCGAGAGGCCTTTTCACAGGTGTTACGAGCAACGTAGAATACTGTGATACTGAGCCAGCACGCACAATACTGCAATAAAGAGTGTAGTTAGTAGTAACCCACTCTGTCTGCGTGTGTTTCCATGTCTGTAGTGGCACTTTCTTGCTACAGAAGCCGACCGATGCATCAGAGTGACCGATACTGGCTCGGCTGATACGCTGCCATGGAGATCAGTCTAAGTTTATTTCTTTAACTGTGAAATATCCTACTGTCAAGAAGTTTTGGGCTGATTGCAAAAAGAATATGAACTTGATTTGTTTTTGTTTTTAGTTTTTTTAACCCCCTAATGTTCATACCCATTTCTAGTATTGGTCGAGCTCCGATAATCAGAATATGTGGGGGGCAATTCTGTTGCTGTTCTATATACACATATATACATGTATGTATATATATATATATATATATATATATATATATATATATATATATATATATATATATATATATATATATATATATACATATATATATATATATATACATATATATATATATACATATATATATACCCATATATATATATATACACATATATATATGTATATATATACATACATGTATATATATGTATATATATATACATACATGTATATATATGTATATATATACATACATGTATATATATGTATATATATACATACATGTATATATATACATGTATATATACATAATGTATATATATGTATGTATATATACATACATGTATATATATACATGTATATATATATACATACATGTATATATATGTGTGTGTATATATATGTATATATGTGTGTGTATATATATGTATATATGTGTGTGTATATATATGTATATATGTGTGTATATATGTGTGTATATATGTATATATGTGTGTATATATATGTATATATGTATATATATGTATATATATATACGTATATATACATATATATGTATATATACGTATATATGTGTATATATACGTATATGTGTATATATACGTATATATGTATATATACGTATATGTGTATATATACGTATATATGTATATATACGTATATATGTGTATATATACGTATATATGTATATATATGTATATATACACGTATATATATGTATCTATATGTATATATGTATATATATGTGTATATATGTATATATGTATATATATGTGTATATATGTATATATATATATGTATATATATATATACACAAACACACACACACATATATTCAGTTTGCTGAAATGAAGTAACAATACGCAGAAATAGCAAGTTCATTACCTCATTGTTTCAAGATGGCCAAGCACGGTTTCTTATCTCGCAATGTCAGGAACAACGAGAGCATTCATGAAGGAAAAAAAGTTTTGTCATCTCGAAAACTCATTTAAAAAGTCATTACAAGTGTGGCCTTTCTCATTCTGGAAATTTGAGAGATTCCGGGAGGTGTTTTGCATATTTTCTTTGATTGCAGCTGCAAACATCTTTGCAAACCAGCCAGCGGGAGCGGCACACCTTCAGCTGACACAATGCTCTCACGTGAAGTTGTTTTATTTAATCCGTTGCACACGTTTATCCGTAACACGGTGAAAGCGGTGCAAGAGCAAGACAATGTGATTATCTCATAATAAAAATATGCTACTGCAGGTAAGAGGTTTTACTTTAAGTGAAAGGGTAGAAACTGCTGAGTCATGCGTCGTGTAAAATGGCACGAGGATCTGATTCCTGTTCATCCGTTGCAGAACAGAAATCACCTGATATCAGAAGAATCGATGTGAAACTGCGCAAACACCTGATGAGGAACAACGGCTACACCTGTAGGGGGGTTCTCTGCTGTGGGACAATATGAGGGGGGAAGCAGCACCTGCCGCTTCTTCCTGTCTGCTAAAAATGATCCAAACCACCACCACTGCCGCCTCTTCACATCAGGACAATAGCAATATTGATGTGTGTGTGTGTGTGTGTGTGTGTGTTAGAGGTTAAGTGGAGCACTGACTCGAAGTGTGAGTGGGTGTGTGAGGCTCACCTTGTCTAACCGTGTTTCAAGTTCACTCACATCGGTTTGGACTGCCTCGATTTCAGCCCTAAAAACACACACACACACACACACACACACACACACACACACACACACACACAGACACACACACAGATTATATGCCATGTTAAACTAAATGCTGTCTCTTTATCAGAGGTTATCAAAGTGAGGTCCTGGGACCACCAGGGGTCCTTAAGGGTTTTACAGGGTGTCATCAACAAACAGTTTTATTTCACTTCTACCTTACTACCTGTGACTGGGTGCAAAATACTCAAGAAATGGAATGTAGCATCATTGATCCGACTCTTAAATCCATCATTTTTTAACAATTACAAATATTTTTCCTGACATTTTTGAATAATTACTTCCTGATTTATTCATTTATTTGCTTATTTCCAAAATATTGTCTTGAATCATTTGACCAATTTCCCGCTGATTTTCTGGAGATATCTTGCTAACAAACGGCTATCATACAAATAGAAAAATATTAAAAAAAAACTTCACTAGGCTCATGACAAAATACAATTTTTATGATTTATTATGAATATTTTTTTTCTCCATAATTTTGCAAATATGTAACTTGAAAGTGGGAGTGTGCGGCAGGCTTTTTACCCAATTGTTTCTGCGCTCTCCTCTGACAAACCTGACACACACACCAGTGTCCAGAGATTTTTTTTTAAATTAACACATAAAAACAACCATGATACTTAACATATTTGTTGATAGTTTCGAGGGTGGGATGAGGGATTCTGGATTTCTTGACCATTTCTTTAGGCTGTGACAGGCATTTTAACCATTTTGAGTCAAATAGATTTTGGTAAACGTGTGAATCGAATGAAAAAAGATCAATTTTAGAGGTCGAAATCTTCTTCTACATTTAATTTCCAGTAGACACGGTGCATCTAAGTCCTGGTGCTCCCTTCTGCTGCTAAACTACAGTTCTCCACTTACAAGATAAATCAACAGAAAGGGTCAAAGAGCAAAGGAATTTCATTGATTTTTTTTTTTAAAGATACATAGTAAATGGGTAAACAAGCAGTACAAAAAACATATAATATGTAAATATATAGTATATAAAAAATGTTTTTTCTGTGATACATTTTCTATAAATCAAACACAAAACCGAAACTCAAAACGTAACACTGTCATTGGCACCTGTACCCTTTGACCCCATACGTGGATTTAGCTCATAATGGAGGACTGGGAATGACCTGCAGAGGGCAGCAGTACAACTTGGTATACTGGAAGTTTACTGGAAAGAAGAAGAAGAGGAAATTGTCTACATCTAAAATCTATCTTTTTGTCTCTTCGCATATTTACTGAAATAAAAAATAAGTTAAAACGTTTCAATTTTGATAACATTTAATAGGGTACCAGGTAGTTTAAGTTTGCTGTCGTGAGCATTTTCCATGTTTGCATATTTTTAACGTCAGTTATTTTGAGCGCCTCTCAAGCGAACCAGTAGTAGCTATAAACGTTGCGATGAACGCACCGACCAGTTTCTGGATAATATTTTTTCCATAAATCTGCATCTGTACCTACATGAAACGTAACACTTCACATGCATGACTGTGTATTTGCTTCTTTTAAGAATAGAAACCTCACATGCTAACTCCGCTAATCTGATGATGAGTAATGAGCATGTTGAGTTTACACATTCTCTGTTGTGTTGCAGTGTCTCATACTTGGTATTTCACTCATCTTCAGCTCCCCGCGTGTGTTTTTGATCACTACACGTCGTTATTTCCCCTCTGAGACTTTTTTTTCTTTTATAGACTTTAATTGTTATATATATATATATATATATATATATATATATATATATATATATATATATATATATATTATGACACTGGAGTTTTGTTTCTGAGTTAAGAGAGAGCAGGGTTGTCTGTTTTTGGCCTGACATTCCGCATCTAGTTCTGCCTAACAGCAGCAGCAGCTCAACCGTGTGGTTTCCGCTGCCTTCCACCGAAAAAAGTCGGGGGGGGGGAGAAAAGAAAGAGACAGTAACTGTTTGTCTCTCTGTGTTTGTTAGTGCAGGAATCAAACACTGAGGTCATGTCCAGCTGAAATACAACCAAATAACCAAGGAGCGCAGAGCGGGGACGTGATTAAAAGAAGCACAAAAGGAGGCCCCTGGAGAGGAGATGGGGGGGGGGGGCTTCATTAAACAGACTTTTCACCCCTCATTCAGCGTCGCAGGACAGTTTGTAGGTGAACCAGAAAGCGCTAAAAACCTGAGGTTTCCGTGATGATTCTACACACTTCCTGTCTCTCCTGTTGATCACATCTCAACTCACTTCCTGTTCACCCGTTATTACCTAGCAACAGCACAGTTTAGCTGTCCCGCTTGAGTTCTTTTTTTTAAAACATTCTATCCCCCCCCCCAGCGTATCACCACTAAGTGCACCCAGGGGTCATCAGGGCTCAGAGCTCGGCGCTAAAGCATTTCAAAATTCACGCTGCGGCCGCCTTCGCCACAACAGGGAGTCAGGGTAGGAATATGCCAGATCAGCTGGAAGACAAGTGACTCAGGAAGGATGCCAGAAGAGACCTCGGCATGGGGGGGCACACACCCAAACTCTCTGTTAAATGTCTTGCAAAACCAACTTGGCGACACTTCCCTTTTGATGGCACCGGATGATAATTGCGTGTTGAAAGAAAGTTGATTTTAAATGGCGGCGGACACACAAGAGCAGCCACGGAGGGAAGGGATGCCAGTTAAAAAACCTGATTACATCATTACCCAGCAGCATTTTCAAAAAATAAATAAATAAAAGTTGCTGTCAACTAGTCTGACAAAAGCTACAAAAAATTGTTTTTAAAATAATATTAAAAAAAATGACTCTCGAGATGAAAATTCTCTCCTCGCAATTTAATGTCAGACCTCATGTCAGCGTTTGAATGTCTGTCATTCCTACTGGTAAGGATCACCTGACCTCTGGCACATAGACGTTGCTGGTGTTTAGCATTAGCTGCACAAACTGACTGATAAATGGCCCGTCGGGGCCCGATATGTCGGCCATGTGTTGGCAGGGGCCAATATTTCTTGTCGCAAGATGCCAGTGGCTGATGTTTGCAGTGATGTGAAAGGTTTAAACACCTGAAATTAACTTGAGACATTAGCAAAGTGTTAGCAATTTGTTAGCAGTGCATCAGTCGTGTGCTAGCAGTGAGTTAGCAATTTGTTAGTAGTGCGTTAGTAGTGAGTTAGCAGTGTGTTAACAATTTTTAAGCAGAGTGTTAGTAGTGTGTTACCAATGTGTTAGCAATGTGATAGTGCATCAGTCGTGTGTTAGCAGTGAGTTAGCAGTTTGTAAGCAGCGTGTTAGCAATTTGTTAGTAGTGCGTTAGTCATGGGTAAGCAGTGTGTGAACAATTTGATAGCAGTCCATTAGTTGTGAGTTAGCAGTGAGTTAGCAGTGTGTTAACAATGTTACGCTGATTCTGGTCTGCATTCTCCAGCACAAACTGAGCCGTTTCTATGGAGATTCGTGAAACAATAAATTAGTATTTATATTACTGGCTATAAGGATGGTTAATATGCTAACATTGCACACAGCGCAGTGTATTTGCGGCGTGAACGTCATGTTGAAAAACGTGGGACTGGATTTGTC
Organism: Aulostomus chinensis; assembly: GCF_037954235.1. NCBI lineage: Eukaryota > Metazoa > Chordata > Actinopteri > Syngnathiformes > Aulostomidae > Aulostomus > Aulostomus chinensis. The sequence goes on along the minus strand of NC_141343.1, from coordinate 6,968,050 downwards.
TTTTAATCAAAGATTTTTTTTTTGATTTCTTGGGGGGGGGGTAAACATAAACGGTATGCATGCAAACAAAATCTCTCATCGGTATCGGCTAAGTATCGGTGTTTTTTATCAATATCGGTTCAGAATTTCACAATCGGTGCATCCTAAAGTTCCTGAGTCGGGGACGTGGCTCTGACATGAGGATGCTGTGATAAAAACACTTGAGTTTAAGGAATAAAACACGCGTTCACGTGCTTGAAGCCCAGCTGGGGTCGTACCTGAAGCGTGGGGAGTCTTTTAAACACTCCTCGAAGTCCAGTTTGATTGTCATCTCTCCGTTTTATCACACACCAAAAAACAAAAACAAAAAAAAACCACGATAAAACACACACGCGCGCGCACGAAGCTCGAACTTCTCGGCTGATTTCAACTCTCGGTTTGTCTCATCGTCCTCCCTCCCGGTGAGTCTGGATTCCTCCGATCAGAGCCTCCGGTCCTCTGCCCGTCTTCCTGCTCTGTGACACATCCGACGCTCACTTGTCACTTCTCGGTATGAATGGACGCGGGAGAGCCGGTAGGGGCGTCGCGACCATCTCCATCCGGTATTTTAACGCTAAAGTGGTCCTGAGTGACGATGAGGAAGAGGATGAAGGTGTGATTTCCCACGAGAAAAAGATGCGGGTGAGTTCCAGGGGAGCTGAGGACGGTCCAACCGTCTCCGCAGTGACACTCTCACGCGCTCAACTACCCCCCCCCCCCCCCCCCGTCTGTAACTATTTCCGGGATTGTAAGTGACGGGTTCATTGTGGTGAGAACACAACCTACAGGAATAAGCCGGAAAAACGGTTTAGGAATTAATTATTATTAGTAATTACTTGGTGTCTTGATTTGGGGAAGTTTAGCTCTTACTGTATTTGTTGTTTGCTTGTTTGTGTGCTGGATGCATGAATTGTAGTATCGAAACACACACGCACACACACACACTCTATGGGTGTGTATTCTTGTCTGGCAACCTTTTAAATTCTCTGTTGTTCCTCTTGAATTTACGTTGGAAGCCTGTTCCTGCCAAGCGAAACAACAACACAAAAAAACAAAAGAAGTTATTGTGGATGGAAACAAAAAAAAGAAGGCAAAAATAAATCATATTAATTAAAAAAAAACATGATCAATTTGGCTTATAGAATATTCTTACCCTCTTACTACTCTTATTTAATTTTTTAAAAATTCTGTTATAGTCATTATTTTTCAAACATCCTCTGGCTTTGAAGAAAATCTGTGCGGCAATAAAAAAGTAACAGTGAGGGCTGTTGTATGTACTGCAATTGTTTAAATTTACAAAAACAAGTGTGTCATATTGTGTCACAGCTTTTATATAGTTAATGAAAACAATAAGAAAATAATAAACTTCCATAAAACACATCGCACAACTTGTGAGATATTGACTTTAAGATAAATTGGAGAGAGTGTTCTACGACAAAGGAACTTTTAAGTTAGTACATTTTTTTTAAAAACAGGAAGCACATTTTTTTTAAGTGACCCTTGTTGACATGTTTTTTTTATTTTTGGTAGTCTTTTTCCTCCGTAGGCACTTTTCGAGCGTGTTGGGCAACATGAAATGAGCAGCTTCACTCTTTGATGACAGAGATGCTTAACGGTCTCAACGGGGTTGTTACCGTTCCTACTGAAATCCGTCCGTTGAACCAGTGTGTGTGTGTGTGTGTGTGTGTGTGTGTGTGTGTGTGTGTGTGTGTCTCCCCCTGCTGACCAAACACCGTCACTGCAGGCTTCTGGCACAACCTGACTCATCTGAAAACAATATGAGTCTAAGTTTTCTTCTTCTTCTTCTTCTTCTTTTCTCGCACTGGTGCATGTTTCAGATGATTTGTCTCTGCTGATCCGCTGGAGTCTGTCCGTGACTCAGACTGTATTTTTTTTTTTTTTTTTTTTTGGAACCTCAAATTCTCCTAGAAAATGTTTTCTCCACACGTCATGGAAAGGGCGTGTTGTGTTGCTAAGTTGCCTCATCAAAATAAACAGCTCACAGATATTATCTCACCCAGAGAGCTTTGTAACAGTCTATTAAAATGACCCGAGTACCACATGACATATGAGGAGGAGTTTTTATTTGCTGTAACACACAAAACAAATTCACTTTTTATGTCCTCTAAATCGTAACATTTGTCGGATTATCTTTGCTATTCAGTCTATTTCTCCCATTTGCTTTTTTATTGGGTTGCCTTTAAACTATTTGTTGTCAGACTCCTGGAGAAGTTTAAGAGTTGAGCAGTTTTATTACGGAAGCTTTTTCCTGCTAGAAACATGTTTTTGTGTTTGTCTGTTTTGTTTCATTTTCGGGTTTTTTTTTTTAGTTCTTGTTAGAAAATCTTAAGAAAGTTAAATATAAATAGCCAAGAAATCCTCAGCCGTTTACTGCAGATTCTCAGCGTTTTTATGTAGAATTATGCTTATTTATTTAATTGACATTTTAGAGTATTTTTCAGTGTTTTTTTTTAAACTTTTTTTTACATTCTGTTGCTGTTTGGTTGGATTTAGGGGACTGAAAAACCTGATAAGCAGCTATTACCTATAAAGCTAAATAAATAAAAAGCCAAGGAAACAAACTGCTCTGAAAAAATAAGTAAATCTTCTAGCACTATGTTTAGTAGCAGTGCTAGTAGAAGAATTTAAATCATTACTTTTTGACTGACTGATTTATTTGTGATATTTCTGGGTACATTTAGGCAATCGAAAAATCTGACAGGTTGTTATTACCGAAAACATTTTTAAATTTCTGACCAGCGAGCAGTTTGCCTTGAAAAAGTAAGTAAATCTAACTATTAATCTTAAGTTTAGAAGTGCTAAACTAAACTTGACGTTTACTGTTGGACCTACTTACTTTCTTAAAGGTTCGCAGTTTCGTAGTGAGATCGAGTCAGTGACATCAACCTGTCGGATTTCGTGAGGGTTTCAAACTGAATCTTTCACAATACCAACCTCGCTGGCATTCTCTTAGCCTCTCTGGTAGAAAACGCTGAAGGCAAAACTTCTCCCTTGAGACAGAAACCTGGGAGTGTGTGTGTGTGTGTGTGTGTGTGTGTGTGTGTGTGTGTGTGTGTGTGTGTGTGTGTGTGTGTGTGTGTGTATGGTGTGTGTGTGTAGCTTCACATTAAAAGCTCCGAGGGCCTGTTGGTTCTGAAAGCAAAATCAAGCAGGAGTTGCAGAGGATGATGTAAAAGTTGGTGGCTTGACAGGTTCTGGTTTGTCTCTGACAGGAGAAGGAGATGCCCTCCACGCGCAGCCAAAGTGTGAAGCTCGCCAGAGTTCAAGTAAGTACATCTGTGAGATTTTTCAAAATAAAACATGTTTTTTTTTTGACTCAGGTCAGCATGCTTGGATAAAAAGCTGTGCTTCAAGACTCCAAAAAAAGGGATCCAAATCAGTTACGTTAACATTTTTCAAGTAAACGTAGGTGTTGACCTAAATGGTGCAAAAATCAAACATGGAAGGAGTTTTGGGATGTGTTGCGACTCCGGTATAAAACCCTCGACTCCTGTGAGGAAAAACAAAACATTTAAACATGATTCCAAAGGCAGAAATAGGCGGAATCACACAGGAGGGATCCCAAATGGTGCAGTGAGTTAATAACCCTTTATCGGGAATGCAAATGTCCCTCAAATCCCTGGATGTACGATACAAACGTGCCAGTGGCGAAGCGGCTCGTATGTTTATCCGAATCGTTTTTTTCGTATTTGTTTTTTTACACGCTTCAACTGGGAAGCTCAACAGTTTAGGGAAGAGATGGACGCGGATGTCAAGGTTCAGCAGCGTGAAGGAATTTAAATCGTCTCTGGCCTTCGGAGACATTAATCTTCAGACTCGTGACAAATATTGTGTTCTGGCTTCTCTAAAAAAAGAAACAGAAAAGAGAGACTTAACTTTTCATTTAACTTCTTGTGTCTCGCTGTCATCCGGCGACATGTCGACTGGGTTTCACAGGACCAGATTTTCCTGTTGAGGTACAAACTCAAGTAACAAACATATTTGTCCAGACACCTGCTTAGGCACAAGCTTTTAAGCAGGGATACAAGCGACAAAAACTACACTTTTCCTTTTTCCCATCATTCCTACGTTATACCCGAGTGATTTTATGTTATTATGTCACAGATGACCTTTTTTTTTGGGGGGGGGGGGGGGTGTTATCGAGGGTTTGGACCCCTGATGGCTGTCGCTGATTGTTTTAGTAATCCAGACATGGTGGCGGATTTACAGCAGCCTATTCAGATCAAAGTCTAATCCATGACCTACTTACAACCAAAATGACCATTTGTAGCTTTTCAAAAAAATAAAAGAAATAAAATATGTATTTGCAGGTGATTTATGAAAAATACAGTACCAATGATGTAGAGACTTGAAGGCTTCAGGCCACAAACACTGAATTTAGGAAACGCTGAAGTAGGAATCATGGAATATCCGGATCGTCAACTTGTGAAATGACAATTATTTACTTATTCATTTATGTAATATGTAATATTTTTTGCTGTTGCATTAATGAAAAAAAAAGAAAAAGTAAGCACAAGCATGGCTGTTGTTGGCTTCCATGGAGAGTGGCATATGAATAATTTTACTCCATTTCTTTCTTTTCTAATGCCCAAACACTTTTTTAAATTGTGGAGAATCTAATAATAATAATAATTATTATTATAATAATAATAAATACAGAGCTGGATATTATTTTAAAAGTTGTTGCAATGGGGTTGGACACCCACCCCCCACCCCAGCTTCCTTCCGCCCAGGTCCTCCTGAATACCTAGACACGCCCCTGATCATCACACACACGCACGTCACCTGTTGTTCGCTTTTATTTTGAAAGAAACCTGCAGCTTTTTCCGGTGTGTTGCAGCATTTGCGTATAACTCGACCAGCCTCTCCTCTGTGTAGCCTTGCACTGGAGTGAAGCTGCAGAAAAGCCTTCCTACAATGCGGGCGTGAAGCGCTCCGTGTAGTAAACGGAGGAGCGCCGGTAGACGGACAGCGGAGGGTTACCGGTGTACGCAGACCCCTTGCTGCCTGTCTGCCTCTCCTGCCTGCCTGCCTGCCTGCCTTGCCTGCTTTGCCTTGCCTGTCTATCTGTCAGGCACCATCGCAGGGATACAATGTCGAACCGAAAGCACCGGGACAACCAGGAGATCTGCGCCCGAAAGGTCCGGGAGCTGGCCCAGTCTGGAGTAAACAAACACTGCTTCGAGTGCAGCCAACCCGGGGTGACTTACACCGACATCACGGTGGGCAGCTTCGTGTGCACGTCGTGCTCTGGAATGCTGTGAGTAACAACCTGCAGCCCCTCCTGCTCCTCCTGGCTTTTTTAAAAAAAAAATTATTATTATTATTTATTTTTTTAACAGAGACGTAGCAGCATCAGGCCGGGGGCTGCACCATGCACCAGACAGATTTACAGCCTATTATTTATTTCTTTTAAAGGAGGGAGTGCTGCTGCTGCAACAGCGGAGATTCACTACAATAAGCTCACATTAATTTACGCAGTCTCTCTCTCTCTCTCTCTCGCTCTCTCTCTCTTTCATGCGTGTCTTCCAACAGCTTCATAAACGGTCATTTTCCAGCTCTGAGTTACGTTTCATTTCGTCATGGTGGTGCAGGTTTGACACCCCCCCCCCCCTCCTCCTCGTTCTTCACCTCCTCTCTCTCTCTCTCGCTCTCTCTCTCTCTGTCTCTCCAGGCTCCTCTCCAGTGTGGGCGTGTGTTTGTGTGCTGTCACATTTTGTTCTGCATGTACTCTAGTCCCAGCACCCCACAGGAAGACGGGTCCAGCACTATTCTTGCGCAATCTTTGCACATGCGGCAGTGTGTAGTCTCACCCCCCACCCCTCCTCCCTGAGCATGGAAGGACACATCAGGGAGTGTGTGCGTGTGTGTGTTGCACCATGTTCCTTTAAATCCACAGTTCTTCACCCACCTGCTCCTGCGCACCCCCTCGCGCACACACACACACACACACACACACACCTCTTGACGCGACTCTTAATTCAAACTCTTCATCTCTGTTCCAGGAGAGGCCTCAACCCTCCTCACAGAGTCAAGTCCATCTCCATGACAACTTTCTCCCAACAGGAAGTGGAATTCCTCCAAAACCATGGCAACGAGGTGAGTGACATAACTGCAGGTGCCCTTGTTGATGTTATGAAAGTGTGTATTCACTCATCAGACTGATAGTTGGCGAGGATGTGTCAGCGGCCTCTCCTCCTCCTCCTCCTCTTCTTCCTCCTCCTCGCCATCAACTGAAGAGCGGCTGCTCATGATTTGCTAATATTCACTCTCGCTGATGACTCACTAACGGCAAAATAAGTGTTTTCTCAGAGCGTAAATGTCAAACAAGATGATTTTATTTCATGCAATTAGAAACCGACTCCTTCAGATGTTTGCGACGTGTGTGTGTGTGTGTGTGTGTGTGTGTGTGTGTGTGTGTGTGTGTGTGTGGTGTGTGTGCATGTGTGTGTGTGTTCAAGGTCGGTAGGAGGACTTGGCTGTGTGTGTTTGATCCAAAGACGGATGGTTGCTCTGATATGAAGGACTCGCAGAAGTTCAAAGAGTTCCTCCAGGACAAATATGAGAAGAAGAAATGGTGAGGTTAAATTTGCTGCATAACCTGCTGAATGCTGATAACCAGGGAGCAATATATATATATATATATATATATATATATATATATATATATATATATATATATATATATATATATATATATATATATATATATATGTAGTGTGTATATATATATATGTAGTGTGTATATATATATATATGTAGTGTATGTGTATATATATATGTATATATATGTAGTATATATGTAGTGTATATATACTACATATATATGTAGTGTATATGTAGTGTGTATATATATATATGTAGTGTATATGTAGTGTGTATATATATATATGTAGTGTATGTGTATATATATATGTATATATGTAGTGTATATATACTACATATATATGTAGTGTATATGTAGTGTGTGTATATATATATATATATATATATATATATATATATATATATATATGTGTATATGTATATGTATATGGAGAGAGAGAGAGATTTTAGATTCTCTTGATGGAATATAAAGTTGTTCTTTTGGGGGGGGGGGGGGTACATGTATCTTCAGTGCTTTCCAGTGCCAGACAAGAAGATAGACACCCTTCTCTCCTCTCTATGTACAGTGGGGAGGTGAGAACAGTTGACAGCTAGTTAGCTTAGCGCAATGAATGGTCGTGGATGGGAAGTGCTGGCATACTTCTGTAGTTGTTCAGTCCCAAAGTAATCATCCTCCTCTCTTGGAAAGTCGGCCATGTTCAGTAGTAGCAGTCGCGCCTCGTCTTCAATAAATGTTTTGTTTTGTAGGTGAAAGTGGAGCTTTTGTCGAATCACTGCACCGTCAGGAAAGTAGTTCCGACAGTGTCTAGCCCTTCATTTTCATTTCATAACAGATAATACACACGCCCCTTGCTTTATCATATATATATATATATATTTAACTTCAATCTTTACTATAGCAACATTTACAACGCGGACATGTCACTTGTAACAGTAGGATAGCAAAGCTCCAAACAAATGCTAGCAAAACAAGTACTCGCTAAAAAAAAAAAAGAAGAAGCAAGAATTCTGATATGTATCTATTAACTATGGTTCCAGTCCAGTGTTGTCATTTTAAAACCTGTATCGATTTGATTTTGGATGCCAGTTATATCATGGAAAGTAAAGATTGATTCAAAGAGCTGTGTTTGATAACTTGATGGTACTATGCTAACAGTTCCCATCCACCACCATTCGCTGTGCTAAGCTAAGTAGCTGTCCTCTGTGGGTTTGAAGGTTAGGTGTGATCTCTCTTCTTGTCTGGCTCTGGAGAGAACGGCAAATAAATGTATTTTCTTGTAAAAATATGGAAAAAGTGATATCAACTGTATCACTTCTAGAAGTGAAAGGGCATACCAGCACAAAATCTGATCAAATGATGTTGGTTCCAAAATTAGACGTGGTTTGTTGCCAGTGGAACAGGGACGCCTACTCAGAAAGATAGTGTGGTAGCTGCTGAAGTGAGAGGATAGAAAAGTAGCCAAGCTTCAAGTGCTGCAGATATTCTTCTGATAGACAGCTAACACACTTTCCATCTTTTCCAGGCATTTTTCCAAAAGTAAGAACCGACGGGATGTGGAGGGTCCGTGGAGCCCCGGCGTCCAGGCTGTACCCCCTTCACACGGCCCTTTAGGCAACCAGGCTCCTTCTTCCCATAACCTGCCCCCTAACGCCAGGTCGACCAGGGCGCTGGTGAGAAGCTGAATGGTACTTGTGTTAGAGCGAGACAGAGACAGACAGAGAGAGAGCTGGAGATGAAAAAAAAGAAGGGCGTGGTTGGAAAAGAGGAAGTAGTTCAAAGAGTGTTGAAAAACGGAGGTGAAGAAATTGCCGTCCTGGCTGCAAGAGAGAGCGAGAGAGACGAACCAGGTAGCCTTCACTTCAAAGCCGCTGTTTATGAATTATTAAGAACAATTCTGGCTTTGTCTCTCTCTCTCTCTTTCTCTCTCTCTCCCTTCTCTCCATCTGTTTCCCTCCATCTCCTCTCCTCCAGCCTCAGTCCCAGATGCCGTCATGGGATCGAGCCCCTGCCATCTCGCCCGCCGACATGCGAACCGACGCGTTCACAGCTCGGCCCTCGCGCTCCCAAAGCTTCAGAGACCCCCCCCTGAAAGGTGGGAGGCTGATACCTGCTCTGCTGATATTTTAAAAAGCCTTCACTTGTTAGTAATTTTTCTGTATTTGTCATTTATCTCGGATCCCGCAGATCCAACCATCTGCGGGATAGAAAGACAGCGCCCAGGCTCCTTGTCGTCAGCGCTGGGGGGTCACAGCCACGCGCCCTCCTTCCCGGCCCTGCCACGACCCTCAGGTTTGTCCCCAACCAGATATTTCAGTTTCAGGCGTCTTCGGTATGAAGTTGTGTTTTTGTTATTTCATTGTAGAGCTCAGCTTATGTTCAACAGCATCACACTGATGAGGTTTGTTAAGGCTCGGGCTTATCAGCTGATTTTTGCCGTTTACGGGTGTATATATTGGCATGTATGTGTTCCGCAACGACGTCTTTGTCATCATATTTTAAAATGTATAATTACCTTGTTACAGTACATCCCCCTTTTAACCTCCTCCAAGATGGTCATGTTTTCTGTAGTATTTTTGCGGATTGACGCAAAAGACGGTTGCAGAATGGGCCGAGGAGGAACTCTTCTATTGGTCATTGGTCCGTCACATTTTGAAACTATATCGATTATGGTATTAAAACGAAGCTTATAAGGTCGCATCAAATTAGCACCGGATACATACAGTAACTAGAGGACATGAGGAGCGTGTGTACCTCCTGCTAGTCGACCTCAGCCAAACTCAACCCCCCCCCAAAAAAAACAGTTTTTCCCAAAGTTAAGCAGATCGGGCTAAAGTCTGAACGGGTTCTTCCTTGACCCGAGCAGCACTTGTCCATCAAGTCTAGTAAAAACCGGCTGCATCATTTTTTTGGTATAAAGTCAAACAAACGGCACAGAAAATACGACCTCCCGTAGCAGTGAATTGGGCAGTAATACATTTTGCCAGTACTTATGTATGTTTGTTTTGGTTTTTTGTTTTTTAACTCAGCTTTAGTCAGGGGGTTGACAATAACTGTGCCACATCCCATTAAAAAAAACAGCAACATACATAACTTAGAATTATTTGAAGTGACTTCATAAAAAACACCATCCCTTAAACAGTAAGTATTCCTTGGTAGCCAAAGCTGGTATAACACGTTCCGCTAGACCTCCATTGTTGTCCAAACAATCCTTCCTGTTGCTCTGAGCGACTTGATCCTTTTATTACGATGAACATGGGCACCCTAGTTTATTTTTAGCCTACTGTAGCTTCCAGTATTACTCCAGCAATATGTGTCAATCCGATGCCAAAAATAGACCTCAAACACACGCATCCAATCGCTATTTACTCCTAATAATTACTTAAAGTTGCAGGGCTGTTTTTTTTTTTTTTTTTAAACTGCTTTGCCATTATTATTTTTTTAAACAAATCAATGTATTTTTGACTTTTTTTTCCTCTTTTTTTTCTATTTTTGGCAAAGACTTAAACATTGTTATGTCCAAAGTGGCTGGAAAATGTGTGTGACTCCATGTTGTTGACTGACAAAGTGCATCACTGTTGGCTCTATATGTCATTCTAGAACGGACAAAGGAGGAGGGGGGGGGGGGGTAGCAGTAGTCATCATTTCCAGCCTGACAGTGCTTTAACAGTGTCACATTGGTTAAAAAATGCATCCATGTCATCGTCTTGGCACACTAGCATTGCTGTCCATGAATAGCAAAATTCACCAGAGAGCTCCGGCCGGCCACAGATGTCAGCGAGGCCTGGTGCGACGTCAGTGACACTCTCTTTTCTCCTCTCTTCTTCCCTTCTGTCCCTCTCTTATCCGAAACTCCCCGACCTCATAGCCAGTAGCTCTTTCAAAAACCACTTCACTTTAGGTAAGAGAAGGATGCATGCGCATGTGTGTTTGTGTGTGTGTGTGTGTGTGTGTGTGTGTGCTGAATGGCTGATATCGATGAGCTTGTCTGTGCCGTTTCATTCATTATAGATGGTCATGCCGCTGCTGCCGCCGCCGCCGCTGCATGCGCATCACGTGCATGCGAGTCTGACTTCTCGTCAGTTCAGAGGAACAGCCCTCTGTATTCATCCAGCGTCACATGTTGCAACTGGGGTCGATATTTATCTTCATCAGTCAGGTTTCCCACATCAAAGCTCAGATCTAAAGCAAGATAGACACACACACACACACACACACACACACACACACACACACTCACACACTTCCCTGTGAGGAAAAAGTTTAAAGTACTGCTATTTATAGGTGCTAGCTGCTGCCCCCGTCAGCACAGGCCTGCTGATATTTCACACCACGTTGGCGTTGAAGCACCTAAAAAGTATGTAGGACACAGCTGTAATCCCACGATACACAACGCAGGAAGTTAAAGTATGTTAGCCAAAATAGCCCTTATCGCTAAACTTTGCTGATTACATCCACAAAGCTTGAATGCTTTATCACTCTAGATGGCGTCTCTCAAGCTGGCTCTGCTTTCTGTTCCAGCTTCCTGGTTCAAAACAGCCCCACTGTCCCATTGTCTTTTGCTAACAGCTAAAGCTAGCATGCTTTGTAGCTAATGTTCCAGAAAGGTTAGCTACCTTCCATTATGCTAGCTGTGCTAGTTTCCTGCCTTTGTTACCTGTGTCCCAGTTGTATTTACACTGGCACTGAAAACTTTTTGGCTTGCTGCTGCTGTACTTTTATTTTTTTGATTACTTTTGTTTGTGTTTTGTTAATGCTTAACTGTGATGGAAGCTCAAGCAACTTTATTATTTTGAACTAACCCCCCCCCCGTTTACCATTAGCATGAACTTGTTAGCAAAGCATGAGACGAACTGCACTCATTTAGTTCTTTTTGTTATGTTTTATCTCTTTTTTTTAATAATTTTCCATTTTTTTCTTTCTCTTTGATAACAAATGAAATAAATGTGATTTAATTTGGAACAAAAGGAGTGCAAACTTCACAATTTCCAGGAGTGACGCTAATCTCCGCAGCACCCCACACTTTTTTAGCTTTTAAAAATATCTTGCAGGTGGCTCCTCGGGTTTACTCCGTTAGCACCTCCCCCTCGTTTGTGCTATTTAGGACCTCCTAAGTAAAAATTTGCTGAAAGCTCAGAGTTCACGAGTAGCGTACGAGAGGTCCGGTGCTGTAAATATGAGCTCGCAAGTTCTTTTTATTAGTATTAATTGTCTACATCAAATTTAAAAAGAAAAATGGAATTACACTTGTGACTGCTGTTGCCTGGCCATGTCCTTGTTTGTTAGGACTTTAACACATCCTTTCCAACTTGTATCTCAATCAACATTTAGTAACAATGGGTAGCGTTCGCAACGTAATTCGGTTGGTCCCCGTCTTAGCACGCAACCCTAATTCTATATAACAGTACATGATAGTGTATTTAGATAAATATCCATTAATGGGCCTGGTAAAGCATGTAGAAGCATTAAAGAATGATTTTTAAAGAGACAAACAGCTGTCACGTCACATGATTCTCATCAGCTGATGGACTGTAGTCTGAGAAGTGTTGTGGGATCGATTACATTTTGCTTCAAATACCTCAAATTTTTTTTCTGCTTTTTGTTGTCAACTGAATTAAAAAAAAATTGTATCTTTGTCGTAATACTTCACCTTTTTCCACACCCATCACGCTCTCAGGTCGTACGGTCTCGGCCTCCTGTACTACGGGACCCTTCAGAGCCTTCCCCAAGTCTCTCAGCGTGGACTTTGGAGGTCTGAACCATCCTCCGCCGCAGCCTCTCCCCCAGTCTCTATCGCAGCCTCAGCAGCCCGCCAGCAGCGGGCAGACGACCCCGCCGGTGTCCAACAGCCAGGACCGGTACGCCGCAGTGTCGCACCTGGACAGCGTGTTTTCGGACTCATCCTCTGTTGCAGGTGGTCCACTTTTTACTTTACTGACTGAAGTACTGACAGTTGAATTGCTCACACACACACACACACACACACACAAAAGAGTCATTTTTCACGTTTCCAGCTGAATCACTAGCAAAGCCCGGGGAAAAAAACACGTTAAACACACCAGTAGGAGTCCCTTTGGCTAGATTTAAGTATTTTCTGCAAGTAGGAGCTGGTACAACTCTTGTACTTTTACAGTGTTTTACAGTGTGTATGTGTCATGAAGTATTTTTACACGGCTGTATCGGTGGTAGTTGTACTTATATAAAGTCCTCAGCAGTAGCAGAGATAGCAGAGGGAGAGTTTGCGTGTGATAGAGATTGTCACGGCCCGCTAAGCTAGGTTGCATAACATCCGTGCTCCAAATGCCAAGGCTTTTAGGCTGCTTGAATTCTACTCATTGTGTTTGCTCCAGATCATTCGAGGGGTCCTGTTGACAGATTTCAATCCGTTTTAAATATCAGATATATTCCGCAAGTAGTCAAAGCCGCTGTTGTTGTTGTTTTTTAAAATGTTATTTAAATGCACACGGTTCATGTCATAAACACCCCTGAAGCTCGCTACAGGAGGCTTTGTTGTTTTCCACCTTCATCGCTGCCTCCCCCTGCTTGGCAGAGTGAGGAGGTTATTGATTTTCTGCCGGAGCTCGCTGAGGTTCATATCAAGCTGACACACACGCACACACGTGCACACGCGCGCACGCGCACACACACACACACACACACACACACACACACAAAATGTTTACTTCAAGGGGGCTTGTAATGCTTTTGTTCCAGCATGACTCTTAAGATGAACCGTGCTGAGATATCTGACTAATACAAGAAGACACACGTGCTTGATCTCTTAAATGAGCGCTCATTAATGCCCTGAGGTTATACATCCGTGTGTGTGCGTGTGAAATCCTTGTTTGCAGCTCCACCTGCTGGTCCTCCTCAGTACAGCACCCTCTTTGGCAACAGGCTCTCGTCCAGCTCCACTCCTGCCAGGTAGAAATATAGAAATAGACTCGTCAGAATGGTTGTGTTTTCTGTTAAAGATCAAACCCTGATATAGAAATTCTTTTTTTCTCTCTCTCTCTCTCTTCCTCTCTGTTCGACTCCCTCCCTCAGCTCCCCAGGCGTCGATGCCGTCTCCAGCTCTCAAACCTTTGCGAGTAGGTAGCGTGCTCATGCCCGGTTGTGTATCTGCATCCTCAGCAGGCCTGATTACCATGCATCAGTGTGACTCAGAGCAGTGTTGTGTTGAATAGCCAGGAATGTACCCTGTTAACCCCACACACTGTGAATTATCCCTCCCCCTCCCCCTCCCCCTTCCCCGACCCCCACCACCACCTCTCAGATTTCCCCAACCCATTCAGCTCCGGCTCCGGCTCAGCTTCCCAGCAGCCCATTGCTCTCTCCCCCAGTAACCCCTTCAGCAGCGCCTCAGGAGGTGAGCCGTTCAGGGTCTTTCACGTGAAAACGTTTTTCTTCCTCTAACCTTCAGTTGTGTTTCGTTTTCTTTTGTTTTGTTGGCAGGAGATAATGAGGAAAATGACAAATTTGGCTTTGATGCTGTCAGCATATCCCTGGGATTTGCCGTCTAAAATGAAGTATTTTAGATTTTGGATGTAAATATGCATTCATGTAACATTTCCCTCATTATTTTATTTCTATAAGAAATACAGATTTCTTTTTTTTCATCTTGGAAACGTCTTGATTGCAGAGTAACCATCTGCATGTATACTTCTTTAATCTAATACTACAAACACAGTATCACTGGTACTGAAGCCGTACTTGAAATTACATTTTTAATGTGATAACTGGTTAATTATCTTGTCGTCGTGATGTAACAAAGTTAGTTAAAGCTTTTTATCTCAGGAATACCTGCGTTATCTCATAATATTGAGGAAGTTGTCCGTCTACATTTAGTAACATGTTAATTATCTTATTGTTTTGAGACAAAATTTGATAACAGGAAAATTTATTATCAAGATTTATTTAATTACCTCATAATTAATGAGTTGTCTTAACGTTTAGTAACGGGTGATTGATCTCGTTATTTCGAGATCATGAAGCTCGTTAACAAGATGATGAATTTGCGTGCTTTTATTCTGTAATGAAGCTCGTTATCTCAGAATACCTCGGTCTTCACATAATAACGAGCTTGTCGTCCCGTTAACTTTTAATCGGGAGTTAACATAAGATAGACTATTAACAGGTCATCGCAAGAAAACTGCACTTATTCCGATAATTAGTTACATACATAGCCTGCTAACATGTTATAACAAGTTAATTAGGTTGTTATTAGGGAGTTATTATTTTTTATTTTGAGAAATATAAGTATTATCATGAGATCATCCATTTTGCTATCTTGAGATCGCGAGATGGTTCAACTTTTTAAAAAAAAGTCATGGCATTTTCAGCTTCTCATGGCTTCCATGTTCATTTGTCCAAAATGAGCGTGACCTTTGACCCCCGTGTCACGTTCAAGTTCCAAGTTTTGTCGTTGTTTTTTTAATTGGTGTATTTAGTTGTACGTTATCTCTATGTGGGTGTGTCATCCCTCCAGGTGACTCCAGCGCGTTCGTCACATCGCCCACTTCTGTTTTCCCTCCGTCTGCCTCGTTCCCCGCGCCCGCCACCCAGAATGCTTTTCCTCATGAGTCGGCTAATAACCAGGAGGCAAATGGTAAAGTTAAGAATCCTATGAGAACGTCCGACGTGACAGCTTGTGTTTGTGTTTCTACTTTTCCGTTAGTTGTGTATGCTTCTCATGTGTAGAAGAATCTGGGTCAGTTTGGTTTTAAAACAATATTTTTTGTTGTTGGTGTTTATAAAAATATTCCCCCAGAATGATGACATCACAAGCCACTGTAGCGCAGGGACTTTTGTCACCACCTTTCAAAAGAATCAGTCGCTTAAAAAATATCTTAACAGTCCTCAATTAATTAGACAACACAGAATAAAATTATTCGAATTGAAATGGTTTTCAGTAATTAGAAAATTATTTTCTTCCTGTGTTGATTGATAAAAAAGAGCCATGACAGTTGTCACAAGTCAAGTCAGTTAATAAAGTTAACAAACACATTTACACTGGTATATTTATATTTATATGTTATTTAAATGTAGTTTTTATGCTTCTTGATACCCAGAGCTGACAGAAATGACATTTCAACATGTGCAACCTTCGTATTTGTCAATCCCGGTCGTTGATGTTGCGGTTCAGGCTGGTCTGGACGTAGAATTGAAGGTTTCTGATTCGCTGCTGACGGCAAAATGGTGGAAAATAGGTTTTGTAGGATGGAAACATCAGAGCCGACCTGCCAAGCTGTTTGATCACCTGACGGGGGACGGCGCGGCTACGACCATCAGTTGCAAAAAATAGTTTGTTACTGATGCGGTGTACAGAACCACACACACACACACACACACACACACTGTACTGAGTTGTGTATGTTCTGATGATGTGTGTGTTTTCAGGGTTTGCCTCCTTTCCTGCCTCTGACTCTCAGCCCAAAGTCCCTCGGCCGATGTCGGTGAACCCGTTTACAGTAAGTACCCGTTAGCTCTCTGGCGAATGCGTGATACACACTTTACTGATGGGGAGGGGGGGGTCCTAATTGGTATTTCTCTACCGTAGCTGCAGGAAAGTCTTTCTCACCCTCTTTATTTCTGTCTTGTCTTTCAGGGGAATGTTTACCCCAGCCGAGGGACATCTCGAAACCCTTTCATCTGACCCCGCCACCCCATTCCCACCCCGCCACCCCGCTCCTGATTTCACCCACCCACCCATCTCTGGGAACAGAGGGAGAACTTGAGGAGTCGCTGCCATTTAAATGCCTCTGAAGTATTTTCAACCTCTTAAAAAAAAAAAAAAGGAGGGATCCATGCAGACCTTCCTCCTCCTTTTTCTGTCTGTGTTTACTTGTGTGTGTCTGTGTGCGTGCATGTGTGCGTGTGTGTGTGTGTGTGTGTGTGTGTGTGTGTGTGAGGAAGAAAATAAGGCATGAATGTAATTATGAAATCCAGTCTGTATGGGAGCGTTTGCCTGCTGTGTTTGTACCAAGTGGCATATGTCATATCTGTGTGTGTGTGCCAGTAGACGCCACCTCAGGGCTCAGTGGGAGTCACGAGTAATCGAGTAATCGAGTAATTCAATTTTTTTTTGGGTTCGTTTTTTTGTTTTGCAGAAATATATGACATCAAAGCCGCTGCTGCTCTTTTGCTTTCATCTCCTGCTTTAAAGTGCAACAAAACAAAAACAGCCCGCCGGTAAAAACAAACAAACAAACAAACAAACATTGTCTGCATCTTTTTTTCTTTTTTTTTAAAGGAAAGCCAGTTTTTAGAAGATGGTCATAACCGCCTTAACAGCATCTTGATGCTCCAGATGGACGGAGTGCGTAAACCATCACTGTTTTAGAGTTTTGTTTTCCACTTTCAGGCTGCATGAGCTTAGAGGGCTACAAAGGAGATGCTACTGAATGTAAAAGCAATTTCAAAATAACTTAAATATGTATAATAAAAAAAAAGAAAACTTCATCGCTACATGTACTGGACCAAAATATTTCTCGCTGTTTTTCCGTTGGTTTTTTGTTTTTGTTTGTTTTGTTTTGGTTTTTTTTTTTGTCGTTTGACATGGAAGCGATGCTCCCTTATTTTGCCAAATACAAGAACAATAAAATGAAAAACATGTAACATATGTCTTTGCAAGTATTCATGTTCATAAATTCAGTTTGTTGCTTCTTAAGTCAGTCTGAGTGTTTCATTTATATTTTTAAAAAAAAGGTGCGATGATTGGTTTAACCAGCAGGGGGCGCGTGGCTTCCATTTTTCTGTGACCTCATGCACAAGGTTACTTTTGGATGCATATTGCATAACAACATACATACTGCATAAGCATACAGGACAAATATAGAAACCCTTTAGCCTGCAGCCAGGATTTCCGAATTTGGAATGATTTATTATGTTTCTCGACACAGAATTACAAATTTAAAACCCTACATTTATCAAAATGTTTTGTTTTTTTTCTTACAGAAAGATTTGAGGTTTCACTGCTCAGCCAGACAGTTGAGACGGATCAAAATCATTGCGCTCGTGCACAGTCGGAGAAGGAGAGACCAGCGCGTCTGGAAATCTGCAGCAGCATAATCTCCCATTCAGGAATCAGTATTCCTGAATTTGTTATATTATTATGCAGACACCGGCAGTATTAAGGGTTTCCTGCATGTTTGAATGCTTAAATCTGCATCATTTTTGTGCAGATTTTAAGGTTTTCCTTCTTGAATCGATTGCACAGATAATACTAAGAGATGTTTTATAATAATATTTGAATCAACCTTTATTTAAATTAGTAGGATGCACAAAATAGCAGCATCTTTCCCCCAAAATACAGCCTCCAAAAATAATGACCGTTAAGATAAATCAGCACCTCTTTGCACCGGATAAAGCATCGTCATAACATTTGAATTATTTTATCTAATAAAGTAACAAGTGAAAAAAAAATGTACATCGCAAAGGACAGAGTGTTTTCTTTTCTTTTCTTTTTTTTCTACAATAAATGGAGCAGGACAGACTCATGGAAGCAACACTGACATCTCTCCAAAACACTGGAACTGTTGTTGCATTCACAAGCCGTAGGAAATATGGGTTTTGAACTTGAGTGAGCTTCAGGTTATTCAAATATGAGCAGAAAATACAATCAATAAGCATTTATGTTGGGATGCTCAGATAATACAGCTTGACTGAGTCAAATATTACATTTGAAAACTGCAGTACCTTGTAGATGTCAGTAATTTCAAAACTAATACGGAAAAACGCCGAATTGTAAACAAGAAGGAAGTAAGTGTTTTCTTTTGTACCTGAGAGTTCATTTCCGCTGTTTTTTGAGAGTCAATTTATGGCTTATTAGCTAATAAATGACTGGAGGCGTAACAGCAGCAAATGGATGGGAGAAAAACAAACAGAACATAAATAAGTAAACGCGCAATAAAAATATATGAAAAAAATTATGTATTATCAGGGAATATAAAAATATAGTACACAAAAATGCACCTATAATTGGAATAAAAATTAAAAGAGACAATTTTGGATACATTCTACGGTTGTTTAAGTTGATTTATAAAAATGATTGTGAATATATTACATTTATCAATTGATCAATTCAAATAGATTGGAAGTGGCTTTTTTAAAAAACTTTCCCGCCTATTTTCAGTCTTTATTATTTGGAAATACCCGGGAATGTTTAATTCAAGAGTGACGGAGTTCTCCTGTCCGAGCTCCGTGCTGGTTCCATGAACGCACCGTGTTCCAGAGTACTAGTACAGCGGTGAGTGACAGTCCTGCTCCACGGTAGCTGCTGCTGCTCCGCTGCACGCCACAGCCACCAGGACTGGTGCCGAGGCGGGCAGGGGTGGTCTGGTGGGGGGGACAGAACCACTGGACGGGCGGACGGGTGCAGCGGGGTGGACTCGAGGATGTGCAGTAAACTGGATTAAAGCGCTCGGGACGCACTCTTCAGACGCGGCAGTAGTAATAGTAGTGCAGCGTGGTGCTGCTGCTGCTGCTGGAGGAGGAGGAGGAGGAGGAGGAGGGGGAGCCACGCCGAGGTCCGCCGCATGTGCTTCTCCCTTTGCGCCTGGAAAAACTCATAGTGGAGAAAAACTAAAGAAGAAGAAGCGCTTTAGGTTTGAAGCTCCGGGGACTCGCGGCGGCGGCGGCAGCGGCAGCGGCGACCCCTGCCTCCCCTCTCACATGCCTGCATAGATGCGGGAGAGAGGGAGGGGAGCTGTGCCGGGACATGTCTGAATTACCTCACTAAACTTGCAGACATACTACGAGAGGTCCGACATGGAGAGTCAAAGCGGTGAGAGCTGCGAGGACGTGCGGAAGAGCGGTTACCTCCGCAAACAGAAGTCCATGCACCGGCGCTACTTCGTCCTCCGCGCCGCTTCGGAGCGCGGTCCGGCCCGTTTGGAGTACTACGAAAGCGAGAAAAAATTCCGCGGTAAGGCCCCGGTTCCGAAGAAAGCGGTGGCGCTGGAGACGTGTTTCAACATCAACAAACGAGCCGATTCCAAAAACAAGCACATGATCGTCCTGTACACGCGGGCCGAGAGCTTCGCCATCGCCGCGGAGAACGAAACGGACCAGGACGAGTGGTACCAGGCCATGGTGGAGCTGCAGTGTAAAAGTAAGCTCACATAAGTTTTACAAACACACACACACACACACACACACACGCTCCATCCAGTATGCATGCACTCATGCAGGGAAACGTGGCAACGTGTTCACTGCTGCAGCGACACAAATACAGCAGTTAAAATTCTAATAATAATAATAATAATAATTTGCAGATTCTCCGCTTGTGATATTTATACTTTCACACTTCCTAAACATGTTTACCCCGTGGAGGGAGGGCGTAAACACGCCGCTGCCTGCAGAGAAGCGTCTCCACACTGGCTCTTATTTGCTTAGAAACGCTTTTTAAAGTGTGTATGTGTGAGTGTGTGTGTGTCTGTGTCTGCGTGTGCTGTTTTCGCATCTTTTTTTTCGAAGTTGTTTTCTGCTGACACTGCAGGAATACTTGAAGCGCGTCATTCCCCCCCCAAAAAAACCCAATTCCTCATTTGCCGCCTCCTCCTTTAAACGATAGATTTTCTCACATGTATCAGCCATGTAAACACAGCTGTTGGGGGTAATAGCGTGGAGCACAGCAACTTCAAGTCACCTGCTCTCTCTCTCTCTCTCTCCCTCTCTCTCGCTGTGTGTGTGTGTGTGTGTGTGAGAGTGTGAGAGAGGGACCAGACAGGCCACAGGGGACAATCATGACGCAATCCTGGCAAACCAAGATACAAAGAGTCCAAGGTGCTTCTTACACATGACCTGCCGTTCTGTTACATAAAGAGTCGCTGATTAGAGGCTCAGCCCAGGAGAGAGAGTGAAAGAGAGAGAGAGAGAGAGAGAGAACCCAGACAGACCCGCCTCTGATACTGATATTATTTCCATCGACTTGTTTTAAGAGGCTGATTTACAAGTGCAAAAGTCTGGAGCTGCCAATTGGTGCATTAAAGGGGAATCTGGTGTGACCCATTTGGAATTACAGCTCCCCACCACCACCCTCCCAGTACAGCTGCTTTTCACACAACTGGTACCCTGTGTGTGTGTGTGAGATCCCAGTCCTCCCAAGTATTTGACGAGTTTCTGCGAGACTCGTGGAGGAATGTAATGTGGGAGAGGAGATGTTAAGGCGTGGGAAACTCTGAGAAATAGTCTTGTTTGGGTGAACAAACTGAACTGAATCTTTGACGGAGAAGATCTGTACGAATTCAGTTGAGCGTGCGGGAGCTGCTGCGATCAAACGTGAGTCGTTTGCTCAATGTTTGACCCAGTAAACCTGAAGCCTTAACTGAAACGATCTGTATTTTTCAAAGCTTAGTTAAGCATGCAGAGCTGCTGTGATTGAATGGGATTCGTTCACTGTAAAGAAATGTGGCTGAATGTATAACAGCGCTAACGGCTGGTGTAGCTTGGAGTTAGCATGGTTACGCTTACAAAGCCACAAGAAGGTACAATTTCAAGTTCTTTGTTGTTTTTTCAGATAAACAGCAGCTTAAATTATTCGGTTGGTCTGCACTGTAAGAAGAGCATAGAGACGCGAGTGAACAAACGAGCTGACGTTGCATGTTCGATGATTCATTTGCTTAGCGTTTGACACAGTGAGCGCGAGTCTTGGTTGATAGTCTGCGGCTTGAACTCTTGAAACCAAGCACAGAGAGACCAAGAGAAAACAGTAAAAAAAAAAAAAAAGACATAACAAAACATTAACCTACGATAGTTAGCGAGGAAACTCTCTAAACGCCAAGATTGATAAACTGGTGTGTTAGTCTAAGTCACAGCTCGTCATGAACCGAATCCTGAATTGTTCGGTCGCGTTCCATTTCAGTGTCTCTCATTCGAAGCTCCACTCAATAACTGAAACATTCGCTGATTTAATCTTTTGAAATTTGGTTTGTTTGTTTGTTTTTTTTTGTTATGAGTGAACTGATTCTAGTGATTCGGTACAATGACATGAATCGTCTTGCCCATCTTACAATGAGGAAATAAACAACAAAAAAAGGTTGTTCGCAAATGTCACAATGTACTAAATTCCTGAGTTCATGGGTGCAGCAGCAGCAGCGCCAGGTGAGCGAACCCGGACCTCCGAGGGTGAGCAGACGCTCAGCCGTACCCGCCGCCGTCATGCTGTCATCCTTTTTGAAATTACAGGTTGCGCTCATCTGGTCGCCTTCTTTTGTTGCTTTGAGTGTTGGGTTTCCACTAAATCACCCTTGCAGACAGCGACAAAGAGCTGCGGTGGGCTGCTGTGTAAACCCTGCGCGTTGGCAGGACTTTTCTTGTGGTATGTGCCGCAGCTCGGTTTGATCCAGGCTCGCACAGGGGGAGTTTTGTCAGAGGGGACGTCGAGGCCTAAACCTGCATGTGTGAAAATAGCTTTAATGTACACATGGAACCCTGTCAAGATTTCAGCCTGTAATAACCCTCCTCTGGTATGTGCTGCTCAGTTTCTTCGGCGTACGTTGATACACACACACACACACACACACACTCCACTGCTGTCAGTACAGTAGAGTGCTTGTCCCCCAGTTGTCCCAGTAGGGAGATAGAAGAATTCAGGGCAAATCTAAGGGGCCCCTGAGCCAAGAGATGCTGCGCTGCCTTCCTCCCAGAGCGGACCACTCCTTTAATTTGCTTAGATGCAAGCTTAGTTCAAAATAAGGGGATGCAGCATGCCGAACCAGTAAAGACGCTTGGGAAATTCACCTAAAGCAACCCGGGAACCCTCCAATATCACACAGGCTCTCCTCCAGCGCAGGGTGATTACACAAACACGAGCCAGCTGCCGTGCAGGGCGATATTAGGATCGGAGTTATTTATTCAGCTGAGTCCAGTAAGACCCTTTCGGGCGGCGAGTACAGTATCAAGCTTGAGGGCAGCTATTTGCTCAGCTATTAGGAGTCAGTGGAGTGTGTAAAGGCTTAACCTCGACAAACGGGGCGGAGGTGCGGCTCACAGTCCTTCTCTGCCAGGAAAACTGCCCCACCGTTCAGGCACCACCTCAGGAATTGTTGACCTCAATAAAACAATATGACAAAAGTCCAAGTTTGGTGCCGGTGGCACTAAAAGAGAGAGAGAGAGAGAGAGCCCTCATCTGCATGCATTCAGCAACATACCAAGAAGCTGCTCCTGTTAACAGTCAGCAGGTTCTTTGATATTCAATGTTACACCATCTTGTCTTCTCGGCGGAAACAGCTGCTATTTCAAGATGCCGCGCTTTGTTTTGGGTTGTTGCGGTGATTAAAAATAGACAGAATTCTCCATGACACACAACCGTGTCTCCTGGTTGATTTGGCGCTCATGAGCCCAAAAAAAGTATGTTTTTAAAGGAGAGTTGCACCCCCCCCCCCCCAAAAAAAAAGGAACGAAAGTTTCAAGCTTTAAACAACAGCTCAGGGGAGATAAGGACGTACATGTTTCACCTGCTATGTTGTGTTTATTAGGCGAAATTTGTTTGCTAGAAAGCATTTTGTCTGTTTGCAAGAACTTTGTTTGCCTGGGAGAATTTTGTTTTTTCATTGGGATTGTGTTTGTCAGGTAGAATTTTGTTTAAATTTTGTTTAAAGAGCATTTGGTCTGTTAGCAAGCATTTAGTTTGTTAGCGAGCATTTTGTTGTTGAGATTTTTGTTTGTTAGCGAGCGTTTGGGCTGTTGGTGAACATTTTGTTTGCTATTGAGCATTATGTCTGTTAGCCGGCATTTTGTTTGTTAGCCAACATTTAATCAGTTAGCAAGCTTTTTTTGTTTTTTTTGCTACCAAGCATTTTACGTGTTAGCAAGCTTCTTGTGTGCAAGTGAGCATTTTGTCTTTTCAGTAGGCTTTTTATTTGTTAGCGAGCGTTTGATCTGTTAGTGAGCATTGTTTTTGCTAGCCAGGAGTTAGTTTGTCAGTGAAAATTTGTCCGTTGTAGAGCATTTTATGAATAAGCGAATATTTAGTCTGTTAGCGAGCATTTTTGTCTGCTAAGCAAATATTTTGTTGGCTTGCCAGCATTTTGTTTATTTGCGACCATTTGTGTGTTAGCGAGCACTTCTTAGCGGCGATGATTCATCTCTTGCACAGCTGTAGAATGTGGTGGTGGCGAAAAGTGCTCCTTTTGATTGGAGGGGGTTCCATGAAATTTCGATCCTCCAGATTTGTCACACGACAATGTCTCAACTCGACAGTGGCAGTGAATGTAGCTTGTGTCAAGCTAGCATGTTCCAACTGTACATGTCCATTTAAATCCTGAAAATTTGTTTCCAGCAGTTTGGCACCACTGTAAATCTACTGTATATCTCTGGAAGACATTTGTCTGCGTTAGCTAGTTGCTAACGGTATGTGTGTTTGCTGACTGTTGCTGGGCAGGGAGCATGCAGTGGGATTTTAGAGCGTTTAAAACTGCTGCCTGCTGCGGCAAAAACAACCAAACCGAAACAGTAAAGTTGAGTCCAGAAAACTAAACAATGAGGTGAAACTCTATAAAGTTTCCAAAGCTGTGAGAAGCTCCACTGCAACACGTAAAAACCTCTTTTCTTACGTTTATAAGCTAAAACATAAAAATGTTGTCTCTTTTTGTCCTCAAGCGTGAGCTGCAAGTCCATCTGTGTTTAAATTGGCAGAAAATAATATAAAATGCTCGCAAACCCAAAGTGATGTCATGTCTGTCCAATAACAGATATTTACTTTAATATTAAGACAAAACAGCGAGTCATCACAATTTACAAGCTGGAATCAGGATATGTTTGGCATTTTTGCTGCACTAAGTAAATCTCAACAAAATATAGGTTTCCGTTTTCAAAGAGAAGACACAGACAAGAAACAACATAATGATATGGTTATTCAAGTTAATCCACTGGCCAGTTTTTCCTTCACTGTAAACTTGTTCTCAGTTAGCTCAGAGGATTATCATGTAATTTTTTGACACTTTACGTACCACAAAATAAATAATGGCATTGTATCAGATTGGTTTACAGCCAATAACCTCAGGGAAAAATATTTAAATATACACTTTTTGTGCACTTTATTCTGTATACCAGATTATGAACTAGACAGACTGTCTGAGGCTGTGGACTGTTTTTATCCTGGAGTGTCATTTGGCTGCGCAGGCCAATGAGATCTGCATCGCACCAGTGGCTGGTCGAGCCGCCCGATTAAACGTTAAGCCTTGCTTAAGCACTGCTCATCTCCCTAATTAGGCACTAATTATTGTCTCGAGGGTCAGCTGCTGGTGGCACAGTGGAGCTTGTGTTGCTAACAAAGTCACAGAGCAGAAGACAGGAAGTCATAAATCCCAGAGTTCAAAAAAATATCAGTGACCTCTTGTGAAACGTCCATCTTTTATTCAGTGTTGCCCTCTGGAGTGGAGCCAGCGTGGCGCTCCTCAATCAACAGCGGTGGGCTGCTGCAGGGTGTTTCCTCTGCATAAATACTTTGCGCACGTTAACACCCTGTAATTTCATTTAATGTGACAAACAGGCAAGCCAGGCTTCATTACGGCAAGCTTTTTTGGCTCGGTTACGGCGCAGCAGCTCCTCGCACCCCAGTTACTGTAAAACACGACGGGGGCTGAAAAATGGCCTTGAGCGCTCGGCTTCATCTCCGGCGCAACGAGGTCGGCTCGCTGCTGCTGAAGAAGCCTGTCAATTAAGTGCTCCAGTTTGATCGACAGCAAAGCAAGGCCAGAGGCAACATGATCCATTTAGGCAATGAGCGTCCATATGTCATGTACCGCAGAGCCGTGGGGCTTTAAATGCATACCAACCTTTTATATGTGGCTGTATTGATTGGCTGTTGGTTGGATACTTGCCCATTAGCGCCGGCGTGGTGGAGGTCAGGAAGTTCATACGCTGGGATTTATCAGCCTTGCAGAAACATTGAAATAAGTGCAAGCGTTCCTCATTAACGGGCGCGAAATTCCTCCGGGATGCAGTACAGTACAGTACACTGCATTGATTGGATATACTGCAACAGACACAGTAATACTCCCGAGAATACGCCGGGGTAAACAAATGGAAATGCTCGGAAAAACCTAAACCTGTCTTTTGCAAAAACGAAAAAAAAAAAGTGTGGTCATGGTCGGATTTTATCACGATACATTTCAAAGCACCATAATTTACTCTAAATTTCAAATCCATTTCATTTCACAATTCCCTTTTCAGTTCTTTAGTCTTTACAGAGCTTCTCATTATTACTGAACACACTGATCATGCCATAACATCCATGGGTCATGCTATGATTTTATCACAGTTTATTGCGCTAAATTATTACGAGTGAAAATACCGTGCTATAACCCTGAATCGTTTTTATTGTACAGCCCAATTAGCAAGATAATGTGGAAAATTCAGATTGTGGGGAGGATTTGCAACAACAAATCACAGATAATAAGGAGCAGTTCTATTTTCTGGTGACAGACAAAACAAAAACCACGGAGTGAAGTTGTGTCCACTGGCAGATTTCCTGGACCGAGTTGACTCCAAAACGTTTGTTGGTCTGTTTAACAAACTTATCTTGTTTCTGTGAAAGAGTCAATGAGTGGTAATTTATGGTCGCTCTGTGAACCCCTATCAATACTGCTAACTCTTGGGACGCCAAATAACAGGAACGTTCTGTTCTGTCCTGATAGTACCAAGACGCAATGTTTACTAACGCCGAGCCAGGGAAACCAAGATGGCTGCCGCAGTATGTTAAGGGAGTTTCTTCGTTTTGATTCAGCTTTCCTTGCATGTCCCGTCAAGGGACAGCAAACCTTGGATGCGTCACTGATAATTGTGTGTGTGTG
This sequence comes from Aulostomus chinensis, assembly GCF_037954235.1. NCBI lineage: Eukaryota > Metazoa > Chordata > Actinopteri > Syngnathiformes > Aulostomidae > Aulostomus > Aulostomus chinensis. The sequence continues at coordinate 6,941,611 of NC_141343.1, read as the reverse complement.
TGTGTGTGTGTGTGTGTGTGTGTGTGTGTGTGTGTGTGTGTGTGTGTGTGTGCGTGCGTGCGTGCGCGCACTTCTGGATAACACAGACCACATGTGAAATTAACCTTAGGCAGATGCTGGTAGTGGGGAAGCATTGTGTTCCCCAGTGTGGGCCCAGATAGCAGGATTACAGATGGTTGGAATAGATCAAGAGGTAGGAAGTTAGGGAAGAAAAAAAAAAAAGGAAAGAGGAAAATGGGTACACATGGTACACATGGCAGAGTTTAGACCAACTGTTTTGACTGCTGTGCGAAACGGAACTTTTTCTGCTGCTGCTGCTGCTGCTTGGATGAAAAATACACAACCTTCTCACCTGGTAGAGTGGAAAACGGGGTTTGATCGTCAAACGTTTCTGTGCAGACTTTGTGGTGTAGCAAAGCATGCTGGGGCAATGAGGTCAGAAACTTGAAGCTAGAACCACTGCCAGAGTAGTTTTCACTGATTTACCGGTTGCATTAGCTAACTATGAAAGGAGATTTTATGATGAATGTTGCTATAAATTTGAATGAAGTCACATTTGCCTTCTTGGAAGTGTCCAAGCAAACACTTGTAGGAACTTTAACTCAATTGTGGCCATGAAAAGGAAGGTTTTAGATTTGAGGGTTTTTTTTTGTGTGTGTTTTTTTTTTCCTCCCAGAGGCACAGCGCTTTACTAACAATGCCCCCTTATCCTGTTCGTGCTGTGTGTTCGTGGATATAATCCACAGGCCCTGGAGATCTCTAAGGAATATCTACTTCCTTTGGGATGTGTGATAACCATAACAATAATCACCCTGTCACGGAGGCAGAAGCTGTCAGTATCCCAGCAGGCATCTGGTAGCCCCAGGGTCTCAGCCCTATAGCCCCCTACACACATTCCCTTTTTCGCATCACAGCAATAAGATAGCAAGGGGGAACACAGCTTCGCCTCATATTTAAAATCAAATGGACTCCATTATGGCCTCTTTATATCCAGACTATGATCTCAAGGGAGGCAGCCGGAGCACAGCAAATAAATGAGCATGAATAGACATCAGTGTTGGCCGTGGAGCTTGTCATTCTCTCACCACACTTAAGACTTTAAATTTCATGTGTGGTTGTGGCGAAAGCGGAGTAAACAACGAGCGAGTGAATAAGCTAGTGTACGTTTAAAACGGAAATACTGCAACTCTTTCAGTCACCTTGCATGAACCCTTTGACCAGATTCGCCTCAAGGTTGAATCGCGAATGTTGAAGCGCGAATGTTTCATAGCAAACGGCGAGCTCAAGGCAGATGCTTCATTACCTCCAGGTGTTTTTTTTTTTGTGTTTGTTTGTTTTTTTGCTTTCATGTGCATCCAGCAGTTACCCTTTAGATTCATCTGCCAAAGGCCATGTTTTTAAGGGTTCATTTTAGGGGTGTTGTTGTGCCGCACGGAAGCCGAGTGACTGATAAAAGCAGAAAAAGATGGTTTTCTCAAGTGTTCCATGAAGGTCCTGCAGAGCAGAGCCAGGGGCGATCTATAATTCATCCCGCTCCACGTAGGATCAATCCTGGTTTTATTTAGCCACTAATAAGAAAGGAGCTCTGTCACGCTTGATACTGAGGTTTTTGCAACCTTGTTCTAAAAGGTTTTCAGGACTTTTGAGAGTAAGTGGCCCTGAGATGAAAGTGTGTGAGGGCACAGCTGAGGTTTAAGGCTGCGCTGTACTCAAAACAAACAACACGCTTGTCCTCAAGGCACATTTAATGGCTTCTTCAAAAAGGAAAAGATACCGTTCTGCAGTCTATCCCATGGAGCAAGACTGGAGATTGTGATTTAATAATTAAAGGTTGTACTAGTTTTGTTTTGTTATTTTCAAAATGCGTGCAATCTAAAAAATAAATTGTTTTTAAAGGTGTTTGAGTGAGGATGCTCTGATACTGTATCTCTTTGCAATCTCCTGCAGTTCCTCGTTTCCTTGGTCCCCTCAAAAAAAAATCCCCAAACCAACCCTTTCCTGTTGTAAATCTAAATCAAGGAGGCAAACTGAGAAAAGCAGTACATGAAACAGACACGCATGGCCTTGAATGAGTCATCTAATGTAGGGGGGGGTTGCCTCCTCACACACACACACACACACACACACACACACACACACACACACACACACACACATGCAGCCACAAAACCACAGCCTCCTTGGCTTTCAACAAAACATCTATTCTAGGTCACTTTCAAGTTGTAAACGAGCTTCCAATTTTTTTTTGGGGGGGGGGGGGGAAGCACCATGGAAGAAGACATGGGAAGACGTGCAGTCATTAGAAGGATGTGGTAGTGGGGGGAAATGTTTGTCATCATAACAGAAGCCACACTAATATGGCGTCCACTGTGCATTGTGAAGTTTCTTGCATACATATGGTAGTCATTGTCGGATTTGCAGCAGAGGATCGGAAAGGAGGAAAGAAACGCATGCAGACTTACAAGCGTACATTTGGAACGCAGCGGTGAGGAAACACTGCGATTAGCAGAATCGCTGCTTAAAATAGAACACCGGCAAAACACCATCCACTCAGATGTTTTTAAAAATCATTTGTTTCATCAATACCTCACTGTGCTGCCAGATAGGGTGGGCTAATAAGGCAGGTGTCCCAGTTCACACTAATTTCACAAAGAACCGTTTGTTCCCATGAAGGGAACAGGGCAGTGTCTTTCGCCCTTTTACCAACCAAATTAGTGCAGATTGTTGAACCTGTGCCGCGTGAGATTTTAGGAAGCTTGGTTCTGGTCCCACGGTCTCACCAGTTTTTAGCTGAACCATGCCATTGATGGAGGGTAGTGCATAGCAGGATAGTCTCTATTCTTACGCCACCCCCCCCTTTTTTTTGAGGGGGGGGGGTAAACTATGGACTTCAAGCGCCCTTAATCAGACCAGACTTATGAAATAGGAGCAACTTATCAAAAAACTGATGAATCCATTTCATTGGCTCAGACACAGATGATGCTACGAGGTGTAGGCTGTAGTGAAGGTTGACCTGTCACAATTTATAAGAAAATTGTATTTCTTGAACCTGAGTTGTTGGCTTGGAATGAATTGTTGGTGAGAACAGTTGGCTTGGAATGGTTCATGAAAAGGCACAGAACTCGCTCCCTGTTGGTGCGAGAGGCATGCTAGAGGTTCCCTCATGAGGATGATGCTCAGTTTTGGGGACTAAAAGGACAGTTCACAAAAAAAAATAAAAATTCAGTAATTATCTCACGGATAATCAGTGATGTTGTTAGGTACGCGCCCTGCGTCCCTGACGCATTCAAATATGAAAGGACACAGTAAATTCACTATCCGCGCGTCCCAGGGACACACCTCATTTTTCCCATGAAAAACCATACATTGTGAACAACAACTTGTGTTTAAAATCACAGTAAGTAGCAAAAGAAACCTTGCCATCAGCGGACCTGACGAGCGCTGTTTCAACCCTTTGCGCATTAACTCAGAGCAGACACGATCCCCTTGAGTACAGTATCGCGACATGCTAGTTTAGCCGCTACAACAACAGCTACCGCGGATTTCATTTCAACAATTAAAGATACGAACTTCTTAGTCGTAAACAAATTCACGTTTCAACTGTTATATGCTGTGTTCTCTCGATGGTTGAACGTCTAGGGGACGTGCTCTAACGAAATAAATAAAAAATATTCCGGTGGTGGCTGTGTGGCAATAAAACAAAAATACTTTGAATGGCGAAAAAAACATTTTGAACATACCTGCTAATTATAGCCATATCTTACCATACCACCATTGAGAGAGTTTAACACTACAATTTAAGCAATAGAAGAATATAAAAAATAGAAAGAAATACATTTTTTAATTGGGGACCCATTGAATTTCCCAGGGACGCACTCACATCACCACCTGTGGGTCATGGGGACTCACTATATTGAAAACCTATCAACATCTCTGGATGATGACTGCCACTGGGGAAGGGTTGTTGCAGTTTTTTTCGTCCTCATAACACCGCTAGAGTTTCACAGGAAAAGTCGCTTAAAATGCCTCCATACTGATCATCTAAAGTAATCCAAAGTGTCCTTCTTTTTTTTTTTTTTTTTTGAAAAGCTTCACTGAGGCCATGATTTTAGCCTCACTCTTCATTGTAGCCTTTAGCTTAGAGCTTCAAAACTTTCAAAACACTATCTCTTTAACATGTTTCCCCTGACATAGCGGAAACCCAACGGAGAAGTTCGAAGGAGTAAAGGGACCGTGTTTAAGCTACATTTTGGAATGGTTCCTTGGTAGAACAATAGAAATCTATCCAAATACATGAGTCACATCAAGGTACTCCCATAATTCTGGGCAATGCGGTCAACAGATGTGAGGCCCCTTACGGGTGAACAGTTAAAGAGCTTAGAGGTAATTAAAAAAAAAAAAAATTTATTCAGAGGCAGTTTCAATTGCTGCTGACAAACAGTTGCGCAGCATGAAAGAATTAAGGTAATTATGTGGGGTAATGGAGATATTTTCTGTCTCAGATCTGTGAACAATGGGTTAAAACAGCAAACAGGCAGCCAAACATTGTAAAGTGGTTAAATAAGTTTGCTGCTTACTTAACTGACTCCAACCAGCCCAGGATCAAGTCTCCCCAAGAGCTTTTCCTCACCCTGGTAATACCCTACTGTCAGAATACAGACACCTAGTACAAAGGATGAATGGACTGCCTGTACTCTTAAAAAGACAGTGGACTTTATTAGTTTACAAAGCGAGTTTATTGTCTGGAGCAGACCCAAAGCAGCAGTACTCGCACTTTGGTCTCAAGCCATCTGTAGGAAATGTTTGTTTTTGGAGAAGATGCACTTGTTAAGCATTTTCCGCGACAGTCACTTCTCTTTCATAGTCATCATTCTTGTGTGGGGTTGTCCTTGTCAACACTTTAATCTTTCTGCGCTGGTATTTATGCTTGTGTGTGCGTGTCAGAATGTCTATGTGCGGTTGATGAATGAGACCCCAGGTATGGAGCCTGCAGGTACACTGAGCCGGTCTTTCAAGCTGAGGCATGTTTGGTTTGAACTCAGATCGGGTTTAAAAATCTGTGAAAAGTTCAATATCAGCACAGCTCACAGGATAAAGGCACCTTGCCCTCAAAAAACTAGTAAATAGTGGTGGTTTCACCTAATGTGCCCGTTGTTTACAGATAAATGAAGGTCAACTCCCTGCTTTGTTGCATGACATTGTCCTTCATAAATCTCCCTCACAATCAGTTTTATCACTTTTTAATACATTAATTTATTTTATATCTTTCTGTAGTCACAAATAAACAACAACCCTCTAATAGTTTCTTTATCTCTGTCTTGTGTCTGTAGGTAAGAACCCCACTGACAACGGAGCAGCAGGGGACTATGGTGTACCCAATCCTGGGCCAGCCTTCAAAGAGGTGTGGCAGGTGAAGGTGTGGCCTAAAGGTCTGGGTCAGGCCAAGAACCTGGTTGGCATCTACCGCCTTTGCCTAACCGACAAGACTGTCAACTTTGTCAAGCTCAACTCTGATGCTGCCGCCGTGGTTCTGCAGCTGATGAACGTTCGACGCTGTGGCCATTCCGAAAACTTCTTTTTTGTTGAGGTGGGCCGTTCTGCAGTGACAGGCCCGGGCGAGTTCTGGATGCAGGTGAGCCTGTCATCTGCAACCCCCTTAATGTTGACAGTGTTACCAAAGCCTTAAAAGCACCAGAGCAAGGGAAACAGCAGGTTGTGAGCTTTTTTGTGTTATAGTTCACCTTACTTTATCTAGTTCTTGCTTCTTTTCTGATTTATACAAATGTCGTAAAAGTCTTGACATGTATCCCCATTTACATGAAATGAAGGTCAAACTAAAGCCTCCAAAATGATCATTGAAATAATTCAATAGCTCCCAAAAAGGCTGAATGGAAACTGATCCATTGTAAAGGAATTTTTTCAGAGGTGATGTAATTATACCGCACCAGTATGATCAAGAGGTGGTACTTTTTTATCAGTAAAGTTATTTCAGATGTATTTTTTTTCATCCTTAGGTGGATGATTCAGTGGTCGCGCAGAACATGCATGAAACTTTGCTGGAAGCCATGAAGGCTCTTAGTGAGGAGTTTCGCCAACGGAGCAAGTCTCAGTCGAACTCTGGCCCCGGAGGAGGTGCAACTGCATCTAACCCCATTAGTGTTCCTTCACGCCGTCACCACCCAAACCCACCTCCCAGCCAGGTGGGTTTCACCCGACGTCCTCGAACTGAGCCTCCTGGGGGAGCTAACAGTGGAACAGGGGGTAGCAGTGCTAATGCTTCTCCCACCCCACGGCACAGCTTTCCTAGGTCTCGTACTGCCAGTGATGGGGGGAAAAATGAGGAGAGCATAGCAGGGGCTACACCACTTCCAGGGCTGAGCTCCAGTCCCTCCTCCAATGGTTCTTGTTCCACCACCCCACTCCTCAGGTCAAAGTCTGCTCGCTCAGCCCCAACCACAGCTGCTAAAACTCCTCTCGGGCTGATGCGCTCTATCTCCACCCCAGCACCCTCCCCAGCTCCAAGCCTCTCCTCTAGCTCTGGGCATGGATCTGAGTTTGGTGGCGTAGCGTCTTCTGCTGGTCCTGGGCCAGGGTCTGGTTCTTACACTCGTGTCCCCACACATCGTGCTTCTGTCTCGGGTTCACCGAGTGACTATGGCTCCTCTGATGAATATGGCTCCAGTCCTGGAGAACACACGGTCCTTGCCTCCCCCAGCCTTCATGGAAGCTCTGTTGGTAGTGCTGGCAGCCAGTCACTTGGCGAGGAGGGAGCCAATTACATTTTAATGGGCCAGCATAGTGGTGGCAATGCCAGCAGTAATCAAGGAGGCTTGACGTCCAACTCCCTGCCAGCACCTGGAACTCCAGCAAGTGGCTCCCAGCCCCAGAACAGGAGAGTGCTGCGTCGCTCCTCCAGCAGGGAGTGTGAAGCTGAACGTAGGCTGCTTAGCAAGCGAGCCTCCTTACCCCCCATGGCCTTGGAGAGGCTGGCCCCACGACAGCTGAGAGGGGAGGAACCAGCAGATGAAGACTCAGCCGACTATGCTATCATGTCAAGGAGCACCAGCCGTGAGTCTTTTGCCTCCATTTCCTCTTCAACACAGAGGGAATCTGTCATAGGTGCTGGGTCAGCAGGGGGAGGGTACTTAGATGTTGCTGGGGAGTTCAAAGTTGAAGGAAATGGAGGACCAGGCGGAAGTGTTGATTTAGGTGTGGACAATGGGTACATGTCCATGTTGCCAGGAGTCACTCAGTCTCCAGTGTCTGTGTCCCAGTCACTAGCAGTGTCTGTCCCTGACTCAGACTCAAAAGCTGCTGATGATTACATGGCTATGACTCCGAACAACAGTGTGTCCCCTCCACAACAGATCCGACCTCCACCAACTGCTGATGGCTATATGATAATGTCTCCCAATAGCAGCTGTTCCCCTGATCAACGTGGAGGTCTTTCTGGAGGGGCATGGATGGGCAGTGGCAGTGGGGACAGCAGGGCAGGCAGTGACTATATGAATATGTCACCAATCAGTGCACAGTCTGTAAATGGCAGCCCCCCACCTTCAGAGCACACCAGTCATTTGGAAACCAGCTCTCAACAGCAAGCTCCCAAGATGGTCTACTCATACTATTCCCTTCCTCGGTCTTACAAACATAACCCCTCCTCCAGACACTTCGATGATGGGCCAGGACGTGGCAGACGGCCCAATGGGAGTGGTGGTAGGGGACTGGGTGGAGGAAGGACAATGGGAGGGCGCCAGGAGCAACCAGCCACAGGCAATTCAGTGGCTGGACGTCACCTGTCACTCTCGTCTTCTTCGTACTCCTCCAGCTCAGCCAGCAGTGAGAGCCTTGGAGAGAATGAGGACAGAGCTATCCATGCAGTGAGCACCGTAGCAGGGGGGACTCAATCCAAAGAAGGGACTAAGCTCCAGCAGAGACGAGGCTCTGGTGGGCTCACAAAACATAGTAACCACACTAGAAGCAGACCAGTAAGTCTGTTTGTTGATGTATCCAAGGCTAACACCCTTCCTAGGGTCAGAGAGAACCCCTTGCCCCCAGAACCTAAAAGCCCAGGGGAGTACGTCAGTATTCAGTTTAAGGAGGAGACAAGCAGCCAGATTGGGGCTGGAGGAGGGCGTGGTAGAGCTCACAGGCATGGTTTATCAATGCATCATGGTTCACACAACCAGCATCCTCAACACAGGCCTACATCTTGCCTAGGGAACTTTATGCCCCTCTCCCGCGGCCCCTCTGCCCCTATTACTCCCCCAGCTGCCTCAGAGTATGTCAACATGGACCTGGGTCCTTCTCCGTCCCCATCACCCCTCTCTCTTACTCCTCTCGTTTTCCCCCCTTTCCACACCCCTCCTACACCTCCAACTCTGGCTCTTGCTCCCAAAGCCTCTGATGAAGGTACAGCTGGCCCCCCTGAAGAGGTGGTGGAGGTAGTTGAGGCACCACTTAGGAACAGTAGAGAAAATGTTCCATCAGTGACTGAGTCTGAGTCCCCTACTTCCTGTGGGGATTACACAGAGATGGCCTTCAGCTTGAACAGCAACACTGCCCCCAGGCCATCATCCAGTGTGTCTCCCAAAGCTCCTTCCCCCACCAGGACTGATCCCTCTGCTCCATCACGGGGTCTTGACTTTCCCATAACCAAAGCTGGGCCCAACCCAGACCATGGAGCTAAAGTTATCCGTGCCGACCCCCAAGGGCGCAGACGTCACTGCTCGGAAACCTTCCTAGCCTCACCTTCACTCCCCACCTCTGGCTCAACTTCCTCCTCTTCTACTGCCTCCCTCTTCCCGGAACATGCCCAAGCTGTGGCTCGCCGGCTTGGCTTTGAAAGCATGCAATGGCGTAACGGTGCTGTGACTGATACCCCCACTCAGTTCCCACTCACTGGACAGCCGTCCCTCCCCACAAACAGTCAGACTCCCTCAACAACAGAGCAAGGCCTTAATTACATAGACTTGGACTTGGCCAACAAAGAGGGCCCCCATGTGGGCCTGGATGCACCCTCTGGTAACCAGGCCCCTTCTCGCCTCTTCTCTGTACTGGGTGGAAATTCTGGAGTAGGAGGAGTGGGCGCAGCAGTTGGCAGCAGTAACAACTCCAGCCTCAACACTTATGCCAGCATTGACTTCTACAAATCAGAGGAGCTGCGGACACATCAGAATGGAAATAAGGAGGGAACAGGTACGAACTGCATGTTCTTTTTTTGATACATGGATATTCAATATGTCTATATAGTTTTCACCACAAAACACATCCTGTGGTCTCGCTATCAGATTCTCTTGAGTCTGTATCTTCTATTTCCTGCCTTTACTGTCATATCATTCAAATTTTGCTCAAAGAATTTGCTTTAAACATAATCCAGTGGATCCAGTCCTTCCTTTTCCATCAATGCAGATGTCATCTGGCGCCAAATTACAATGCAGACACCAGTCTGAATTGTATAACTGTCTATATAATCCACAAAATAAGATATAGATTGGCTGCTGTGACTTCATAAGCAGATTTTCTTGTTTGGGGCTTGGTTTACCTCTAGAGGTTTACACACCCGATGTGATTAAGTGTTGCAGGCCAGACAGACACAACCTTATGGAATACCAGTGAAGCTCTTGAGGGTTCTTGGTGGTTATGTAAGGCCTGTGTGGTGATAAACCCTCTCACATCAGTTCAGTTTTTCTTTTCTGGTGTTTTGAGATGTGCAGATGCAGGAGACAAATGACAGTCCTGCTGCCCTGGTTGAGCCATTGTTTTCCAATGAGGAGAGCTGTTGGAAACTACACTGCAGTACTATTCTTAGACAAGGAACCTATTCAGACTTGCCATTCAAGCGTTCAAGTTCAATTAAATTGAACTCTGACCCAGCATTCTGTCGACTTGCCAACCAATAGATAGTTGGACATGAGCAGGACAGAGTGATGGGAGGAGTATGATTCTTTAATGGGTCATATTAAAGATTTAATTTAAGGTTATTTATTTTATTTTTTTTAATTTCCACTTTCCACAATTAATGACAAAGTATGCATTTATTGAAATAGGACATCCAGGTTTACAGATGATGCTATAATGACATGTTAAGGTTCGTTTATGCTCAGTTTTAGATACGATAGGAATGGAGCCTCCTGTTTGCATGAATTTTTTTTAAGATTCCTCAATGCTTATGACCATGGATCAAAACTGTTCAGTATAAACATGAGCATGGATGCAGTGTTGGGCAGCGAGACCAACGAGACATGGAGAAAACATTGAAAAAAAAATGGCCAAAAAACCCCAAAAGAAGGGCCAATATTTTGGGATTCTACTGTGGCCACCAGAGCTCCAAGACCTCCATGTTTGGTTCCAACGCTCATTGTTTATAGTCTGCACAGCAACTGCAGACATGTAGGAGGAGTTGAAAGATGATGAATAAGAGCAAATTAAAAAAAATGTTTATATATAGTGGTATATTTACACTCAGTCAGCAGTTCAAAACCACCACAACAGCTTCGTGAACTCATCGGGCTACACCCATTTTTCTGACCTCGCAGTTTAATCCACCTGATCCATCTCTTTTGCACAGTTGACATCCGTGAACAAAATGCAGAATCTTTTAATAGAGATTATGCGAATTGTTCTGCAGTGGAAAAATTTCGATGTCCCCCATGCCAGATTCTGAACTGCCCTCTAGTGGATATATTGAGTAATAAGGTTTGAAACGGATACACGAGGCCTTATACGATGAATTGTTTGCAATGATTTGCGCACGCGCAGTCACACTAGGTAGGAAGGGATTTTTGAAAAAACTGTTCAGTGTCTGTATGCATTTCTTTCAGTAAGCACATACAAAGTAGAATATATGTACTTGGTGGTAATGTGTATGACTCCTATATTGTATATTATGACAAATATTTGCAGGGAATTGTGCTGTACCTGAAGGGGAGGTCAATGATCATACAAGATTTTTTTTTTTTTTTGTATTTACAATTTTCCTACTCGGGAGGGGGCTGTAATTTTTTTTTTTTTTCTCCGGCCGCTAAACAATGCCTCAAATAGGTCACGACGAGACATTTCCTCATAGAAAAACATTCCCTTTGTGCCACTGTCTGCATTAAATTGTCCCATTAAGAAATAGATGCCCGCAGCTAAAGCCGATAGAGCAGCATTTAAATGGAGATGTGGATTTATATGCAACAGTAAAACACTCAGTCTTACTTAATCTTCCACAGCGGGGCTCTTGTGATGAATGCATCCTGCCAGGCCTTGTTGTTCATGTAGCTTGCTTAGCTTCCACTTGATTTGTACCATAGGTTGTGTTCGCTCGGTTTTTGTGGTGAATTTTTCATATCTCGACTCCCCGGTTGGACTTAATGAAGGCATTAGGAAAAAAAAAGAAGAAAGGAGGAGGGGGGAAAAAAAACCATCGTCATGGGATTTTTGTGGAGGGCAGGCGCACGGGCGGCTGAGCTCAACAGTTGGTTTTCATAGATTCCACAGATGGAAGTGAACGTTCCGCTCGCATCCATACGTCGCAGTGGTCGCTTCTACTGGGAAATGAGAACTCGTGGAAGTGGAGAGCATAGACGGTGTGTTGTTAGAAATACTCTCCTGCTACCACAGCAGGGGC